>NC_137027.1:33810220-33840220 GCF_032717465.1 Coenobita brevimanus
TGGTCTCACTGTCCACAAGTCAAGGTCGTGTGCAACTTTCACTGGGTGGTGTGTGGCGATGGTGGTGTGTGGTGGTGGTGGTGTGTGGTGGTGGTGTGTGGTGGTGTGTGGTGGTGGTGGTGTGTGGTGGTGGTGGTGGTGGTGGTGGTGGTGGTGGTGGTGGTGGTGGTGGTGGTGTGTGGTGGTGGTGGTGGTGGTGGTGGTGGTGGTGGTGTGTGGTGGTGGTGGTGGTGGTGGTGTGTGGTGGTGGTGGTGGTGGTGTGTGGTGGTGGTGGTGGTGGTGGTGTGTGGTGGTGGTGGTGTGTGGTGGTGGTGGTGGTGGTGGTGGTGGTGGTGTGTGGTGGTGGTGGTGTGTGGTGGTGGTGGTGTGTGGTGGTGGTGGTGTGTGGTGGTGGTGGTGTGTGGTGGTGGTGGTGTGTGGCGATGGTGGTGTGTGGCGATGGTGGTGTGTGGTGGTGTGTGGTGGTGGTGTGTGGTGATGGTGGTGGTGTGTGGTGGTGTGTGGTGGTGGTGTGTGGTGGTGGTGGTGGTGTGTGGTGGTGGTGGTGTGTGGTGGTGGTGGTGTGTGGTGGTGGTGGTGTGTGGTGGTGGTGGTGGTGGTGGTGGTGGTGGTGGTGGTGGTGGTGGTGGTGGTGGTGGTGGTGGTGGTGTGTGTGTGTGTGTGTGTGTGTGTGTGTGTGTGTGTGTGTGTGTGTGTGTGTGTGTGTGTGTGTGTGTGTGTGTGTGTGTGTGTGTGTGTGTGTGTGTGTGTGTGTGTGTGTGTGTGTGTGTGTGTGTGTGTGGTGTGAGGGTGGTGGTGTAGAGTAAGGAAGTGAACTGAAGGAATAGAGTGTGAGGGATGGGGGTGAGAGAGCGTGGAGTGGGTGAGGGGTGGGCAGGGGAGGGAGTGATAAATGGGGTGGCGTGGGGTGGGGAGGGAGGTAAGGGAGAAGGAAGTGAGATGAGGTGAAATGAGCAGAGGTGAGGATGTGGTGTGATGGGGGGCGGTAACAAGTGCTGATATGTTACCACGTCTCACTCCCTCGTCAGCACAAAGAATAATAATAATAATAATAATAATAATAATAATAATAACAATAATAACAATAATAATAATAATAATAATAATAATAATAATAATAATAATAAAAGGATTATTTCTCAGTTCAGGTGTCAAGTATATAGATCAGTAAGTGGCCCAGATATAAAGTGTACATCCTTAGTCTCACTGGAACTGGAGGCTTCGTTGCATCTCTTCCAGTGCGATTCATTTTACATACAACTTATTCACCTTTTGATCTCTTGTACAAAGGAGTACAAAAGAAAGCAAACAGTAACAGACCTTATGTCATCATATCTTCTTAATAGGGATCTAATTTGTATCTGGAATATTACGGAGGTCATTCAGGTGTCATAATGTATAAGAAAACAGATGAACACCACTCAGCATAGTTCATTATATTCCTGCCTGACCTAACCCCGGCCTAACCACCACGGGTATATCTGTGAATTATAGTGTCAGGAGAGGCTGTGATTTACCATGCTTTCTCACAGTTTAATTCTCCACACAATACCTTCCTATTCTTGCCAGTCGTACTCTGACCTACATATCCTGATTTTTCCATCAAACTTACCCTCACGAAACATTTCTAATATACCTAACTACAGCATACCCTCCTCGCCCACCTAACCTCCCTAATTCTACCCTCTAAAGCCATCTTGGTACTCTTACTTTCCTAATCCACCTATCTCTTCCGAGCAAAACTAGATTAGCATAACCTAACATAGCCTAACCTAAAATCTTCCTAACCTGCCGAACCTAACGGAGCCTAACTTAACCTACTCTGAATACACAGTGGCGTTTGGTGTCTAAAAGTCCATTGCTACAAACTACTACATATTGTAAGGATGGGAAGTGCGAAAGGAAACTTGAATCGAGAGAGGGAAGTGGTCCTGGGTCTCGTTGTTAATGTCGTCCATGGCACTGGCGGGGTTTTGTTATAAATCAAAGTTTTCTCCAAGAACAAGAAGAATATGAAAGTAAGTAAGCGTCCCTCCGGTGTACCTGATGATGATTATGATGATGGTGATGGTGATGATGATGATGGTGATGATGATGGTGATGATGATGGTGATGATGATGGTGATGATGATGATGATGATGATGATGGTGATGATGATGGTGATGATGATGATGATGGTGATGATGATGATGATGATGGTGATGATGATGGTGATAATGATGGTGATGATGATGATGATGGTGATGGTGATGATGATGATGAGGAGGAGGAGGAGGAGGAGGATTTGATGGTGATGATGTGATGGTGATTCTTTTGCTCCTTCTGTTGTTGTTGTTGGTGTTGTTGTTGTTGTTGTTGCTGATGCTGATGCTGATGATGATGATGATAGTTATCAATCGGCAACCAGTAATCAGCTTAACCTTCTAACTAGGAAGGGTTGAGTATGTCTATGCAGCCGGAACAAGTGTGCGGCTCAGATAAGATGGACGCCCCTGCCCTGCATGGTCCCGGGTCACCCTTGGGCGAGGTGTAGCATCCCTTAGCCCACCAAAATATAGTAGGTGGATGGTTACTATCGGCCCAAAAGGTACTACCATGGGGGTGACATAGAGCCAAGGCCCGGTAGCTGGCCTTCCACAACACCCCCAGGCAGGGAACTAGACCACATTTACCAAGCAAAGTTGGGGCTGAGACTACTACTGTACTTATAAATAGTTTCTCTACACATCTCATCCACTAATTTCACTGCACCTCGCCATGTGCACGGACCCTGTCCCGACCCTGGCGATGCAATGTCTGCCACAGGAAAGTGGCTGCTTGCTTGTGGTCGATGGGACTATTTGGCCAAACAGACCGAGGTAGAGCAACAACTACAAGGGTTCAAATTGAATGAAACCGTTCAGTAGCGTCATTATTTAAGTAAACAAGAGCAAATGTTCCCAACACACGCTTGACCATCAGTGAAATGTCTCGCGTCCGAAAATCCTTAGAAAGTGACTGACAAGCTGGGCCGCTGCAAGAAATGATCCCTCATCTTGAAAAACGTCATTATTCTGAAGCAGCTGATGGCAACTGGCTGTAATCTTTTCACCACAAGAAGTACATCCCAAGTGTAACAAAACTCGCTGTGGTGGTGGCCAGATTGACATGAAGATATCGCTAAAATGGAGGAGTTATGCAGCATACAAGTTATACACGACGTGTCTTGGGAATGCCATCAGTAGGCTATATTAATGAAGATACTGTTACCTCTGCCTATGATTATACTTTTACTACTACTACTACTACTACTACTACTGCAACTACTACTGCTGCTGCTGCTGCTGCTGCTACAAATAATAATAATAATAATAATAGTAGTAGTAGTAGTAGTAGCAGTAGTAGTCTTAGCCACTCCACACACACACACACACACACACACACGTTCTCCACGCATCTTACTAATCTCCTCACCAGCGCCATTCACTTCTTTATGATACTCTCTTGGTAAAGGAAGAAAAAAATCTAATCTTGATACCAGCAAAAGATTTCACTAAACAGACAAAACTTAATGTGGAAGATGTCAGAAGGTGGCTCCATTAACTACACTGATGAGAGAGAGAGAGAGAGAGAGAGAGAGAGAGAGAGAGAGAAAGAGAGAGAGAGAAAGAGAGAGAGAGCTGCAGACCAAACATCTTAGCACACATCATGTCAATGTTTCGCTAACTCTTTGTATTGCGGACACAGCTTACCACTTGGCGTCTTGTATTCATCTTATCATTTAATTTGAGCTACGTGTGTGTGTGTGTGTGTGTGTGTGTGTGTGTGTCTCAGTTTATTCCCAAGCGTGTGTGTGAAAGAATGAACACCACTGATAGACGAACACACACACACACACACACACACACACACACACACACACACACACACACACCGGTAAACTAAGCTGAAAGTGAATGTTCGAATTCCCCGTCCAATTTTTTTTTTCTACAGTAAACTGATATAGATTTACCTGAGATCCTTTCTCAACTTTAACGAGGTAAAAAAGAAAAATAATAATAATAATGATAAAAACACACTGATATAAGCCTGAAATCTATACGGCTTGACAGAGGTATATGTGTGAATTGGTAATGGATTTAAGGAGAGGTAATTTTGGTAGGACAGAACGTAGAACAAGAACAGGGCCACAAGAGAACATTGAGGAGTGTATGTGAGTGTTATATTCCCAGCTCAGGCCACGCACGGTACAACGCACTCTTGTTTCCCATCCTCACATAATGGTCTTTAGTTAGGGGCCAGGACACTGCCAACTCCCCTACCCCCACCACAGCACACCACCACAACAGCACCAAACAACCCCCATCCCAACAGCACCTAACACAAGCCCCGCACACCACCGCAGCACCTAACGCAACCCCTCCCATCCCCACAGCACCTACTACACAACACCCTCCCATTACCACAGCACCTACCACAATCCCTCCCATTACCACATCACCTACCACAATCCCTCCCATTACCACAGCACCTACCACAATCCCTCCCATTACCACATCACCTACCACAATCCCTCCCAGTACCACAGCACCTACCACAATCCCTCCCATTACCACAGCACCTACCACAATCCCTCCCATTACCACAGGACCTAACACAACCCCTTCCATTACCACAGCATCTAACACAACCCCTCCCATTACCACAGCAACACAACCCCTCCCATTACCACGGCACCTACCACACAACCCCTCCCATTACCACAGCACCTACCATACAACCCCTCCCGTCCCCACAGCACCGACCACAACCCCTCCCATCCCCACAACACCTAACACAACCCCTCCCAGTACCACAGCACCTGACACACAACCCCCACCACCACAACACAGCACATGCCACACAAACACATCACTCTATCCTTTAGCTAGTGGATGTTGTAATACTGAAAGTCCCGCGGAAATCATCCTGTCTCTCCAGATGTCGAAGGCATTATCCGATAAGCGAGGAGGATGTATGCGTTGGTGTTGTGATAGGGAAGATAACACTGAGATCAACGCTGGTAAGGCCTGATAACGGATACTCTTTTATAATTGCAAGAAAAATAGTAGGAACCAAAGGCCAGGAACCCGCAAGATCATTACCTCCAAAACAAAGCCACAAAGAGCCAATTTCAAGATCCGTTCGTTTCAATATACCTGGACACATTGATAACCCAAAGCCTGTTCTCTATCGTGTATGATTTAAAAAAAAAAAAAAAAGACGGTGGTGGAATAACAAAAGTTCATAATTATACTGAGGCAACGTGAAAAAAAAAAAAAACTCATTTTAAACTATTGGTATGATATCGTGTTGGGTGATAAATATTTAACGTCGATGAGTAAGGATGAGTGTGGGATCTAGAGCGTTGTTTTGGGGCAACAGTGTCGTCGATATAGGTTTCTTAACACTTCTTCCTAACCGATTTATTTAGCATTACTTCATATTATTGTTATCGTCTGTTTTTTTTTTTTTTTTTTATCTATCTAATGTCGACATGATTCGTATATAAAATGTGGCAGGGAAAATAAATAGCTGAAAAAAGTGTTGCGAAAGCTCCCAATCCAACGAGACTAAGCCTGGAGTCACCGGAGCACCTTTTCCTTAGCGATTTATTTTTGGATAAGGCCGGGTACTATAATGTTCTGTTATTTATGAAGAGTATGGTGATATAAGCGGACAGGAAATTGCGGACGGACTGAAGGACGTACTGACGGAACCGCGCAAAGACTAATAACGAGATAGAGTAACAGGCAAAACAAATCGCTTAGGAAATGGTGCTGGGAGCTTCCTTAACCCGATGAGAATACGAAACCAGGACAGTATGTTTGTGACCAAAGGCCATATAATATTATATGGTCTTTGGTTGTGACGAGTGGTGTTGTCCTGCTGTGGTCACTGGTATGCGTAGACTCCCTCCAGCGTTGACATATACTCGATTATACACTCAATTATACACAATTATACGCATCAACTAAACACTCAATTATACACGGTCAATTATACACACTCAATTACACACTCAACCATACATACTCATTTATACACACTCAGTTATGCACACTCAGTTATGCACACCCAATTTATACCTTTTCAGTGAGACTAATATGAATTTCTGAGACTTTTTTTCGTTCATTCTTACTGATGCTGGCCGAGTTTATTCACCTTTTCAAATCTCTCGAAATATTCATCTTGAACTGAAAATAACCGTCAGGAAATTATAAACAATGAGAGAGAGAGAGAGAGAGAGAGAGAGAGAGAGAGAGAGAGAGAGAAGAAAAGAAAGAAAAACAAGTTCAAAGTTTCAGTGAGTTGCGAGGAGTTTCCCACAACCACTGCTTGATCCAGATTCGACGTAATTTGAGAGGCTTTTGAAAGGTCGTAGCTTCTCTTACTAGGCGATTTATTTTACGAAATCTAAGCCACCTAGAACACGTCCTCTTGTGTGGTCTCATGGCGCAAGAGACGTCACGAAAATCAGGCACGTTAGAGCAACAACGCACTCAACACAGAGGTGAAGAAACTGGTGTTGTGTGAGGCTGAGCTGGTGTTGACATGAGTTCGCAGAAATTCTTGAATGCAGTTTTCGGTGAAGCTGACCATTTCTGATTCCGGGTTCGCAAAATAAATAAATAAATAAATAAATAGGTACATATATAAATAGATATATAAAGAGCTAGAGGGGCATTCAGTGGAGCTCATCTCTCCGACAAGGGCAAAATCTGTAATATTATCCAGATCGGTCCCAGAGGTTAATCGATTGTTTCCTGGGACATGGACTCTACCCACCAAATTTCGTCCAAATCTCGCTTTCAGTTTTTGAGTAATCCTACTAACAGAAAAACAAACTAACAAACAAACAAACAGGGGTGAAAACACTCTCCTTGGCGATAATAATAATAATAATAATAATAATAATAATACGGTAATAATGATAATAATAATCGTTTTGTCAGCCGTATTTCCCATCACCCCGACAATGCCTTTTAAAATTTCATGTCTTGCTATCCCCAGACGAATTTATTTCAACGTTATATAATATTTTGTAAACTGGATGGATTAGGAATATAATTCGTTAATCTATTTACTACCCAAAATTATCCCTTTATTGGAGAAAATCATGTGTGCAGCAACGAAAAAAAAAAATCATTGGACTGATGTAGTTAATACAGTACTGGCCCCAAAGTACACACACACACACACACACACAGCCGCTCACTCAACCCTCTCTTATGTCTGATTCTTTATTCGGGGAAAGTGGCCGAAGTGTTGAGCGGAGAGAGAGAGAGAGAGAGAGAGAGAGAGAGAGAGATTACGAGTATACTAAAAAGATGGTGGCGGCGTAAGTGGTCATTGACGTTGTGTGTGAGAGAGAGAGAGAGAGAGAGAGAGAGAGAGAGAGAGAGAGGTCTGCATTAGCCCGTCTGCATCTGCTTATAACTAGATCAGACAGGTTTGGTTAGAGGGCAAGAAAAGTACCTTCAGAGGCTTTGTATACCTGCTTCCTTAACGTATTATTGTTCTTTATTTATTTTTAGACCACGTGAATTTCCTCGCTACATGTATTTTCCTAGCACCCTTTTCTTAGCGATTTATTCAGCACATTACACCTCGACATTCTCTCGTATGTTACAGGTACAAACTATAACGATAATTACTCGCTATGAACAGCGCATAAGGGCATGTTGAGGAGTAATGTGTAAAATTAATCGCATAGGATAAAGTACTACGCAATCTCCTATGCCACAGCTATGACTGGGACACGTGTAACAGCATATTTCAAAGCAGCTGCCTTCTTACACTGCATCCTGTGTGCCTCTTCCTGCCTTCCTCCTTTCTGTCTCTGCCCACTCGTAAATACTCGCCTCATCCTTCATCCAGCTCTTCATCCACGTCTGTCGCTCCGTCTATCCATCCCAATAGTTCTTTCACCTCAACCTGGTTCATATTTCCATCTCTGCAGCTCATATCACATAGTCCATAGATAGAAAACACTCCTGTGGCTCTACGTCCTTTCCACAGCACTCCTTCGTGACTTACGCCATGTTCTTGTGCTAGTTACAACTCGGTATTCCAGGTAGAGATGGCAATTTTAGGCCAAGTTGAAGTGAATAGAGTATGGTCAAGGTGCCGAGACAACCCTCCATCAGCCAGCCATCTTTCTCCTCCAGCCAATTTGTCCGAGAGCCACACGTGCGCCGAACAAAAGGGGACGAAACGAACGTGATATTACCAGTAAATAAAAGCTTTGCCAGATACCGCTAGACACACAATTCCCTTCTCTCTTAAGACGTCAGTAGTTAGGTTTGAAAATTGGGTAAGCTACTCATTCCGTCTCTTCCACTCTTTCTACAACTGGTTTAAGTTACTGAAAATCGGATTAACCATGCAGAGAGTCAGTCTATCCTAATGTAATCTAACCTAACTTAACATGGGCTCCCGGATGGGGGTTAGCAGGCCTCCTTCGTCACAGTAGCAAGTTTCTCAGAATGCATACAGGTATTAATAAATGCATAAAAAAGGAATGAGGAAAATGTTCAGTGTAGGGATAGACCGTGAAAAGCGGATGTGATGGAGATTATGGAGTTAAAATCGTGTTATCTAAGTTCTTAAGAGGTTGGATTTCCTGGGCGTGTGCTAAAGAGCTAAAGAGATGTGCGTGGCTTGGTGTTATCTCGCGTTTTTTAATTAGTGTTATGCGTCTGGCGCCACTGTGTGCGTAACAAAAGTACATGATACCGGAATACAGAATTGATTTACATGTCAAGGTAACACGCTCTCTCTCTCTCTCTCTCTCTCTCTCTCTCTCTCTCTCTCTCCACACACACACACACACACACACACACACACACACACACAGGGGCACTGGCATATGTTAACACTGAAGGAAAACCTCAACCAACATTGCATCTCGTCTTACTCACCTCCACCACCACCACCACCTCCTCTCCTCCGATTCATTTCTCCCTCATCACTATTCTGCACAATACACGTCACCATTCTGCACAATACACGGCACTTCTGGACAGTACTTGTCACCATTCTGCACAGTACATGTCACTGTTCTCTTGTATGTTACTGATGCAAACGTGACATTAACACGAAATAAATAGCATAAGAGAAAGCTAAATACATGGCAGAGAGAGAGAGAGAGAGAGAGAGAGAGAGAGAGAGAGAGAGAGCGCTAATACGAAGTCCACAGTTCCACTCAGAATCCGTCCCTAGTGCGATAATGTCTTTCTCTTTGTTTATTTTCGTTGCCGCCATGCAATTTTGTTCAGACTGAGACAGTTTTCCTGGTGACGGAGTTAGAATCAACCTCCATTAACCTCTTTTAGTATTTTGAAGAACCAACCTCCATTAACCTCTTTTAGTATTTTGAAGAACCAACCTCCATTAACCTCTTTTAGTATTTTGAAGAACCAACCTCCATTAACCTCTTTTAGTATTTTGAAGTCTTTGTTTTGTCCTTGGTATCGGTAGACAATGTTCTTTAAATCAGGGGAGACATTTCGTAGTAAAGGCAATGGTCCGTCTTCACACTGGGATGGTCAGATGGTTTTAATTATCTCAATAAACAGTGTACGACCTAACATATAAATAATTCAAAGTGTTGTGTCTAGGCTTGTTTTCATCTGACGGGACTGTATTCAGTGAGACTTTGTGTTGAGGTCACAACGAATTGCCTTGATTACCGGTCAGATCCACCCTTAAGTCTGTTTTCACCTGGCCATCGATTGAGCTGCAAGGGCGTTAGGGATCTTCGTCAGGTTACAACATACCTGCTGCTTCCTTAACCTTGTAAATCACTTCCTCTCTGCAGCGGTGACACAACCCCTCCTCCTTTCACCCCCATCACGCCATCACTCACTCATTTCCTCAAACTGCCGACTGACCTTACAAGACCCAAGACCCTTGACAAGACCCACCTGCAGCACGCGACAGTCTCCAGCACGCCTCGCCCATTTTAAAATTATTACATTTCGCAGAACCGTCCCCCCCTCCCCCCCTCTCTCTCTCTCTCTCTCTCTCTCTCTCTCTCTCTCTCTCTCTCTCTCTCTTCTAATATAGATAGATAGATAGATAAATATAAAATATATATTTTACAATCACACACACACACACACACACACACACACACACACACACACACACACAGAAAATACGGTAAAAGATCTGAGGACTAAACAGTGAAAGAAGCCAATGTCAGCAGGATCTGCGTTTCCCTCCGTGACGCCAGAGTGGAGGGTGAGAGCACAACAAATATGGGCAGACTCATTATCAGTCTTGCAGCTTAGGTCAGGAGGAAGGGACGGACAGTTGTTACCTTGCTGGTTGTTAACACACTACACTGCCACACTGTTAAATCCTGGGACGTGTTTAACATGAAGGGTAAATAATAATACAGTGTATCGGCCCCCAGTCCACAGCAGGGTCAACCCTATTAGTAAGCACCAAGTGTCCCTTCCTGACTGCATAAAACCAGTCTTCAGCACCATCACTCACGTTCACCTGTCGCGCCGCCGGCCGTCACACTTGACCTGCCACCTCACCATGAACGTCCTGGAGGGAGAACACTTGTGCATTCACCACAGACCCACCAAAGAGCCATAGTCAGGTTGATACCCCAGCGTCTTTGTAGCCAGTGGTCAGGGATCTGCAGCTGAGGAGAGGTGTCCAGATGACACCAGAAACGTGAGGGACGACACTGGCACGGAGAACCACAACGCAATGACCACCACTGAGGATGTTACGGTGGTGCTGTCATGGCGACCGATGAGATGCACAAGAGGAAGAGCTTCACAATATCCTGACACAACCCCGCTGGTCCAAGGGCGCCGCACATATTCTTTGCATGCCTTTGTAACTGGCGTGTCAGTGTACAGCCATGCCTGTTATATATCATTTTAGTAGTGTCCAGGGGTTGTTGGTGTCCTTTTATGACTACTGAATACACTTTGTCAGTTTGAGTTACAACCTCCACAGTTACAGTACCAAAGGCAATTTAATTCAGACTCGGAGCCTCTTGGTGGATGTGAGATTATGTGTTAGCTCCATCCACCAGACACGACTGAAGGGGTACAGAGCGGGGTATGGCAGAGGGAAGGGCGGTAGGGTAAGGCATGGCAGGGTTTGGTGGGGTGAGGTGGAATGAGGAGGAATAAAAATGCAAGATTAAAGGTGGAAGGGAGAGGAAAGTGAAGGACATGGAGGGAATGTAGAGAGTAGGAAGGAACTGGAGGGGAAAGTGGTGTAGGAGATGAATACGAGGAGGCAATGGTGGCTGGGAAATGAGGAACAGTTTAATGCTGGCCAGGACAAGGCAGGGTAGGACAGGGCAGAGCAAGGCAGGGCAGGGCAAGGCAAGGCAGGATACGGCAGGGCAGGGCAGGGCAGGAAGTGTGCAACCTCCTGAACTTGATGAATTGATCATCTTTATGTGTCGGAGGTCAGAAAGTGTTCCTCTCTTTGTCTGCCTGACTGTCTATGTCTCTGTCTGTCTATGTCTCTGTGTGTCTGTCTGTCTCTCTCTCTCTCTCTCTCTCTCTCTCTCTCTCTCTCTCTCTCTCTCAACTATCTGTCTATCTATCTTTGGCCAGCCACTCATCTCTCTCACCTCTAAAAGCACGCTGACTTACTCTCCCAAAAATGCATCTTAAGTGTCCATTGTTGCGGACGTAAGTGGCTGAGTCACACACAGATTCTCTCTCTCTCTCTTTCTCTCTCTCTGTTTCCATCTTCTATATAAGCACATTGGCCTCATCTCGTCTTCTACAGTATATTAAGACGTTCACTGTTACTTGACCAGGGAGGCAGGGGAGAGGCAGGGAGGGGGAGGGGAAACAGAGGGACAGGGAGAGAGGGGGAGAAGTAGGGAGAGGGGAGGGGAACAGGGGGAGAGAGGGAGGAAGAGGCTGGGGAAGAAGTGAAACAGGAGAGGAATGGGAAGGGGATGTGTGATGTACTGGTGTGGAAAGAGGGAGGGGTATTGGAAGGGGGAGAGTGAGACTTGGGAGGGAAAGGGAGAGATACAGAAGGGAGAAAGAGAAAGATAGGGGAGGGAGAGAAGAAGGGGAGGGAGAGAGGGAGGGGAGGGAGAAAGGTAGAAGAGGAGACAGAAGAGATACAGAGGATGAAGGCAACATCTGAAGGGCACTGGTATTTTCGTTGGTTGGGGGGGTTGGGGGAAGAAGCAAGAGAGACAGGGAGATGAGGGGTGAGAGAGAGGGGGAGAACAGGAGAGAGGGGGAGGAGGAAGGGAGATGGAGAATGAGAAAGGGAGAGAGGGAGGGAGGGGGAGGTAGGAAGAAGAGTAGCAGGACCTGACACACTGTTTATTTCTGAATGGCTTAGATAATTTGGCTTGGTGGCAGGGAGAGTAGAGGGAGGGAGGGGGAAGGGAGGCAGGGAGGGAGGGAGGGAGGAAGGGAAGGGGAAGAGAGGGAGGGAGAGACAGGAACAAAGGTGAGTTAGAAGGTCAGGAAGAAAAAGAAAAATGGAAAGGAAGTCGAATTGTAAGTGGAAGAAAAGGGAAGAAAGAATGAAAAGGAGAAGAAAAGAAAGGGAAAGGAAGGAAGAGACAGGAGAGGAGGAAGGGTAGGAAGTGGTGAGAGAGAGAGAGAGAGAGAGAGAGAGAGAGAGAGAGAGAGAGAGTCAGGAGGGCTGAATAAATAATAGAATGGAATGAAGGAAAACAGCTGAGGATGATAACCCCTTGAAAACTAGTGAATAATTTGATAAGAAGAGCTCAAGCAACCACAAGAGGAATCCCAGGCATGAGGGGGGCGTTCTGAGAAGGGATTGTACTGGGACAAGATGGACTCTCACACTAAGCCATTATATAACAATTTAACTCTTGTGTCTAGTTAGAACATCACATTCATCTCTCACACTGCGTACGTGCACACATTCTAATTATATACTGTGTGTGTGTGTGTGTGTGTGTGTGTGTGTGTGTGTGTGTGTGTGTGTGTGAGGTGGTAGAGGACGGTGATATATAAAGTATTGTTAGAAAGGGGATGATTGGTCTGTATCTCCTTTAAAATCAAACAGAAAGAGCGTACATATCCCCATTTTGCCCTAAACTGGCCTAAAACTGCCAACTCTCCATCTTGAACCTCGTCGTGTAACCATATATTAGCCCTAGTCACGAAGAAGTGCTATGGGAAGGATGTAGAACCGTGCCACTGTCTTCTCTGAGCTACGTGAAATAAGCTGCAAAAGGACGAGAATCTAGACCAACTTAGAGACAAAACTGGCAGTGCTATATGAAAAAAAGAATTCCACCGCCATGTAGTGTAGTGTGTAGTGTCCTGGCCCTATGTAGGTGTAGCCTCCTCGCTCTGTGTAGGTGTAGAGGACGGTGTTAGGGGTGTGAGGTGTGTGTGTACGTGAATCTCAAGGCGTGTGGACTTTAAGAGGCGATATGGAGGGATAGCAGATTAACGCCATTATATCCTGCTTACATACTCTATCTCAGCCATGAATACCCACTGCATTCTCTCTCTCTCTCTCTCTCTCTCTCTCTCTCTCTCTCTCTCTCTCTCTCACCTGGCCAAATAAGGTACAGCTCTCAAACATACCTCACCCTTCCTCTGACTGCATTCCTCACACTCACACGCTCACTCACACGGTCACACGTCCACACACACACACACACACACACACACACACACACACACACACACACACAAAAGGTACCGCAGGCCAGCATCTCTTGAACCCCTCATCTTATGGGATCTCTAACACACACACACACACACACACACACACACACACACACACACACACACACACACACACACACACACAAAATAAAGTGAGGCCTCGTACTGCTGGGGTAAAAGGAGAGGGAAGCCTTCACGTGTTGGCACTGATATAACTGGGCGGCTCCACTGCCTGGTTGTCTCTAAGTTACATCCCTGTCCCCCGGAAGAAGAATGCGGGGCAGCAGGAGAAGGGGAAGTTAGGCCGGCAGTCCACTGGGTTCACATTTCAGATGAGCCTATCACAATAACATCAACAACATCAACATCAACGAGAACATCAACACCAACATCTACAAGAACATCAACAATGACATCAACAGCAACAGCAACAAGAACATCAACAACGACATCAACAAGAACAACACCATCAACAATAACACCAACATCATCAACAACAACAATAACATCAACAGCAACATCAACAACAACAATAACATCAACATCAACATCAACAAGAACACCAACATCAACAAAATCAACATCATCAACAAGAACAAGAACATCAACGAGAACATCAACAACACCAATATCAACATAAACAACATCAACATTAACATCAACACCAACATCAATAAGAGCATCAACATCATCAACAACAGAATCGTGTGACAGGAGGAAGAATATAAGTGACCATGGTAGTGAAGATGTAAGTGTTAGAAGTGTTAAGTAGTGTACAGAACCCCTCACCATCATCACCACTATCACCATCCTCCCTAACACAGTAAATAGCGATACATTATTCAATATAGACGGTTAGTATTGGAGTCACATTCTCGATGGCCTTGGAGATATCGTGACAGTTGATTTTTAGCGATTTACTCTACATATTTTACCTTGTTTAGGAGTACAGAACTTTCAATTTGTATCAGTAACACTTCAAGAGGTTTTAAAATGTAAGAGGCAAGGAAATATTTAACAAAGGGGAATGCAGGAGGATATTAAGATGCAGCAGAAAGAATAAATCGGTAAGGAAGAGGTGTTACGCAGTTCTTGTCGCCAGTGGAAGGGCCGAGAGGGTGTGTGACGCCATCTGTGGGTGCGTGGCGAGACTAACGGCGCGATATTTAAAATCTTAATATTTTGGCGGGTAAGCGAGTGTCAACAGTTGTGGACTATTTGTATGATTTAGTTTGCGTGCGTGCGTGCGTGTGTGTGTGTGTGTGTGTGTGTGTGTGTGTGTGTGTGTGTGTGGTTAAATGTTTGGTATAATGTGTGTGTGTGTGTGTGTGTGTGTGTGTGTGTGTGTATGTTTAAGTGTTTATTTTAATGTGTGTGTGTGTGTGTGTGTGTGTGTGTGTGTGTGTGTGTGTGTGTGTGTTTCGTGGACGTTTGAGATAAGGGAAAAAATAGTTTAAACAAAGGATCTTACAACTGAAGTGTAAGTATGTTTATAAATTGCACTTAAGTGACTGTTTATTTACATGAATATTTACACGTTGACATGTTAAGGACACAGCCATTAACACACACACACACACACACACACACACACACACACACACACACACACACACACACACATTAAAATAAACATGCATACATACTGTACATACACACACGTACACACACATACACATTAAAATAAACATACATACATGCACACACACATTAAAATAAACACACACACACACACACACACACACACACACACACACACACTTATAATCATCACAGTCGCTACCACATCCACCACAATTAACATTTACCACAATTACAACTACCACAACCGCTAACAGCACCACTACCACCACAGCTGTCCCAACCACCACAAGAACCACAACTACCACCATCTCACCACCATCACCACAACCACAATAGCATCCACAATTATAATGAGAGAGAGAGAGAGGGGGGGGGGGAGAAAAATACCATTGCCAAATTTAAATTGTTGAGAAGGGAAGGAGGAAAGGAAAGATGGATGACTGAATATGGATGCTAAGGAGAGAGAGAGAGAGAGAAGGGAGAAAGGATGGAGGGTGAAGAAAGCGGAACATGAATGCTTGTGGATGAATGGATGAATGAGGAAGGAGGAAGGACAGTCATCAAATTAAAGTCATTCAAGAAGCTGGAAGATTTAATATTAAGATTTCAAAGTCAGGTTTATTGAGAAAGTAACTGTAATGAACGCAAAGAGGGACCGTGTGTGTGTGTGTGTGTGTGTGTGTGTGTGTGTGTGTGGGGTGGTAATTTGAATGTTGCTGTCAGTTCCGTGTCGTTGACGGTCAGAATACCATCATGGGTTGTAACACCACCCCAGGACCATTTAACACCAGTAACACCAGCTCAGACACTCCACTTTAATTATACACACTAGCTTAAAATTGAAGAAATACCAATATAAGGAAGCAAATTCAAGCCAACGAAGCGAGTCGGCAACTATTCAAATTAATTCAAATATATAAACAAACGCGCGTTCCGTTACACATCCACGAACGATGAAATATACAAAAAATTGATCGTCGCTCAGATATACACTTAAAAAAAACTGTTTATACAAGACTTTAACTGTTTACAAGGAAGCAGCGATGAAAATACAGCTGGTTTGAACAGCCACACAAACACAGCGTCAATATCACACACACACACATCACGTAAACAAACACGAGTTCACTAAATGCGACTCAGATACTCGCTTTAAAATGTCGCAGAGAGAGAGAGAGAGAGAGAGAGAGGGAAGGAAGAAGGAAGGGAAGGAGGGAGGCAGAGAGGTGACAGAGTGGCGCCTCCACAAGGTCCTTTTCTCCTGCCCTACTAACACCATCATCACCATCATCATCACTATCATCATCGCCATCATCATCATCACCACCATTTCTATCATAAGCATCATCATCACCATCACCACCACCATCATCATCGTCATCATCATCATCACCACCATTACTATCATATGCATCATCACCATCATCATCATCACCATCAGTGTCATCATCGTCATCATCACCACGACCATTACTATCATAAGTATCATCATCAACGCCATCAGTATCACCATCATCATGACTACTGTCACCATCACCATCACTATCATCAGTCACTTTCTTTATCACCATCATCGCCACCACCATGAATATCATCAACATCACCATCACTGACTTCACCAACATCATTATCATCATCACCACCACCATCACCAACATCATCATCATCATCATCAACCACCACCACCACCACCATCACCACTACCATCATCACCATCATCATCACCATCATCATCATCACCATCATCATCATCATCATCATCATCACCTGAATGCCACAATCTCACCTGCCCTTTCACTCTCACTTTTTTTTCTTACCTGCGTCCAATTACGCCAGGTATATGAGTGGCGCGTGCTTACTTTCTTCTTGTTTTTTACGCACAACTTAGATGTGGTAGTAGAAAGGCGGGGAAGGAAGGAGGAAATAGGGAAGAGTGGAAGGAAGAACAAGGAATAAGCAGGAAGGGAGGAGAGGAGAAAGGAATGAAGGAAGGAGGATGGAAAAAGATAGAATGTGATATTTGAGCAGAAAGTAAGAGGGAAGGAATGGAGACGAAACGAAGAGGAAAGAATAACGGGAAGAAGATGGAAGAGGGGAAAGGAAGAAGACGTACGCGACAGGAAGAGAAGAAAGCAGAAAAGGAAGGACGGATGAAAGAAATAGAATACGGTAAGAAAGAACGAGAGCAGAGGTAGAAGGAAGTGAAAATGAATACAAGAGGAAAGGGGACTGGTAGGAAGGAAGGAAGGAAGGAAGGACGGAAAGAAAGAAAGATGGATGGAAGGGAGGAAGAAAGGATGGAAAGAAGGAAGAAAGGAAAGAAGGGAGTGAGGAAGGATGAGGGGAGGAAAAGATACAAGGAAGTGATGAGGGAAGAAATGAATTCATGAAGAACAGGAGGAGGAGGAGGAGGAAGAAGAGAGAGAGGGAGAGGGGAGAGAAAATAAGAAAGACGAGAGGAGGGAGGGAAGAAGACTGAACGTAGGAATTTGAAAAAGTAGGAAGGAAGGAAGGAGTGGAGGAAGAAGGGGAGAAAAGGATGAAGATGGGGAGGAAAGGGAGAAGGACTGAGGAAGTATGAAGGTGAAAAAGGGGAGGGAGAAGGAGGCATAGGGGAGGAGGGGGAGGGAGGTGGGAGGAGGCTGAAAGAAAGGAGTCAGTAATGTAAGGAATGCTGCCTAACTTTCACATGCAGCCTCTCTCTCTCTCTCTCTCTCTCTCTCAGCCTAATAATCACCACACCACTACGCAGGCTTGGACTTACGAGGGTCCGAGTGTCGTCATCGTGTGTGTGTGTGTGTGTGTGTGTGTGTGTGTGTGTGTGTGTGTGTGTGTGTGCGCACCGTGATCAGGCAGGCACAAATTATCGCACTGTGTTCTTACGGTGTGGTGTGGTGTGATATGGTGTGTTACGGTGTAGTGTGGTGTTGTGTGGTGTGGTGTGGTGTAGTGGACCTAGATGCCTGGCTGTTGTCCTTGCTTCACATCCCTCTTACGTCACCCTTACCCTGTCATATACGCATTTTAGGTCAGTCAGAATAACACTACGGCATCTTTGTTCAGAGGAGAGAAACACTTGATAACAAAGAGATAATATGTCCCTAAATATCCCACTTAACTGCCTCCTTAACCAGACGTAAGGCAAGAGGCTCCCCAGCTGAATACAATCATCTGACATTAACCAGTAAGATTCCTCAGTGACGTCTTGCTCCACAGAAAGTCTAGATCGAATTAGGTCCATCTCCTTCAAGGGCGTAAGAGAAGAGGATAAATGCAGTTTGCCGGGTGGCCCATACGAGGCAGCTGCTGTTGTAGGGCATGAGTCGGTTACTAGAATAAGATAAGTACACAGAGAGAAAGGTTCTGCCCCCGCCCATAAATTCCCCAGCCGAAAGTAACAAGAAACATGGCGAAGAAAAAAGAACACAACTTGGCGTACACGAAAACTTAACATGGAAACTGGATGAAAATAAAATGCAGTCTATCCACTAGTAACCTGAAATAAGAAAAATCGTAATAATGATGACTGGGACGCATTTATATCCAGCCGTTCCAGTCATATGCCTCTCAGACCTATTCTTGAAACTCTTAATCGATCATCAGCTCCTTCCTACAGGTGTCTCTCTACTGACATGGAATTTTTGTATCTCGTAGCAGTTGCGTTTGATTTAGACTGTCTCCTCACTCTTCAGGCCTTTCTATACTTAATTTTTCCACCGATTTAGCCCATTTGTCACGAGGACACACACTGCATTTTGTTTCTAGTTCATACCCAACGATTTTATTCGACTCAGGAGACGTCCCATGTGGCGATTGGAATACATACCTCAGTTGAATTGACCAAGAATCCAAGCATTTCTAGTGTGGCAGATTTCTCAGTATTTGTATCACTTTGTCTTCATACATAAGGCATCGTGTATCATGTAATATTTTTGTCAGTCTGTCTTCTTTGTTCTTCTCAGCACACATTCTGGGGAACTTCTATTAATTCGTTTGTACGGACACCAGCTCTGCACTGCGTGATCCATGTGTGGCCTTATTAAAGCAAAATAATGCTATAGTATTTCTTCTGACACCATTATTTACTGTCTATTGCCAGACGCCTTAATCCCGTAAGGAGTGGCCAAAACAAATCGCCTCCATGTAGCCCTGTCCCCCGCCATTTCACTGCCCTGCTCCTAGCTCACACCTCCCTCTCTCATATACCTCTCCACTCCATGCCTCCATCTCATCCTTATTTACACTACTAGTAATAAATCCCTACACCCTTACAGCTGCTTGTGGCACTGCAGATTAATGGCTGGCCTCTGGGTCACTGCTAACATAACTCCTGGTGACCTCCCTCTGATTTACTGATTTCTGCACTATGCACTGTGTTCAGGGTCGCTGATAGATATGACCACAAAGAGTATATACATTTCTGTTTTATATGTACTTCATTTGCCAAATCTCTATTTGTATAGTGTGTCAGGATCCCTCTGAGGGCTGTTACGATGGCCTTCTGAGTTACTAATGCTTTCTATACGGTGTTATAGGCAAATTCGTTAATACTATTAGTCATCCACATATCTATATCTGTACCTATATATCTACTTTTAATATATATATATATATATATATATATATATATATATATATATATATATATATATATATATATATCTCCCATAGACTTTGTTGACTGAGATTTTCGCTCGTGTTTATATTTTGATTTCTACATTGAAATTATCACTGGTGTCACGAAATATTCTGTTTAGATGGATTTTTTTTTTTTTTTCTGGTTCCATACTACTGATTGAGATTTTCACAGCCAAGTTACGTGTTATATTTTGCTTTGTATATTAAAATTATATTGCATTTATAAAATCTGAATCAAAAAGTCCTGTCATTTGTAAGCACCATTACTTGTGTATTTTCTTGTCATGATGGTCATTTATGGTCTAAAGAAATTTTCCCACGTCTACATAAAGTTTGTGACCAAAACTACAGATACTTAGGCCGGCACCTGGCAACACTGCTCACTCTCAGTTGGTAACAGAACGTTGTAGGAGGTAGAGCATGGTGGTAAGCAGACCGCAGAAATCAGTGCCTATTATACTTTACCAAACACCGAACTCGTTATATAGCATCAGAACTGATAACCTATTATATTCGTATTTCTGGAAAACTACAATATCAAGACGAGCCTTGGATATCCTTCACCATTGCCGGAAACAAGTGATTTGAAATCGCCATTACCAACCCTATTTAGCACAGAGGAGGCTCTGTCCGTTGGTAAGTGCCCTAAGAATATTGTACACCTGTGGCCAGCAGGTAGGATATATAGGGCTACTTTTAGGATGGCACTATGCTATATGGTGTATACTTCAAGGAGATATGGGATTACCTCTTCAATATTTAGAAAAATATATATTGATTCAGATACCTGGTACAGGTTTAAAATGCCGGTAATCTTTAAGGAGACGGGAGCAACTGATTTTTTTTTTTTTTTTTACCAACCTTTCAGTTAATTGTGAGTTTGTGGTATACAGAAGTGCAATTTGGAATATGATGAGGATTCATTAATAAACAGGGAAAATATGGTTTTATAAGGAATAGGTTAGGTTATAAGGAACTGGTTAGGTTAGCATAAAATAAGTTGGGTTAGGTGAGGCTGGGGTAGGATAAATTAGGTCGGGGTGTTAAGAAAATGTTGGTTATGTTTGGCTAAATAAGCACTGGTAAAGGCAAGTTCGTACAGAAGTGGCGTCCTACAATGGCGTCCGTCTGTCGCCGTTACGATTGTAAACAAACACCACTTTTGAAACGCTTTTCATCGGTCTTAAAGGACAAAAAGAAAAAAAACTTGAATTCCCAATCAGAAAATACAGATTCCTTTAAAGAGCCTTGGTAGGAAAAAAAAAAAAACTGCGAAACTGGGTGGTCTTATGTCTTGGAAGATTATCGAAGTGGAATGAACAGGGAAAATAAAGGTTAGGTTAGGTTAGGGTAAGATTGGTTAGGTTATAAACTAGGTTGGGTTAGACCTAATTAGTTTGGAGAAATTAGACTGGGTTAAGTTATGAAAATTTGGGTTATGTTTAGATAAATCAGTACTGATAGGGGTAATTGTGCCTTGAGGGGTGTTCCAAGATGGCGTCCATCTGTCTTCGGTACCATTGGAGGTTGTAAACAAGGACCGGTTTTTAATCGCAATATTATTAATCGCTTAAAAAAAAAAAAAAAAAAATCGAAGCTTGAAAAAGCACGCAGATAATACTCAGGGAATTACATGGAGAACTTTGTAAAGAAAACGCTGAAGAAAACTGCAAAATAAGATGGTTCCATGTCTCCTTGCAGAGTACTACTGACCGGATAGGTATTGGCCGATTATGCCATATTACATATATACCGAAGTGCTTGATAAATAGAGTTAGTGTAATATACAGTAAATTTTTCTAATATTACATCCAATATATTTTCTTGTGAATATTTGTTTGGGAGTACCAGCTCACAGTAAGTGCTCTAGCTCATTAATTTTCCGTGTGTGTGTAGATAGCCTATAGAGTCTCGAGGAGCGGCTGGGACAATCGCGAATAAAGTTGCCATATCCACATTGTTTCCTTCATTGTGTGCCAGGAAGGACGGATGGCTGAGGAGGTATGAAGGGAGAGAATGAGGGAAAGAATAAGGTGAAGAGCGAATGCATACGTGAGGCAGAGGACGAAGGTTGTGCATGAGAAACAAGGAAGAGAGGAAGAAAGAAGAGATGAATGCAAGCAGACAGCAAAAGAATGGAATGAGGTGATGTAGGGCGGAAGGGAGGAGTGTGTGCAAACAAAGAAAAAAAGCAATTAAACAAGAAGAAGGACTGGGTGAAGGAAGGAAGCTGCGAGACGGTGAAGGAGGATGGATTTAGAACGTTGGCAATGAGGAGCGTACTGAAAGTGAGTGAAGGCAGAGAGAGGAAGGAACACATAGGTTATCACACTAGTACCGCTGATCACCCCCCCCTTTTTTTTTTTTTTCTTTCGGTCAGTGTCCGCAGAAGTCAGTTATTAACGGAATCGTTTTGTTTGGTTTGATGGTATTTTTGTCATTCTAAAATTCACTCCAGTTCGGTTCTTAAGTATTTAGTATCCGTATTAGTGGAGATGAAAATATAAACAAGCGCAACCGTATTCAAAATTGACTACTTATGCACGCCGCCCTTGGTCAAGCCTTAGCCTGTCAGTGTGTTACCCTGGCTCACTCACTGATCCTTCTACTCTTCCTCCTCCTTTTCCTCTTGCTCCACTTCTTTTCTACCATCTGCATTTTTGCCAGTAGCGAGAGCCAGCACTGAGTCGCCTGCATTCTTCTTCTGCCTCTTCTACTTCTGGCGAATTTGTTAAAAGGAGGCATTCGGAGACATAAGTGGCACCATGTAAGGTAATTTGACATCGAGAATCCAAATCTGCCATCAGCTGACACTTGAGAGGACGCCATCTGGCGACACCTTTAGTAAAAAAAAGCTTAATTTATGCTTCAAACAAGAGCCTCGCCGCGGGTCTTGTACCATTTCATTTCCTGCCTCCTCCTCCTCCTCCTCCTCCCTCACTAAATTATTACCTATTATTATTATTATTATTATTATAAGCTGATGTCCTTCCTTTTCTCCCAGTTTTTCACACCTTTCGTCTTATTCATCCTAGTCATTTTTTTTTTTTCTTACTGCTCCCCCCCTCTCTCTCTCTGTCTCTCTCTCCTGAGGAAATGCCAGACTCTCTCCCTACCTTGACCCGCCCTCACCTCTCCTCGCTTTCCTCCCCCTCCCTCACCTTCCCCCCCTCTCTCTCTCTCTCTCTCTCTCTAGTATTCACTGACTCTTCACACACACACACACACACACACACACACACACACACACACCTCAGCGAAGATGCACACATTAGAATATGTTTACATCCAGACATATATGCACACAAGCACCCCCAGACACACCATCTTCACCTGTCCATCACCTCACCTCTCGCCCACCCCGTTATTGGGCTCCCGTGTGTGTGTGTGTGTGTGTGTGTGTGTGTGTGTGTGAGTGTGTGTGTGTGTGTGTGTGTGTGTGTGTGTGGTTTGCGTGTATATTTATGCGTGTGCCAGTGTGAGCGCTTGTGTTTGTGTATATTATGTGTATGTGTGTGTGTGTGTGTGTGTGTGTGTGTGTGTTCCAGTGCCACAAATAGTCCGCACATAGTTTGGTGTTATTATCATCCTCTGCATCCTATTCGCACCGCCTGTTATTTGCACCACATTGCCTTTCTGTGGAGAGGTGGATGGGTGTAACGTTGGTGTGGCAGGGCGTTCATGTCAGGGAGAATATGGTACACGAATTAGCCCTCTTTTCCTTCTCCCTTTCTCCCTTCCCTTTCCTCTTCCCCACCGCCCTATATGCCTCCCTTCTCTCCTTCTCCCCGTCTTCCCCTCCCTTCTTCTTCCCACTACACCAGCCCTCTCATTCTGCTGTTGCGCTCTCTCTCTCTCTCTCTCTCTCTCTCTCTCTCTCTCTCTCCTGTCTTTCCCCTTCCCCTCTCTACATGCCCCCACTTTTCTTCCCTCTCCTCTCTCCTTCCCTCTTCCCTCCCTTTCTCCACTCTCCCTCCCTCTTCCCTCCCTTTCGCCTCTCTCATCGCCTTTTCTCTCCACCTTTCTCCCCTCCCTTTCTCCACACTCCTCACCTTTCCTCTCTCCCTCCCTATTCACTCCCTCTCTCCCCCATCAAGTGTCCTCCCCGCTTATAGAAAGGACGTCCTCTCATATACACACAAACCCACAATAACAGTCACGTTGATCCTCATGTGCAGTGCGGAATCAGCGCTTTATTTACTACGGTACAGATTAAAGTGAAGGTCGGGGTGGTGACAGCAGGGCCAAGGGTTCTGAAAACTGCGGGACGGGTAGCCAGAAGTGAGAGAGAGAGAGAGAGAGAGAGAGAGAGAGAGAGAGAGAGAGATCACATATTTTACGATCCTCTCTACTTGATTCTTAATTATAACTTTTTCATAGGCAAGAAAATTCCAGTGTGAGAGAGCGAGCGAGCGAGAGAGAGAGAGAGAGAGAGAGAGAGAGGTCACATATTTTACGATCCTATCTACGTACCGGTAGTTCTTAATTTTAACTTTCCATAGTCAAGAAAATTTCAGTATGAAAGAGAGAGAGAGAGAGAGAGAGAGATGCACTGGTGACCCGGCAAGACACAAACACTCAACACACAACTATGGAATGCCAAGGTTTATTTTAGTGTGTGTGTGTGTGTGTGTGTGTGTGTGTGTGTGTACAAGAGAGTAAGAGTGTGAGAATGCGTGTAAAAAGAGAAAGCGGGAGATTAAAGGAAGGGCAGGTTTGAGAGAGAGAGAGAGAGAGAGAGAGAGAGAGAGAGAGAGAGAGGCTAACTGGCGAATAATTTAGTGACTGAGTGAGTGGTTGAGAGGAGTAAAAACAAACTGGTGAGAGAGAGTGAGAAAGTGAGAGAGTACAGGGGCACCACATTCCATCGCTACACGTCAACAATCATTTCCCTTACCTTCCTCACTTTATTAGGAGAGAGAGAGAGAGGCACGTGTTATATTCTCTTTAATATGAACACGATATCATCTCATTGACATTCTCTCTCTCTCTCTCTCCCCCAGCCCTCCCCCCTCCCCTCTCTTTGCCTCGTCTCTGTCTCCCTCTCTTCCTCCCCTTCCTCCCTTCCTTCCTGTCATCCTGCTGGTATGGGCTTGTCTAATTATACTTTACCTGGCTGTGAATTTCTGCATAGTTGTAATTACCTGAGCTGCACAGGTAAAGTCAGCCAGATCTAACTACACAGCTCTCTATCCCAGGCAGAAAGCTTTGAGATAGGCTTTGATTCCGTCTAAATTTAGGCTTTATATATAATAGCCACTGAGGTGGTTTGGCCATGTGGAGAGGATGGAGAGTGAGAGACTAACGAGGAGAGTGTATGTGATTGAGGTGGAGGGGGGGAGAGGGAGGGGGAGGCCAAGGATGAAACGGGGGGATGGAGTGGAGAGGTATATGAGAGAGGGGGATGTGAGCTGGGAGCAGGGTAGTGAAATGGCGGGGGACAGGGCGACTTGGAGGCGATTTGTTTGTGGCCAGTCCTTACAGGATTAAGGCGTCTGGCAATAGATAGATAGATAGATCTGTAATATCTTTTTGTTAACTAAGAGAATACCCTCAGGTCGACACAAACATAATCCACAGCCTTAAACAAACTTAAAATTTGAGGTACAATAAAAGTGCCACTTCATCTCGGGGGACAAATGATTTACGGCAGATGTCCTTGGTGTTCTGAGCTAAGACATTCCCTGGATTTCACGTACCGTAGAAACAAACTGTAGTCTTGATACCTTCGCATGAGTGATAAGGACTTTGTTGGAAGGGTGAACTAGAGTGTATGATGGATTCCAGAGTGGATGTGGACATGAGGTGTGGGCTTTGTGTTGTGTGTCCTCAGGCTGCATTTACAACCTCGAACATTCCCACAGTTATCAGTGAAGGCCTTGAAAATTATTATTCCTCAGATCGCCGTTTGTATGCATCCTCCAGTGCCTTAAGCAATGTTACTCTATCCCATTACAGGTGTTAAAATGACCTAGATCCTTCACTTTGTTAGTGGTTTTATCATTATTGTTCTCCCTATCCCCTCCACCCTTCCTCTCTCTCTCTCTCCCGCCCCGCCTCGAATCCTTCCCTCCCTCCTCTCCCGTTCTCCCCTCTCTCCTCCCGTCCCCCCCCCACCTCCCCCGTCCCTGCTCTCTTTCTTGCTCACCCTAATAATCGCTTTAAAGTGTCAATGGCGTGTGGGGAGGGAGGGAGGGAGCAGGGAGGGGGAGAGGAGACAGACAGGGGGAGGCAGGGAACGGTGGAGAGCGACAGGAATAGACAATGGAGGGATTGGGGAAGCAGAAGGAGGTAGGAAGAGGCAGAGGAAGGCAGAGGGACGTAAAGGGAGGAAGGGAGAGGAAGGGCAAAGCAGGAGGGAGGTAGAGGGAGTAAGGGGGAGGCACAGAGAGCAGGGGGAGGGAAGGAGGGAGGCAAGGGGAGGCACAGTGACAGACGTGGCGCCAACCAAGGTCCCTCTCTCTCCCTTTCTCCCTCCCTCTCTCCCTCCCTCCCTACCTGAGTTCTTCACCTTTCCTCCTACCCTCCCATCCTTCCTCCTTCCCTTCCTCCCTTAAACCCTCTCCTCGTACCTTTCTTACTCTCTTTTTCCCTCCCTCTCTCCACCGTGCACCATTCTTTCCCCACGTCCTCATTCCTTCTCTTCTTTCTTCCTCTTCCCTCTTTCTCCCTCTCTCCTCTTTCTTCCCCTCTCCTCTTTCTCCCTCACTCCTCTTTCTCCCTCACTCCTCTTTCTCCCTCACTCCTCATACACAATATCTTCTCTTTTTCGTTTCTCCCTCGTTCCCTCGCCTCCCTTTCTTCCCTTTAAGTCTCCCTCTCCTGACCCTCCCTTCCATGCCGCTACTCTTCCTCCTCTCACTTAATCTCCCTCCCCATCCTCTCTCTTCATCCCTTGACAAAGTTCACCACAACACTCTTTCGTATTCTAAAGGCGTATAGTTTCAATGGCAGTGTGTGCAGGTGGACTACTAATTGCCTTACGGGGATTAAGCAAAGAGTTGTAAGAAGTGCAAGGAAATCAGGCTGGAAGAGCTTGGCAAGTGGAGTGTCAGATATTTGTAGAGTTGGATCCTATGTTGTTTTTACTGTACATACTTACTGATCAGAGCTTGTGGTGTTGAATATCCAGATTTGTTCTTGAATCAGGGAAATCATAAGCACTTCAATTGGGCCCACGTACGGTAGATGGGTGTCAGTCCTGCTAAATAGAAAGAGCTAAGCATAGGTAGTCAGAATGAAAAAGCTGACAAAACGCAACACAGTGAAAAAGATCTGGGAGTTCCTGTATATCTTAATAAGGCCAGCAGTGTACAAGAATGCCGGGAAAACCAACGAGGCAATTGGATTCGTTCAGGTATACATCAGACAGTATCATCCTCACCTTGTATAACTTCCCAACACACCTGCACTTAGAGTTTTGTCCCCAGTTTTGGTCACCCTACTGGGAAAAATAATAAACTCGACAATAATTATGTCTAGACTGAGACGCAAATTATAACGAAAATTTAGAGCTGGCTTTCCACTCACATAAAGCTACGTATTACTTCATAAACTGAGCTATAAACATATGGATAAATTAACCTTGCTGTTGTAGTCTTTTAAAAGGAGTCTTGACAGGTAACTAGCTTCTAATCTCCAACGAATCCTGTTCACCTGAGAATAATGCATTTCTGGTGTATGAGGTTTTTGGTAATTGAGAGAGAGAGAGAGAGAGAGAGAGAGAGAGAGAGAGAGAGAACGGTACAGGAGCATGGTTTTGAACTTGATGTTGACTTATTACCTTCTCTTACGTAATAAAATAATGCAGACTGTTTATATTAGTTTCCTGTGGTATTTCCCTGTCGGTTTTCCCTGTTGCTTGGTAGTCCTTCTCACTTTTCCTGCCGGCTTCGGCTGGGAAATTGGCAGGTGGGGAAACTTTCTTGCCTTGCTATTTTTGTCTCTGACTCACAGAACAAATGCCATAGTTGTGACCTACAGTGTAACAAACGACCTCAGAAAGACCAATAGGTGTGGGAGAATGGAAGAATGACAGTATACCCACATTCTCTCTCTCTCTCTCTCTCTCACACACACACACACACACACACACACACACACACACACACACACACACCTCAGTCCCTCCCACCCTCTCCACTATCACTTTTTTATCTCTGCTCCCATAAACACCCTGAGCAACACACACACACACACACACACACACACACACACACACACACACACACACACACACACACACACACACTTTCTTCCTGTCTGTCCTTCCCTTTCTGTCTTTCTTTCCTTCTCTCCCTTCCAGTTTTCCTTCCCTCCTCCCCAGCACCTTCCTTTTCTCTCTCCTTCCTTGATACTGATTCCTCTCTCTCTCTCTCTCTCTCTCTCTCTCTCTTCTTCCTCTATCCCTCTTTCTTCCTATCGTCTTCTCCTTGTCTTTCTCCTCCCTCCATGGCTTCTTCTCATTTATACAAGTCACCTTCCTTTCTTCCTTATTATTCTTCCCTCACCCTCCTTCCTCCTTCGGCTTTTCTTACTCCTATTTGCCTTCCTTTCCCTGTTCCCTCGTTCTTTCCCCCAACTTCCTATCTACCTCCTCACCGCTTTCCTTCCCCTTCTCCTCCTTCCTCGATCCTTTCTCCACCTCCTGTGCCTCCTCTTTCTTCCTCCTCCTCTCCCCACTTCTTCTGTCTTCTTCCTCCTCATCAGAATCAGCCTCCTTATTACCGAGTAGGCCTCCTGTTACATGTACTTCCTGTGTATTTCTGTCTTTCATCTTTCCTCCTTACCTCCCCTCTCTCTTCCTCGCCCTTTCCTTCCCTGTCTTCCTCCCCCCCTCCTTCCTGTCTTCCTCCTCCTCTCCTTCCTGTCTTCCTCCCCCTCTCCTTCCTGTCTTCCTCCCCCTCTCCTTCCCTGTCTTCCTCCCCCTCTCCTTCCCCGTCTTCCTCCTCCTCTCCTTCCTGTCTTCCTCCCCCTCTCCTTCCTGTCTTCCTCCCCCTCTCCTTCCCCGTCTTCCACCCCCTCACCTTCCTGCCTTCCTCCCCCTCTCCTTCCTGTCTTCCTCCCCCTCTCCTTCCTGTCTTCCTCCCCCTCTCCTTCCTGTCTTCCTCCCCCTCTCCTTCCTGTCTTCCTCCCCCTCTCCTTCCCCGTCTTCCTCTCCCTTTCCTTTCCTGTCTTTCTCCCCCTCTCCTTCCCTGTCTTCCTCCCCCCTCCTTCCTCCCTCCCTCCTTCCCTGTCTTCCTTCCCCCCTCCTTCCCTGTCTTCCTCCCCCCCTCCTTCCTTGTCTTCCTCCTCCCCTCCTTCTTCCTCCCCCTTTCCTTCCCTGTCTTCCTCCCTCTCTCCTTCCCCGTCATCCTTCCCTTCTCCTTCCGTCATCCTCCCCTTCCCTTCCCTTCCCTTCCCCCTCCCACCGCCCCACTTCCTTACTCCTCTCTCTTCTTCCTGCCTGCCCATTCCCCGCGCGACCTGCCCCCCTCCCCCCCCGAAGACCTTGCGGGCGCCACGCGGAAGGGCACAGCGGCGCCAGGGGACACCAACACTACATTCCAAGATGGCGCAGGCAAGATTTAGGTGGCACAGATTCCAAGATGGCGCAGGCAACATTCCGAGAACATAGATTCAAGTATGATACAGACAACATTCGGGTGGCGCAGATTCCAAGATGGCGCACGTGGCGCAGATTCCGAGGAGGCGCAAGGAACATTCGGGTGGCGCAAATATAAACAAAGCGCAGTACAGAAATCACAAGCAATAACTCCAAGACGGCGAGGGTATGATTTACGTGGTACTTAATCTAAGATGGCGCAGACATGATGACTGGCACAGATTCCATAATGGCGATGTGCAGTATTCTCATGCAAATTGTAAGAGGGTGGCAAGAATGTGTAAGGAGGCTCAAGGGTGGATCAGGATGGAGTCTTAAGCACATTCCACGATGGCGCAAGGGGGTTCATTTGCATATTCCGCGATGGCGCAAGGAGTTTTATATGCAAATGCCGTACGGGTAAAAATACGATACAGATGACGCAAGGGAAGAAAAAAAAACGATGCGAGGTTACACGCTGGCACAAGGAAAGAAAAAAATATAATGC
>NC_137027.1:33842720-33860220 GCF_032717465.1 Coenobita brevimanus
TTTCATTCAGCAAGGTAATAATAAGTTTGTGTGGAGGTTGGTGGTGTGTGTGTGTGTGTGTGCAACCCCGTCAAGGTAGTGCTGTCCCCAAGTCGTGGAACTCAGCCTTGGATTTGGTCACAGTGCAAAGTAAATAAAAAGATGGACGTTCCTTACCTGCCTCTCTCTCCGCCACACCAGGCATACCCACCCACTCCACCCACCACACCACCCACCACACCACCCACCACACCACCCACCACACCACTCACCCCACTCCCACCCACCACACCACCCACCACGCCACCCACCACACCACTCACTCCACTCCCACCCACCACACCACCCCCCCAACCACCACACTACCCACCTACCAAGACGCCCACCCACTTTTTCTCCCGACCCATCTCGTCCACACACACACACACACACACACACACACACACACACACACACACACACACACACACACACACACACGTCGCAGCTCCTTCACTCCTCAAAACCCTCAGTGAACACCTTCTTTTTCATTGTGTGGTGTGGCTCATTCTTCCTTAAATCCGTGAGAGAGAGAGAGAGAGAGAGAGAGAGAGAGAGAGAGAGAGAGAGGTGAAAAGGACGGGAAGAGGACTGGAAGGGGAAGCAAGAAAACTTAGGAAGAGACGAGAGGATAAGAAAAAAAAATACATTATGGAAGAAGGGGAGGTCATCATTGGTTAGGTAAGGGAAGGAGGGAAAAGGATGGAGAGGGAGGGAAGAGGATGAAGAGGGAGGGAAGAGGATGAAGAGGGAGGGAAGAGGATGGAGAGGGAGGGAAGAGGATGAAGAAGGAGGGAAGAGGATGGAGAGGGAGGGAAGAGGATGGAGAGGGAGGGAATAGGATGAAGAGGGAGGGAAGAGGATGGAGAGGGAGGGAATAGGATGAAGAGGGAGGGAAGAGGATGGAGAGGGAGGGAAGAGGATGGAGAGGGAGTGAAGCAGGAAGACTAGAGAGACGAAGCAACAAGGAGACATAGAGTGGTAGGGTGCGGGTGAAGGGGTCAGGTAGTATTGTCTAAATTTTGCCACTCGCTTAGCAACAAGGGAGGCCTGGGAGGGAGACAGGGATGAGGGAGCCAATGAGGGAGTCAGGAGTACCTTAAGAGAACCATTTACGTGACTGAGCCTCTGTGACGTAAAGCATAAAAATAGCAGTAGATGGATTGGTAACATTGGCATCAACGTTATCAGCGCCACTACAGGACCTTTCCCCCCTCCTCCGCACCACCTTCCATCCGCATTCCCACGGGTTCACCTCAGCCAGATCTCACGGCATTAAGCTCCGTATTTTTCCAACACTGGTAATTTATCTGAGTTGTCGTACAGCCTTAACGAATGACAGTATACCCTGAACCTAATTACGGTGTTCCCGGCCACAGAAACAAAGATGTCCATGTGTATTTTCAACATTTTCACGACCCAAACCTAATTTCTCACGATGATTATTTTTGAGGGATCCAAAGAACGGTTCTGTCATTGCACTGGCATCATGAAATAGGATAAAGGAAGCCTGAGTAGCATTCCCCCTTCCCCTTTTCGTGCCCTAGGACAAACAAGGCCGTTGCTGCACAAGTCCTGGGAAGTGTAGAGCAGTTATATCCTGACACCAAAACACACACGAGCGAAATTCCACACCCGAACTCCAGCGTCCTTTACGTCCCCTTTTACGACACAGGAAGTACTGCACACACACGCTGGTGGTATTTTCTTCTTCCCTTTCCCCAGAGATGTGGTACTGGTGTGTTTGGAAGGTGAGAGTATAGATGTGGTGGTAATGGTGGTGGTGGTGGTGGTGGTGGTGTCCTGCCTAAATGCTGGGAAACACCAAGGAAATGATGATGTGCTGTGTGTGTTTGTGTGTGTGTGTCTGTGTGTGTGTGTGTGTGTGTGTGCGTGTGAATGTCAGTGTGTGCTGGGTAGGGTAGGGAAGACAACGGCTGACACAGCTTGCGGGGGTCACACGGTTCTCATTCACTCTATCTACAGTATACCATGCATTTCCCACCACACACACACACACACACACACACACACACACACACACACACACACACACACACACACACACACACACACGTTTCTCATTCATTCTACCTGTATCATGCATTTCCCACACACACACACACACACACACACACACACACACACACACACACACACACACACACACACACACACACACACACACACACACACACACAGGCCGTTTAACTCCTCCAAATGGAAAAAAATGAGCATAAAAATCGTCTGAAGAGTGGAAGGACAAAATAAGAACTCCTTTGTTGAATTGAAAGGGTTGATTTTTTTTTTTCTCAGGTACAGACAAACGTAAGCATTTTCATTTGGGCTAAAACTAGACGATTTCTTTCAGCTGAGAGTCATTGTAGTAGCATTTCTGAGAGAGAGAGAGAGAGAGAGAGAGAGAGAGAGAGAGAGAGAGAGAGAGAGAGAGCAAATATACAGGGAAAGGTGACAGGGAGGTTAATGCGGATAGACGGAAGACATAGAGGGAAGATAAGCAGACAGACAGGAACAAGGCAGAGGAATGAAAGCAGACATCTTGACCAACAGACACCCCGAAAGGAAGAGAATAGATAAAAGGCGTTGATAGCAAGGGGGGGGGAGAAGTAGATAAAGGGAAGGTAACATGGTCCTTTAGACGGTCTGAAGTAGCGAAGAATATATGAGGGAACAGCGGTGAAGACGACACAGGAAAAGGTAATTACATAAAGCAGTATAGGCAAGAGAGAAAGCAAGCGGCCCCAGACTGACTTATCCCTGGGTGACTGGCTGCAAGGGAGAGGGTAGGTGTTGGCCAAGTGGTAAGAGAAGGCGTCTGTTATCTATGAGGACCCAGGTTCAAATCCAGGCCAGGGCAGATAAGTTTCAAGGATTTCATTAAAACAGACGTTAGTGATCTTCCACCAGACCCATCAACATAGTGCAAAAACTCCCCCGCTAGTACCATTACATCAGTCCTGGATGGAGACGGCCCTAAAATATATTCAGTACTTATCGTGGTTTTAGCGTCGAAATGGTGAGAGATGAAGGTGTGTGGGACGTAAGACTGCCAAGCCTCAGGGAACGGTATGTCAAGCCAATGCCCAGTCGTACACATGCAGATATTTGAAAACAGATCTAAGAGTGGTGAAAAAATGAAACAAGACGAGGCCACAGAAAAAAAAAAAAAAAACAATAAGATAAATAACTCATTCGATTAACTACGATGGTCTTTGACAAGGGATCGACGACCTTTTGAACGCAGTCAGACAGTCACACTATTTATACCAACATTTTTACCTCCCTGTGTGCCAACAATAATGTCATATACCGCTACGTAATTAAGCGGTTCCTTCCTTTTTTTTTTTTTTTCCCACAATTTTCGTCTCATTCCCACCATTGTTCTGTACTTCCCATTGTGCTTAAACGCAAAAAACAATATTTCTTACGTTTTCCACACTCAGAAGCAGAGTTAGCGACCACATTGCATCTTTGTTTACATTCCCATCTGCAACATTCATTCTCTGTTTGAACTCTTAGCGTATTGGCACTGGAGGACGAATTATATTATTATTATTATTATTTATAACTGCAGTTTTTGTGAATCTCTTAGCCTGCCCTGGACGATCACCAATACTGTCAGTACTCTCCCACTTGCTTAAGGTTGCCGACCCTTGGTATATATATATGGGTAACAACGTAAAGCCTCCCTCTCCCCTTAACACACACACACACACACACACACGCACACACACACACACACACACACACACACACACACACACACACACACACACACACACACACACACACACAAACCCGTGGCCGCGGAGTGAGGGTGGTGTAGGTACAAGACGTGGTGATGAATGAGGCTGGGGTGAGTAAAGTGGGTCAGGCGGGGCAGGTGTGAGGTGATGAGGGGATCTGGCCACCTCATCACCACCCCACCCCCAGGGACACACGGCAGAGCACGGCAGGACAGGGCAGGGCACGGCAGAATAGGGTAGGACACGGCAGGGTATGGCAGAGTAGGGTAGGGCAGGATATAATGAAAGGACAACAAGGCAGGGTAAGGAAAAGCAAGGCAACGCAGAAGGACAGGAGCGCAAGGGATAGGAAAGAAGGGCAGGGGAAAGGAAGGTAAGGCAATGCAGAAGAGGGGCAAGGTAGGAAAGGGAAGGACAGGGCAAGGAAAAAACTATGCAGAAGAGAATAAACGAAGAAAATGAGCGGAATATGTTTGCAGTACGTAAATCGATGAAGGCAGTGTGAGCAAGGGAAACTGACAGATGCAGCAGGAGATGGAGAGGAAGACGTGTGGGAAAGGCGGGGCAAAGCGATGCAGTGAACGCAGGACAAGGCTGTTGAGAAAAGAGGAGCACAGTGAGACAGTAGGAAGGGCAAGGCAGGGCAAGAAGGAAGGACAAATAGTTCAAGCAGAAAGGACAGTACGATACATAACTATCAGAGACAGTGCTGGACAGACGCAGACAGAAGGACAAGGCAGGACAGGGCAGGACAAGGCGAGGCAGGAGGAAGGACAAGGGCAGGACAAAAGAAGACAGAAAGAAGGGCAGGGCAGAGCAAGAGAGAGCAAAATCAAGGACGAGATCTAGATTAAAAGAAAAAAGCAGATAAGAACAAGTACGTGTCAAAGAGAGGCAGAGAAAATGACAAGACGAGGCATCAGGAAGGACAGGGCAGGGCAAGGCGAGGCATGAGGAAGGACAAGACAGGGCAAGGCGAGGCAGGAGGGACAAAGCAGGGCAAGGCGAGGTATGAGGAAGGACAAGGCAGGGCAAGGCGGAAGGACAGGGCAGGGTAAGGAATCCAGGACACAGCTATTACATCTGAACTAATATTGTCCCACTCTTTCAAGGCTGCAGTGTGAAGGGTACATTGTGAGAGCGGAGGGGGGGGGAAGTAGCAAGGGAAAAGGAAAGAAGAGGTAGAGGAGAGAAAAGAGTGGAGGAGAGGCGAAAGAGGATGAAGGGAAAGAGAAGGAGATAACGCAAATATGAGGGAGAAAGAAGAAGACAGGAGGAGGGAAACAGGAGGAATGGGAAATAGAAAGGAGAGACAGGGAATTGAAGAGGGGTAAAACAGATGTAAGACGCAGAGAGAAGGAACAGAAAAAAAAAGAAGAGAGCAGATAGGAACAGGAGGAAAGGTGAAGAAAAAGGAGTGGAAGAATGGAAGGGGCAGGTGGAAAGGAAATGGAGAGATAGAAACACGAGGAAAGGAAGTAAATGCTAAGGGAGGTCGAAGATGGGAGATAGTGAAGCTAAGAGGGAGAAAGAGAAGAAGATAGCATATGAGGACAAGAGGAAACAGGGAGAGTCTAGGAAAGGCAAAGGTAAAACGGGGAGAAGAATTGAGAGAGGAAAGTAGGTAGGGGAAAAAAGGGAAACAGGTGAGAAAAACGAAGGAATAAGAAAGGAAAGAAAGACAACAAAGAAAGATTGAGAGTGAGAATCAAGAGATGTGAGAAGAGGAGAGAAAAAGAAAACAAATGGAAGGATGGAAGGTGAAGGAGAAACGGAGGCAACGGAGGAGGTGGCACTGATACACACGGAGGAAGCAGTGAAAGAAGGGGGAAAACAAGAAAACAGAAAATTGAATGGGAAAGGAGGAATGGGTGAAAGTAGGAAGAAATGACAAAAGAGTGAAATGTGGAAGGAGGGAGGTAGGGGGTGGAGAGTGAGACAACAGGATGAGTGGCTGTGAGAGACACTAGGAAGAGGAGGTGTGTGAAGACTGGCTCCTTTGGGCTCCCTGGCAACACCTCTGGCCTGTTACGTGATATGGAGGGGGACCTAATATGGGGACTTGAGGGAGAGCCTTGAGGGGATCTGGAGTGCCACTGAGACGGGCACCCGGGAGTGGTACTTGGCTGGGACTTGAGCTGAGGAAATATGTGCAGTATAGAGGGCCACGGGGGACCTAAGGAATTCACGTGGGGTAACAGAGGAGACTTCTTATTTGTTTTGCACACCACAGTTTAATATTCTTGTGTGTTTTTATATAATTTCAGTAGCCAGAGAGTAAATTTAGAAGGCATACAACGAGATATTGATGTGAAATTCCTATGTCAGCGAAGCCCACAGACAGGAACTTTGAAAAAAAAAATGAAAGCGGACTAAACATTTCTAGAGTGGCGTATGATGAAGACAGGAATGAGGGTAACATTTTGAAGAGGACAGAGGTGAAGACAAGGGCAGGAGAGGTATATATAAAAGAAGCACACGAAAACAAGTGCAAGTAACATAATAAAACGAAAACTGAGAACAAGAGAAGGAGTAACATGTAAAGAGAAGCCTGGTGAAGCCGAGAGAGGTTGGAGGATTTAAAAACGAGGACTTGGAGAGCATCAAGAGAGGATTTAAGGGACGCGCAGGAATTCGTGGCTGCTTGAGTGGGTTGACAGGAACACGCTGCAGGGGAGGGGTGGTTGCACATGTTGAAGGGGAGGGAGGGGGGGGTTGCACATGTTGAAGGGGAGTGAGGGAGGGAGGGTGCGCACTACTGACCTCGTGGGAGTGATTCACGCACTGACCTCACGGGGTGTTGTCAGCAGCAGCACAGGTCGCGGCCAGGGGAGGGGGGGCACTGGGGCAGGGGGGAGGACACGTGGGTTGGACATGTGTAATCTAAAGTTCGTGCACTTTAACTTGGCGCAGATTTTCAAGTTGCACGTTTTTATAATATCACCTTGCATCCTTGCCATAGCACTTCTTCGTGACTTGCACCATTTTCGAGTGTTGATTTCTTGTTAAATTTTAGCTTTCATGATGGAGAGATGGCAATTTCAGATCAACATAAGGTGAACAGAAAAAATGTGGTCCAACTTAATTACAGTAGTTATCATTCAGTCTTGTTAACGGACAGGAGAGGTGGAGATGAGGGAGAGGAGCGTGAGGAGAGAGGTAGGAAAAGGAGAGAAGAAGGGAGAGGGAACGTGAGAGGGAAGCGTAAGAGAAGAACGGAAAGGAAGAAGTGTGGGGGACGGAACAAGAGAGAGAGAGAGAGAGAGAGAGAGAGAGAGAGAGAGAGAGAGAGGAGGGGGGACTGGGCGTAGGAATGTTGTGTCCAGGAAGCTCGGAGGGGGGTGGAGGGCATGGGCGGGGTGGGTGTGGGTGGGTGTACTTGTGGGAGGGGTGGGCGGTGGGGGTGTGGATGAGGATATTGGTGGGCGGTAGGGGGTATGGGTGGGTGTACTGGCGGACGGTGGGGGTGGGCGTTAAGGTGGGCGGGGTGGATAGGAGTACTGGTGGGCGGGGTGGGCGGGCAGGGTGGCGCCATGGATGTCGTGAGTTTGTTTGTGTTGCAAGATACCCTCATCGCTCCTGCCTCAACCCCGCCCACACACACACATACATACACCTACACCTACACACACACACACACACACACATACATACACATACACCTACACACACACACACACACACACACACACACACACACACACACACACACACACACAAAAGATACCCTCATCGTTCCTGCCTCACTCAACCCCGCCTCCCCCCACACACACATCGCCAGTGTAGGTCAAGTGGTTGAGTGTTGGAATGTCAATGGAAAGGACGCTAGTTTAAACCCAGGCTGGGGCAGGGAGCGATCTAGGAACCTGAATTTCGTATGTACGGTGGGTATCAGAGCCGATATGGTGACAGATGAAGGTGTATGGCGCCATCTTTTGCGAGTAGGAAGCTGGGAAGTGGGAAAGTATAGTGTTTGTTTACATTTTGATACGTAAAAAAATACACCATCCCACCCACCTGCTCATTTACCCACCCACACACCCACCCGCCCACCTACCAGCTCTCACGCCCACCTACTCCGGTCTGTCTGCCTCCCTACGCCCCTACCCTTCTCCGCCCACGTCTGCACATTCCTCTGGCTCTCTCTCACGCCCACATCTACATCAACCCTGCCCACGCCCACGCCCATGTCCAAACCTCCCTATCCCTACCATACACGCCCACGCCCACCATCAGAATTTACACACGGTTTTCGTGCGCCCATCTCTCTCTCTCTCTCTCTCTCTCTCTCTCTCTCTCTCTCTCTCTCTCTCTCACACACACACACACACACACACACACACACACACACACACACACACACACACACACACACACACACACACACACACACACACACACACACACACACACACACACACACACACACACACACACACACAGCCTCACCCACCACAACAATAACACCAACATAACACCAACAAGACCACTATAGCAAGAACACAAACCCTCTAAGTACAAAAAGAAACAAATAAATCGGGATTGTTATTCACCTCACGAACGGCCTCAGGTGATGATCGTTTGAATGAAGACGCTACTGATTTCGTAACAACTTTTTCTCACCGAATTATTATGCGCAGTGCACCTCATTATGTTCCTGTGTTTTAATGACGCACACCATGTCGGTCTGTAAATAAGTGGCAGCCACAAACAAATCGTCTCCATGTCACCCCGTCATCCACAATCACGCCGCCCTACCTCCAGCTCACATCACCTTCACACATATACCTCCTCACCTCACGCTTCCATCCTCCTCGGTCTCCCCCTCTCTTTCTCCTCCCTCCACCTCACCCACACTCTCCTAGTCAGTCTCTCACCTTGCACGTGGCATTCAAGTGGTGTGTAATGCAGTATGGTGAGTGCCTGTGTCAGTGAGTCTCCCCCAAACTCGACCTTCCTATACTCCTTTCACTCTAACTTGGCCTAAAATTGCCATCCCTCCATCTTGAATGCTGGGTTCTGTGAATGAACACTAGTACAGGATGCTAGTCACGAAGAAGTGGGCTCGTATTCTCGTCGGTTAAGGAAGCTCCCTAACACCTCTTCGTTAGCGATTTGTTTTTTGGATATGGCTGGTTGATATCCATACGTAGGTTACTAATGCAGAGTATGGCGATATTGGAAGGATTTAGGTAACACAGAATAGAACAATAAGGTGTAATAAAATAAATCGCTTAGGAAAAGGTGTTAGGGAGCTTACCACAAAAATACGTAGCACTGTCTTTTCTGCCACTGAGCAACGTTTAAATAAGTACAAAAGGACGAAGATCTGGGCCAATTAAAAGTGAAATGAGTATAAGTGTTAATGTATCCTCTTCGTTAATATAATTTCTTCTGTAATTTTTGGAGTGTCGATAAAGGAGATAGAGATGGCATACGAGATAATGAGAGGCTGTAACAGGGGAAAATAAATCGGTCAGGAAAAGGTGTTAGGGGTAATGCTGAGGTGAGAATATTTGCCTAGGTGTGACAGGTGTAGTGGTAAATACAAACACACTATTATCTGCTCTAACACCAATAACAACAACAACATAACAAAACAACAAAACAACATAAACACCAACACCAAACCAACAACATAAACAACAAAACAACAACAACAACAACATAAACAGCCGCACCATAAATAAAGCAATAACAAGAACAAAAATAAAGGCAGCAGCAACAGACAGGCATCATCAACAGCACAATAACGGGATTAACAGGAAGAGCAGGAACAAGCAGAAGACACCACCCCTGTGAGAAAGTGTGTGTGTGTGTGTGTGTGTGTGTGTGTGTGTGTGTGTGTGTGTGTGTGTGTGTATGTGTGTGAGAGAGAGAGAGAGAGAGAAAGAGAGAGAGAGAGAGGGTGAATGTGTGTGTGTGTGTGTGTGTGTGTGTGTGTGTGTGTGTTTGTGTGTGTGTGGTGAGGGCACAGGAAGAGCCAGGTCATCAGGGGTCAAGTTGAAACTGTCACACGCCCTCACCGACCCACCCCTTCCCGACCCTTCCCCCCCCCCACACTCTCCCCCTTCCCGGTTACCTTTTTCCTCCCCTCCCCTCTCCCCACACTCTCCCCCTTCCCGGTTACCTTTCCCCTCATAGCCTCCCACCGATAACCTGGAATCCGGCTGTTAATCCAGTGTTAGCTAATCCTCCATGATCCAGTGTAAATCCTTCCCACTTCACCTTTATCACATACTCGTCTTCCTTCATTCTCTTCTCAGTTTGGTTTGATGCCCTTCCTTACCGTCATCTGCTGTATTCTAATATTTCTCCTTATACCCTACCCTGCCATGCCCTCTCTCACCCTATAGCACCCTGCAGTGCCCTGTCTCCCCACCACCACCATCCTTCCCTGCCCTACCGTGCCCTGAACATACATATTTTCACTCTGTCTTCCCTTATTCTTCTCTTCATTCATTCATTTCTTGTTCTGCCCTGCCCCGTACTCTCTCTACCCTTCCATGATTTTCCTTGCCCTCTCCTCCCTTCCCCTACCCATTCCCCTGCCCAATCCTACCCTTCCCCTGCCCAATCCTACCCTTCCCTTGCCCAATCCTACCCTTCCCCTGCCCCATCCTACCCTTCCCCTTCCCAATCCTACCCTTCCCCTGCCCCATCCTACCCATTCCCCTGCCCAATCCTACCCTTCCCCTGCCCAATCCTACCCTTCCCCTGCCCAATCCAACCCTTCCCCTGTCCAATCCTACCCTTCCCCTGCCCCATCCTACCCTTTCCCTTGCCTTGCCCTGCCCTCCTGTACTTCACCCTCCACTTCTCTTCCCCTCCTTCGCTTCCTCGACCCCAATCTGATAAGTACCTTCCTCTGCCACGGCTGTTACTGGGTCACCCCCCCTCACACACACACACACACACACACACACACACACACACACACACACACACACACACACACACAGGCCATTAACAGGTGGGTCAAAATATACATACCATTCCTGGTTTCACTTAAAAAATAACAATGACAACAAGAAAATCAACAGCAGTAACGACATCCACAACAACAACAACCACCACCACCACAACTACCACAACAACCACCACCACCACAACAGCTAAAAGACCAATGACAACTCAGTACTGCGACACCCACAACACCCATATACAGTGCTTTTTAATGCTTCACTCTTACCACAGTAACACTATGCTTTGTTCACTCTAACTTAGCCTAAAATTGCCATCTCTCCATCTTGAATGCTGAGTTGTAGATCAGTGCTAGAATATGATGGTAGTCACGAAGAAGTGAAAGGATGTAGAGCCATAGCATTGTCTTTTTCTGCAACTGAGCTACGTGAAAAGCGCTGCAAAGGCCGAAAATCTGGACCAAGTTGAAATGAATAGAGGACACCCACAGCATTAATAATAAACATGCCCTCAGTAGACAACAACAACGACAACAATAACAATAACAAGAGCAGCAACAAAACAAAAACAAACAAAAACACTACACGTCTTTAACCTTAGCTTGGTGTACATTCTCGTCTTTTTGCAGCTTATTTCCTGTTGTTCTGACCATAACACTTCTTCGTGACTAGCGCCATGGTGTTGCGTAAATCCCTTGTTACATCTCGACATTCAGGATGGAGAGATGTCAGTTTTAGGCCAAGTTTGAGTGAAATGAGTACAGTAACAACAGCTTCCTCACTATACCCACTCACCCCCACCCCCCAACACCCCCCACCCACACACACTCATGCCCATCCCCCACCCACACCTCCCTCACCACCCCAACCCCTCCCTCCCACCCCACACCCCCACCCTCCTCACCTGGGCCGGATGCTGAGTTGCCGGCACACCTGTTGTTCACCTGACGCGCCTTCACACACTCACCTGAAACAACACACATATAAGATTAATTATGGGAAATCTACTGTTCTCTCTCTCTCTCTCTCTCTCTCTCTCTCTTCTTTTCTTTTCTTTTTTCTCCTTTTTCTTTACTACTTTTTGGTTGCCAGCGTCAGACGAATTTACTACACTTCAGGATGGCTTCTCATTTGCTATTAATTATCTTTTGGCAAAAATAATGACTTTTTCTCTTAAAACCGACACACACACACACACACACACACACACACACACACACACACACACACACACACACACACACACACACACACACACACACACGCTGGCAGGGGGAAGGAAGATGTATGTACGCAGCACTACATCAAGTGAGTGGATGATGCTCGCCACCACCTACCACAGTAATAATAATAATAATAATAATAATAATAATAAATAGACAAAATAAGAATGCAAACATCAATATCATTATCACCAGCCTTCATCATTATCATTATTGTTATTATTATTATTATTGTTATTATTATTATTATTATTATCATCATCATCATCATCATCTTCATCATCATCATCATCATCATCCCGCCCTCTTTTCCCACCCAAGGACGGGGTTTCTCTGGTAAACAAAAAATAAACAATAAACACACAATGTTAACCTGGAGAATAGGGAAGGAAATAAGAGAGACGAAAGAAATGACTGAAAAGGAAGGAAAGAGAAAGACAGAAGAGACGGAAGGATAGAAGAAAGAAGAGACGGAACGAAGGAAAGAGGGAAGTAGAGAAGAGACGAAAGAGAGGAGAAGGAATTAAAAAAAAAAAAATGCAGTTGACTTATAAAACAGTACTTCCCAATCAGACAGGCAGACCCCGTTTATTAAAGGCATTACTGAATACATGAAGGGGAAATCGATGAGGTTTGGCCTGTCTCGTTGCTAATTGCGTTATGTTTAGTGGGATGCAGGCTAATACATTCCCATCTTCGGGAGTTAGTTTTAATATTACGGCCAGACTAAGAGGAGGAAAGGTAAGGAGGAAGGAGAGAAGAGGGAAGAGAGAAGTGACAAGGGAGAGAGTAAGAAAAGTACCGGTATATTGGAAAAGGAATAGAATATGGCGAGGTGGGGAGGAACAGAATGAGACAAGGCAAAGAATAAGATGGAAGAAGAGGAGAGAGAGAGAGAGAGAGAGAGAGAGGAGAGAGAGAGAGAGAGAGAGAGAGAGAGAGAGAGAGAGAGAGAGAGAGAGAGAGAGAGAGAGAGAGAGAGAAATGAAACAACTAAAGCAAGGTGTAAGGAAGCTACTGGATAAACAAGGAAGGAGGTCACCAGCGGCACAGGGTGAGAATGAGGAAGAGGAGGAGGAGGAGGAGGAGCAGGAGGAGGAAGGAGACGGAGGAGGGTGGAATGGAAGAGAGGGAGGGAGGGAGGAGAGTGTAGAGGAAAGGTATGAAGGGAGGAGAATTGAAGGAAAGACGAAAAGGAGAGAAGGATGAGGGGAAGGAAGATGAAGAAGAGTTGTAAGTATAATGTTTTCCCGTTTCAAAGCTAACCTACAGGAACACAAAACAGTAGAACACTATGAACTTGAAACACTATGAACTCGGAACACTGTGAAACTGAACACTATGAAACTCGAAACACTATCAACGCGAAACACTACGAAAACACAAGAGGGCAGCCAACACTCACTCTGCCTCTACAGTGTTATGGCTGTCACTTAGTTCACTTAATACGCCTTTTGAGAGTACCATGTTAACGTGATCACTTGCTCAGCGTGTGTGTGTGTGTGTGTGTGTGTGTGTGTGTGTGTGTGTGTGTGTGTGTGTGTGTGTGTGTGTGTGTGTGTGCGCGCGTGCTTGCCTGTCATGTATCCATATGCCATACCCTTACATCTTAGAAATGATGCTACCAAAATTAGATTAACTTAGCAATAAAATAACCATAATTAGATAAACTTGTGAGCTGATTGCCCATTGGAGATGAGGAAGAGGGCAGGAAGGGAGATGGGAATGAAAGCAGGAAGGAATAATGAGAAGGAAGGAAAGAATGGAGGGAGGAAGGAGGGTAGAGAGAAGGAAGGAAAATGAGATAATGGAAGGAAGGAGGAAGATAAGAAAGACAGGAAGGGAAACAAGGAGGGAGAGGATGAGGGAGGAAGGAAGGGGAGAAGAAAGGCAAGGAAAACGGAAGGAGGGAGAAAGAGAGGAAGAAATGATACAAAGTTAAGCAGGGAGGAAAGGAGGAACGAAAAGCAAGGAGAAGGAAAGGTGAAGGGAGGAAGTAGAAGGAAAGGAAGTGGGAATGTTTTGAAAGAATAGGAATGAGATATTACGGGAAGCATCGTGTGTGTGTGTGTGTGTGTGTGTGTGTGTGTGTGTGTGTGTGTGTGTGTGTGTGTGTGTGTGTGTGTGTGTGTGTGTGTGTGTGCTTATTTGGTTGTTTGTGTTGTGGTGTATGTTTGTTTGCTTGTTTGACTGTGCTTATTTGTTTGTTTTTGTGTGGGGGAGCTATTGTTTGTGTGCATGTGTGTGTGTGTGTGTGTGTGTGTGTGTGTGTGTGTGTGTGTGTACAAGTAAGGCCTGGGAAGATTCTCGTGGTGAGGCAGGGGTGAGGCAGGGTCAGGGTCACCCACACGTGCTGAGGACAGGCAGAGATAACCTTGCTGCCTCACCCTTCCTAACAGCCTTACTACCCTGCCTACTCCCTCTCCCTCCCTGTTACCCCCCTCTCTCTCCCTGCCTGCCTACCCTTCTCTCTCTCCCTGCCTGCCTACCCTTCTCTCACTCCTTCCCTGCCTACTCCCTATCTCTCCCTGCCTGCCTATCCCCGTTCTCTCTTCCTTCCTGCCTACCCCCTCTCTCCCTCCCTGCCTACCCCTCTCTCTCCCTCCGTGCCTACCCCTCTCTCTCCCTCCCTGCCTACCCCGTCTCTCCCTCCCTGCCTACTCCCTCTCTCTCCTTGCCTGCCTACCCCCCTCTCTCTTCCTGCCTACCCCCTCTTTCCTGCCTGCCTACCCCCTTCTCTCTCTCTCTCTCTCTCTCTCTCTCTCTCTCTCTCTCTCACTACGACCTCCAGTTGTACATATGCATCGTGACACCAAGCAAATCAAAATCTCTATAGGTTAATTTCCATCATTTTATTTTTCTTATTTTTACAAGAATATTTACTGAAGTCTGGGTCTGGAGATGATGATAATAATGTGTGTGTGTGTGTGTGTGTGTGTGTGTGTGTGTGTGTGTGTGTGTTTTGGTGAAGAGATAAGCCCAAGAGAATGATCGTAAATATATCTAAGCTGTGTGTGTGTGTGTGTGTGTGTGTGTGTGTGTGTGTGTGTGTGTGTGTGTGTCTTGGTGAAGAGATAAGCCCAAGGGAATGAACGTAAATATATCTAAGCTGTGTGTGTGTGTGTGTGTGTGTGTGTGTGTGTGTGTGTGTGTGTGTGTGTGTGTTTTGGTGAAGAGATAAGCCTAAGGGAATGAACGTAAATATGTCTAAGCTGTGTGTGTGTGTGTGTGTGTGTGTGTGTTTTGGTGAAGAGATAAGCCTAAGGGAATGAACGTAAATATATCTAAGCTGTGTGTGTGTGTGTGTGTGTGTGTGTGTGTGTGTGTTTTGGTGAAGAGATAAGCCTAAGGGAATGAACGTAAATATATCTAAGCTGTGTGTGTGTGTGTGTGTGTGTGTGTGTGTGTGTGTGTGTGTGTGTGTGTGTGTGTGTGTCTTGGTGAAGAGATAAGCCTAAGGGAATGAACGTAAATATATCTAAGCTGTGTGTGTGTGTGTGTGTGTGTGTGTGTGTGTTTTGGTGAAGAGATAAGCCTAAGGGAATGAACGTAAATATATCTAAGCTGTGTGTGTGTGTGTGTGTGTGTGTGTGTGTGTGTGTGTGTGTGTGTGTGTTTTGGTGAAGAGATAAGCCTAAGGGAATGAGCCTAAGCTTAGGACAGTTTGTGAATAAGGAAATGGCTTGTCGTCCGCATGAATATTCTTCAACTTTCCTAGCATGTGAAGAGATTTGTATTCTTTTGTATTCCTTTGTATTTTGCACAGTGCTGTTTTTGATCTGTGTTAAAGACGAAAATGGAATATACACAATGGTCTTCTCCTTCTTCTCTCCCCTCCCCCTCAGCACGTAGCAGATCCCTGGCACTAACTTGCTTTTGTTTACGATTTGTTACGCAAGACCCGACTGCAGAAGGAGAGGCAGGCAGGGGAGGGGGAGGGATAGGCATAGGGAGGAGGGTAGGGAGGGAGGAAGGAAGAGGGGGAGACAAACAGGAGGAGGAAGGCAAGAGAGAGAGAGAGACTGACAGTGATGGAGAGAGGGAGAGACAGGAGGGTAAATGGACATTCGACATGGAGAAGGAAGGTCGGAGGAGGAAGTGAAGTGAGCTAGTACACACACACACACACACACACACACACACACACACACACACACACACACACACACACACACACAGAGTAAACGCGTCACCTAATAAAACACTCAACACACACCTTATCACAGCAGAAGAAGCTTATCTCTCCTTGGGATAAAACACACACACACACACACACACACACACACACACACACACACACAGTAAACGCGTCACCTAATAAAACACTCAACACACACCTTATCACAGCAGAAGAAGCTTATCTCTCCTTGGGATAAAACACACACACACACACACACACACACACACACACACACACACACACACACACACACACACACACACACACCGTATCAGACAAGACTTAACTTATCACAGGATGCCATACAACACAACACGTATGAAATTAACCACGAAGGAGAAAAGTTACGCATCTTCTCGCAGAACAAAGAACAAGCATCACATAACAACACAGAACACAGCACATCACCAGCACAAAATACGCTCATCTCACCTCAGGACCTTAACACCTTCCTTCAGGCGATTTTATCCAGTTTAGGGCGGTTCTCTAGATGTCAAAGAATTACTGAAGGGCGTGGCTAACCTCTTCCTTTCGAGAAATCTCCAGCGCTGAATAAAATCGCTTGGAAATAGCAAACTGATTCAGGAAATACGTCATTGGTGTGAAGAGGCTGAGGACCGTAGTTTCATTATTATGGGAAGCCCTTAACACCTCTTCCTAAGCGATTTATTTTACTGTACCGTAGCATTTTCCTTTGTGCTATTCATACCATTTTAGAATCGACATAGCTTCCATCACCAACAAACAAGACGATATTTAAGATTAAGTATGCAAAATCAATCGCTAAGGAAAAGGTGTTAGGATCCAAAGCCACTTAAAATGCAAATCAAAAACACATAACACGCCTTGGCCACGGTAGAAGCTGATCTAAAATAATCTATCACACACCAACACGCTAACTGCAAGGAGGGGAAGACCGAGGATGAAGTGGTGGGATGGAGTTGAGAGGCATATGAGGGAGAGGGGAGTGAAGTGGGGGGAGGGCAGTCAAATGGTGGGTGACAGCGACTTGGAGGCGTTTTGTCTGCGGCCTTCCTTTGCGGGATTAGGGCGTCGGGCTATAAATAGATAGATAGATAGGTTATTTACTTATTTATAGCTATAGATCATTCACTTTACTCTGGCTGATATTTCCGTCCCTCTGAATTCTTTTTTTCGAAGCTAAATGTAATATAATAGTAATAATAATAATAATAATGATAATAATAATAATAATAATAATAATAATAATAATAATAATAATCCTGTTTTGCATCCTTTCCCTAGTATTTGTGGTCGCTATGCTCTTTACTCTAACTTGGCCTAAAATTGCCATCTCTCCACCTTGAGTGTTGGGTTGTATATGATGCTAGTCACGAAGAAGTGCCGTGGAAAGGATGTAGAGCCGTA
>NC_137027.1:33865220-33882720 GCF_032717465.1 Coenobita brevimanus
TTCAAACTTTTCCTCTCTGCTACACCTATATTCCATGTTTCAGCCCCATATAACGCAGTCGGTACCACAACACCCTCATACAGCCTTCTCTTTACATCCATTCTAAGTGAACGACATCTAAACACTTTTTTCATTCCTCCCAGCACCTTACCTACTTCATTCATTCTAAACTTCACTTCTGCATCTATTCTTCCATCCACAGCAACATGTGACCCTAGATGTTTAAAACACTCTACCTCCTCAAGCAACTCACCATTCAAAACTATATTCATCCCCTTACCATCTACCACCCTCGTACACTTCATCACTTTACTCTTATTCTCATTTACTTTCAATTTCCTCCTTTCACACCCTTCCAAACTCCTCTACCAACTGTCTCAATCTCTCTGAATCAGCCACCAGTGCAGTATCATCTGCAAACAGCAGCTGCTTTGGATTCCATTCTCCACCATCAGCATTCACCAGACTCAGACCTCCACCTAAAACTCTTGCATTCACCTCCCTTACAACACCATCCATATAAATATTAAAGAACCAAGGCGACATCACACATCCCTGTCTCAGCCCCACTCTCACAGGAAACCAATCACTCACAGCATTTCCCACTCTTACACACGCTCTACTATTTACATAAAAACTTTTCACTCCTGGAATGGAATTAAAGGAAGGAAGAAGAAGAGGAAGAGAAGGGTATAAATTAAAAGAAAGGACAGGACCTCTCTCTCTCTCTCTCTCTCTCTCTCTCGCTGTCTGGTCCATGTCTAACTACACTCGCCAGTCTGTCTGTCACTACTGCTGCCGACTCTCTCTCTCTCTCAGTAACTCTATAGCAGTCTGGTCCTTGTCTAAGTGCTCTGGCCGCTCTGTCTGCCACTGCCGCTCTCTCTCTCTCTCTCTCTCTCTCTCTCTCTCTCTGTCCGCAACACCTCTTCCTAAGCGAATTATTTTGCTTATTACTCCATACCACCCTCTTCTGTATTAATTAAACCATTCAATACCACCACACTCAAAATAACCTACAAATTGACACTAACCACCCGTATCCAAAAAATAAATCGCTAAGGAAAAGGTGTTAGGGAGCTTACTTAACCGTCGAAAATACACCTAACCCCCCCTGTTTGATAATTCCCCCCCCCAAAAAAAAAAATATATATATATAAGGTGTTTTGAGTGTAGGTGTTGACAGGTGTGTATTGAACGGTGCATCTGATTACTTTGATACGTGTGGATTTCTTGAAGTTGATTTAGTTTTAGATATCACACATGGGAATATTATGATGTTATTGGCTAAAACAAATCGGTCAGGGTAAGGTGCTAAGGAGGCTTATAAGTGTGCTAGAATACGGCCTTCAAAGTGCATAGCTATAGAAAGACGGACGAGGAGGAAGAAGAGGAGGAGGAGGAGGAAGAGGAGGAGGAGGAGGAGGAGGAGACTGAGGAGGAGACGAAGGAGATAGAGAAAGAAAAGAATATGGAGGAGGAGAGACGAAGGAGGGGGAGGAGGAGGAGAAGGGGGAGGAGACGGAGGAAGAAAAGGAGGAGAAGACGAAAGAGGAGGAGGAAGAGACTGAGGAGAAGAAGAAGGGGAAGAAGACGGAGGAGAAGAAGAAGCAGAACGAGAAGGACAAACAAGAGCTTCGTTACAAAAAAAAAAAAAAAAAAAAAAAACTATACATGAGGCAGAGTCGAATAAAACCACAGTTACATAATGAAGGCAATTCCAGAGACGAAAAACAAGAATCTCTTACAAAATACAAAGGGCGCGATACAGACGCACGAACAGACGGTACAGTAACGAGAGAGAGAGAGAGAGAGAGAGAGAGAGAGAGAGAGAGAGAACAGGGAACAGGGCATTACAAAAAGACATTACAAGACATGGTTCGGAAACTACAAAGGGCAGAATACAAAGCCACTCAGCCACTCGTTACAAAAAAATACAAAGCCACGCGACCGAAGGCTTCAAAAAAATGACAAGAGGAAATACAGCGAGTAATTGAGGGCAGTAAATCTGAGTACAGGATGGCGCAAAAACTGTGGCAAAAAAATGTACAGCGTGGTGATGGGGGTAGAGTGACCATATGTGCGGGGTGGTGTGGGGTGTGTGGTGGGGTGGAAGTGTGGCTGGTGGGTGGTGTGGGGTGGGGTGGGGTTGAGTGTGTGGTAGGGTGAGATGGGGTGTGTAGGGGTGGTGTGCGGTGTTGTGGTTGGGGTGTGGTGGGTGTGTAGTAGCTGTGTAGTATGCGGAGTGGGGCGTGTTGGGTGTATGAGGTGGGATGTGTGTGTGTGTGTAGTAATATGCAGTGGGTGTTGTGGATGACGTATGTGTAAGGTGTAAGAGAGGATGTGTCAGTTTAAAACAGTAGGGTGTGTAGTGGGTGGGTAGTGTGTGTAGAGGCTGTGTGTATGTAGGGTGTATCGAGGGTAGGGATAAAGTGTATATAGGGTGTAAGCGGAAGTGTGGGTGTTAATATAGGGTGTAAGTTGGGGTGTGGGTGTGTGTAGAAAGTGTGTAGAAAAGAGAATGGTGTGGGAGAGGACGTGTGAGATGATAGAATGTGTGTGTAAGAGGTGTTCACGGTGGAGATAGTATGGAAATTGAGGCAGGGTGAGGAAGGGAAAGACAGGGTGAGGCAAGCTAAGGCAGAGTGAGGCAGGGTGAGGCAGACAGTACCCTAATTGTCCCTGCTGGTGTGCCACATGTGTCAGTCTTCATCAGTGAGGCACGAGAGAGAGAGAGAGAGAGAGAGAGAGAGAGAGAGAGAGAGAGAGAGAGAGAGAGAGAGAGAAACACAGCCATCTCAATATGTACTGACGCAAAAGTACCTTCCTTACTCCTGACGAATACATAACGGAAAAAACGAACCATTTGAAACATGCAATGGTAGGGATGGGGTTTTCACTGTACTTCGTCTGTTGTAAATTTTCTTCACTGTCTTTCGTCTGTTGTAAATTTTCTTCAACGGATATGTGAAGACCGTTACTTGACTCCATTTTGAAAGACGGTGGATCATTTCAAAGTGTGCGTTGATATCAGGAAGGTGGGGGGGGGGACACACTTCGTCTTTTTCTGCCTCCCTCCGCTTCTCCCTTCCTCCCTTCCTTCCTCCACTCCTCCTTGCCTCCCTTCATTCCTCCCTTCCTCCCTCTATTCCTCCCTGCTTCCCTCCACTCCTCCCTTCTTCCCTCCATTCCTCCCTCTATTCTTCCCTGCTTCCCTCCACTCCTCCCTTCTTCCCTCCATTCCTCCCTGCTTCCCTCCATTCCTCCCTGCCTCCCTCCATTCCTCCCTGCCTCCCTGCATTCCTCCCTGCCTCCCTCTATTCCTCCCTGCCTCCCTGTCATTTCTTCCTTCGTCCCTGTATTCCTCCCTGCCTCCCTCCATTCCTCCCTGCCTCCCTCCATTCCTCCCTGCCTCCCTGTCATTTCTTCCTTCGTCCCTGCATTCCTCCCTGCCTCCCTCCATTCCTCCCTGCCTCCCTGTCATTTCTTCCTTCGTCCCTGTATTCCTCCCTGCCTCCCTCCATTCCTCCCAGAGAGAGAGAGAGAGAGAGAGAGAGAGAGAGAGAGAGCACATACCAGTGTTTCCGCTCCACCTCTGACTCTTATTCAAAGCACCTGCCTTCTCTCTCCCTCCCTCCCTCCCTCCCTCCTTCCCCCCTCCTCCTTTTCTTCCATACTTTCCTCCTCCCTCTTTTCCTCCATACTTCTTACTTTCCTCCTCCCACTTTCTTTCATACCTCCATCCAACTTCTCTCCCTATTTTCCTCTCTCTCTCTCTCATCATCATCATCATCATCATTATTATTATTATCATTATTATTATTATAATTACTTAGTGGTAGATGGGGGCGCTCACCATCCACTCACTCGATGTAGTGCTACTGTCGGGTGTCTGCCCTGTCCTCTCCTCCATCCTTCTTTCCTTCCATCTTCTTCTATCTTTCCTTCCTTCATTCTTTCCACGTCCTTCTGCCTGTGGGTGACTTTACACTCCCTCTCCTGTCTTTCTTTCCTTCATTCTTTTCTCTTCCTTCTGCCTGTGCGTGACTTTACACTCCCTCTTCTGTCTTTCCTTCCTTCATTCTTTCCTCTTCCTTCTGCCTGTGGGTGACTTTACACTCCCTCTCCTGTCTTTCTTTCCTTCATTCTTTCCTCTTCCTTCTGCCTGTGGGTGACTCTACACTGAGTGACAAGCCAAATGGTTTCCTGTACACCAGGAAACCATTTACTAGGCTGGGTGGTAACCATATAACCAAATTTTGGCACCTGGTGGTTTAGTGGGTAATTATTGCACTCCAATCGGATTGAGCCGGTGAAGGTTTATATCCAAGGGATGGTTGGGGTTGATTACTCATGTAATGCCACTCAGGGATGAGTGAGGCTGGTCACTCTCATCTTAAATGTCAGGACCAACTGCCTAGCCCCGGGCTCCTACGCTCCTCATGGGGCGATGTAGGATTGGAGGATGGATTATTACTCTCTCTCTCTCTCCTGCCAACATACCTGCCTAGTTCCTGCCCCCCCCCCCCACCGTGGGTGAGTCAGCGGCCAAGTAGGGAACTCGAGGCCGCCCCTTCCTTGTGGCAGGGAGGCAAGGGCACCCCCACCCCCTTACCCCTCCCCTCTCCTCCCCCTGTCACACCCCCACCCCCTTACCCCTCCCCTTCACTCCCCCTGTCACACCCCCACCTATGCCCCCATCACCTCCACTCCCCTCCTGTCACCCCCATCCCCTCCTCTCCCCTCCTGTCACCTCCATCCCCTCCTGTCACCCCCACCCCCTCCCCTCCTCTCCTGTCATCCCCACCCACATCCCTCCCCCTCCTCTTTCGCCCTCATCCCCTCCCTTCCCCTCCCCTTTCATCCTTCTGTCATTCTTCCTCTGTCATACCTCAGTTCCTTCCTTCCTCCTCTTTTTTTACCCCCTCCCTCCCCCTCCCTTCACTGAGCTACCCCTCTTGTCTCCCTATTCCACCCCCTCCCTCCCCCTCCCTTCATTCAGCCGTCCCTCTTCTCTCCCTCTTCCTGTTTCTCCCCTCACCTCCTTCACCCACATCATCTGACAGCAGGTAAACAGCACAAGGCGGCTGTTGGGAATGCCAGCCAGATCAGTACAGCCAGGAGACAATTAGCATCATAGTTTTAAATATGTACTTAATGTCCATTGGTGCTTCTGAGGCGTCAAAAATATATTCGGTTTGTGATGAGGCAGGAAAAATATATATATGTGATTCGAGACTGCATTTCAGTTCGTCAGAAAATGCCTCCACTCTGTATAATTCGCCCATGTTTAACGTACTGTGTCCATTTCTTGTTCTGTCTATCTACTGCCAGGCGCTTCAATCCCCGAAAGGGTGGCCACAAACAAATCGCCTCCATGTTGCCCTGTCCCCTGCCATTTCATTGCCCTCCTTCCAGCTCACAGCCCCGTCTCTCATATACCTCTCCACTCCATCCCTCCATCTCATCCTCGGCCTCCCCCTCCCTCTTCCCCCCTCCACCCCATTTCTTGTTAACATACTAAAAAGTAAAGGTGTGGTGAATGTGGAGGGGGTACAGTGAAGCGACAAACCTGATCCTGTGTCTATACTGAGAAGGAAACTATTAGGGGATCGTCTAGGGGAATTGAATCGCCTTAATTTCAATAAGCGCAGACTACGAGGGGATTCAGGAGAGGGTTGCGTCACAGGATACACCTGCTCAAAACACATAAGGTAGTTCATAAAGATTCCACAGTACACGCGTCGAATTACACTTGCCATTAGGATTTACATTTTTCACAGCGAATTACACTAAACTACTATCGAATTATTGGTGAACGTTTCCAGTGAGAGACTGACTAGGAGAGTGTATGGAGTGAGGTGGAGGGGGACAGAGCCAAGGATGAGGTGGAAGGATGGAGTAGAGAGGTATAAGGGAGAGGGGGGTGTGAGCTAGGAGCAGGGCAGTGAAATGGCAGGGGACAGGGCGACGTGGAGGCGATTTGTTTGTGGCCACCCCTTACGGGATTAAGGCGTCTGGTAATATAGATAGATAGTTTCCAGTAAAATTAGGCAAGGCATTTTTTCTTTAGTAGGGATGCAGGCACATGGAAAATACTATAGTCTTTTCACTCTAACTTGGCCTAAACCTGCCATCTCCCCACCTTGAATGTCCAGTTGTATGAAGACAGTATCGCTCCAGTATGATGCTAGTCACGAAAAAGTGCTGAGGGAAGGATGTGCAGGCGTAGCATTTGTCTTTCTCTGCCACTGAGCCACGTGAAATAAGCTGCAAGAGGACGAAAATCTGAGCCAGGTCAAGGCGAAAAGCGTATACCTTGAGATGTGGATTATTTCTCGGCTTCCAGTCCTGAGCTAAAAAGTCTCTCTGCTGACTAATATATTTCCCTTTTTTTTTTTTTCCAATCGTGAACATGGAGAAACAAAATGAGGTGGTTTGGCCATGTGGAGAGGATGGAGAGTGAGAGACTGACGAGGAGAGTGTGTGAGTAAGGTGGAGGGGGGAGAGGGAGGGGGAGGCCATGGATGAGATGGAGGGATGGGGTGAAGTATATGAGAGAGGGGGGTGTGAGCTGGGAGCAGGGCAGTGAAATGGCGGGGGACAGGGCGACATGGAGGCAATTTGTTTGTGGCCACCCCTGACGGGATTAAGGCGTCTGGCAATAGGTAGACAGATAGACAGGTAGACTTCTATTCTCAGCACAAACAATCTTTCTTCCATTTGTATTATGTATTATTATTATTATTATTATTATTATTATTACTATTTATTATTATTATTATTATTATTATTATTATTATTATTATTATTACTATTATTATTACTTGACGGATCTTTTATTTGGGTCTGTAATTATTGTGTGTGTGTGTGTGTGTGTGTGTATGTTTGTTTTTTGTACGTGCATGCTTGTCCCTCTCTCTCTCTCTCTCTCTCTCTCTCTCTCCAGCAGCGTGTGGGAGGGAGAGGGATTGTGAAAGTGGATTTTGTTGTGTGGTGGTGGATGCGTGGGAGAGCCGAGAGAGAGAGAGAGAGAGAGAGAGTAACCGTGAAAGGAAGGGAGGGGGAGAGAGAGAGAGAAAGAGAGAGAGAGAGAGAGAAGTGGGAAAGAGGGGAAGGAAAGAAAGGTAAGTCTAACTGAGAGGGGAGACACGGAAGAAGGGAGGGAGGGAGGGGAACAAGAGGGCAGGGAAAGGAGGGAGGGGGAAGAGAGGGGAGAGGAACAGGAAGAGAGGAGAATGGGAGGGAGGCGCTGGGAGAGGGGAAGAGAGAGGGAGGAGGAAGGGAAAGAGAGGGGAGGGGAGGGGAGGGGAGGGATGGGAGGGGAGGAACAACGAGTTATAATGCGTCTCACACACTGGCCTTTCCTAAATAATATGTATATGGCCTATGACTCACTGGCCTGCGTATTGAGGGGAGGGGAGGGGAGGGAGAGGAGAGGAGAGGAGGGGAGGGGAGGGAGGGGAAGGGGAGGGGAGGGGAGGGGAGGAGAGGAGAGGGGAGGGGAGGGGAGGAGAGGGGAGGGGGAGAGGGGAGGGAAGGACAGGGAGTGAGAGTCAAAGGGACAGGGGGAAGGATAGAAAGCTGAACAGGAAGAGGATTAGGAGAGGAAGGGGAGGGGAGGGGAGAGGTTGGGCAGAGAGAGGGGAAAGTGTGGAAAGGGAGGGAAGGAGAGGAATGATGGAGGAGAGAAGAGAGATGAAGAAAGGGAGGAAAGGGGAGGAATGGCAAGTTTAGGGGAAGGAAAAGGATTGTGAAGAGGTAGCAGGGAGGGGGAATTGAAGGAAGAGAGAGAGGGCGGTAAGGGAGGAGAGGGGAGGGAGGGGAGTGAGAGAGGGTTAGAGGAATGATGCGAGAGAGAGAGAGAGAGAGAGAGAGTGGGGGGGTGAAGTAGGCCTGGGAGGGAGAGACGGGAGGGGGGGGAGGAGAGTGAGAGAGGATGAGTGATACGAGTGAGAGTGGGCGAGAGAAAGTGGGTGAGAGAGGGAAGATGAAGGGGAGAGAGAGAGAGAGAGAGAGAGAGAGAGAGAGAGAGAGAGAGAGAGAGAGAGAGAGAGAGGAGAGAAATGAAGGAGTGGAGAGGGAAGGATGGAGAGAGAGGATATATGACAGGGAAGAGAGGAGAGAGGGTTAAGGGTGAGAGGAGTATGAGTGAGTGTGAGAGGAGTACAAAGGAATATAAAATCAAGCAGACAGCAACAGACCCAGTGATGCCTCCAGAACTGTCAGAATAAACACTATAGTCTGTTCATTTTCACCTGAGTCTCCTTGGTTACTAGTCAAATTCATCCTCCACTGTGACTACACTTGGCCATAAACTGAGCTGAAGAAGGTTATGCAGAGAGGAAAGGAGGAAGAGAGGAGAAAGAGTGGAAAGAGGGATATGAGAGGAGAGAGAGGAGTGGTGTGTGAGAGGGAGAGAGGGAGGGGAGAAAGGTTATGAGAGAGGGAGGAAATGAGAGAGAAGGAAGGAGGGGGGAGATATGGAAAGGGAGAGAGAGAGAGAGAGAGAGTAAGGGAAGGTATGCAAGGAGGTGTGGCAATAACCTACCTGATCATGACACCTGTTGACATAATTACTACCTTGGTACACACAGGTAGGGGGGAAGAGGGAGAGAGGAGTGTGGAGGGGGAAATGAGAGAGAGAGAGAGAGAGAGAGAGAGAGAGAGAGAGAGAGAGAGAGAGAGAGAGAGAGAAAATTCAAGGGAGAAGTAGATATGTGTGTGGAGGAGGGGGAGAATGAGATAGCAGAGAGAGAGAGAGAGAAAATTCAAGGGAGAAGTAGATATGTGTGTGGAGGAGGGGGAGAATGAGATAGCAGAGAGAGAGAGACTGAATGGGAGAGCACTGGGGAGTACAGGACAATGAGAGAGAGAGAGAGAGAGACTGAAAGGAAGAGCACGAGAGGACAGGACAATGAGAGAGAGAGAGAGAGACTGAAAGGGAGAACACTGGGGAGGACAGGACAATGGGGGGGAGAGAGAGAGAGAGAGAGAGAGAGAGAGAGAGGGAGGTGGGGAAGGAAATGAGGAAAGCGGAGGAAAAGGTCGAAGAGGGAGGGAATACTGGAGGGAGGGAGGGAGAGAATATTAGGTAATGCAGAGAATTAGGTCACAGGGAGGGTGGAGGGAGGGATGGGGGGAGGGACAGGAGAGGAAGGGGAAGGGGAGGGGAGGGAGGGGATGAGAGGAGAGGGGAGAGGAAAGGAGGGAAGGGGAGGGGCGTGGAGGGAAAGAGGCAGGATAAGGGAGGGGAGGAGATGGTAAAGGATGGCAGAGGGGAGGAAGGGAGGGGAGAGAAAAGGGGAGGGGAGGAAGGAGGGAGTAAAGAGAAAAAAGAATAAATGCACACACAAAAGGACGAGAGAGAGAGAGAGAGAGAGAGAGAGCGCAATCTGAAAACCTACCACAACTACATTTTGAAATCCTACCACAGGTACCACAATCTGAAACCCTACCACAATTAGTAACCAACCACAACTACCAGTCTGAAACCCTACCACAACTACCACAATCTGAAACCAACCACAACTACCACAATCTGAAACCAACCACAACTACCACAATCTGAAACCCTACCACAACTACCACAATTAGAAACCAACCACAGCTACTACAATCTCAAACCCACCAACATTTCCGGAGGCTGTTGAGATGGTTTTAGGTGTCGTGTGTATCTTGGCTTCATTTTTTGACACCTAATGCTTGACTGTTTTTCCCCTTCCTATCCTCCTCTTCTTCTTGTAGTCCTCTTCCTCCTCCTCCTCCTCCTCCTCCTCCTCATCATCATCATCATCATCATCATCATCATTTCCTTCCTCTTGTTTTTCCATGCTTGTGTAACGATAGATGTTTGAGAGATTTCAACGCCTGAAAGGAATGTATCTTTTTGTGGGTGTTTGTCTTGCCCAACCTGCTTAAAACACACACACACACACACACACACACACACACACACCTGCCTAACCTGCTCTACACACATGGTAAACAGTCTTCATACCAGCCTCAGACTTACCTTCCCTGCCTCACCTCCTTACACTTCATTACCCCTGCCTCACCTCCTTACACTTCATTACCCCTGCCTCACCTCCTTACACTTCATTACCCCTGCCTCATCTCCTTACACTTCATTACCCCTGCCTCACCTCCTTACACTTCACTACCCCTGCCTCACCTCCTTATACTTCACTACCCCTGCCTCACCTCCTTACACTTCATTACCCCTGCCTCACCTCCTTACACTTCATTACCCCTGCCTCACCTCCTTACACTTCACTACCCCTGCCTCACCTCCTTACATTTCACTACCCCTGCCTCACCTCCTTACACTTCACTACCCCTGCCTCACCTCCTTACATTTCACTACCTCTGCCTCTCCTCCTTACACTTCACTCCCCTGCCTCACCTCCATACACCTCACTTCCGCTGCCTCACCTCCTTACACTTCACTTCCCCTGCCTCACCTCCTTACACTTCAGTACCCCTGCCTCACCTCCTTACACTTCACTACCTCTACCTCTCCTACTTAAACTTCACTACCCCTGCCTCACCTCCTTACACTTCACTACCCCTGCCTTACCTCCTTACACTTCACTACCCCTGCCTTACCTCCTTACACTTCACTACCCCTGCCTCTCCTCCTTATACTTCACTTCCCCTGCCTCACCTCTCTACACCTCACTTCCCCTGCCTTACCTCCCTACACTTCACTCCCCTGCCTCACCTCCATACCCTTCACATCCCCTGCCTCACACTCGTCTCAGGCCACTTCTGTCACGCCCGCCACCGCCCACGTTCACTACTCCGTCATCAGCTGCTTCGTGTATTGCCAACCACGTCACAGCTACCAACACTGGCCTTATTCCTACCAACCCCAGCCCCTAAAATAACTTACATCTGTCTCATTCCTTAGTCGGATATCGTAGTAGTAATGGTAGTAGTAGTAGTAGAGTAACTCCGGTTTGTTTGGCCTAGCAGACCCATGAACCGCAAGCAAGCAATCGCCCCAGCAGAGCCATCCCAGTCAGTTAACTGATGGTCCCCTGCTGCAGACAGCGCCTCATCACAGCAAAGTGCGGGGAAGTGTCTGAAGTTTGATTCCTGGCTGGACTTCGCATTTGCGTCTCTTCACCCTGTTAACCTGGGCACCATAGTAGGCTCCACATCACTCCGTTGTCTGGTTATATGGTTACCACCCAACGTTGTAAATGGTTTTCTGGGTCGCATGAAACCATTATTCTTGTCACTCGTAAAGTCACCTAAAGAAGAGGTAGGCAGCACTACATCAAGTGAGTGGATGACGATCGCCACCACCTACCATCTCAAATAACACAGTAAAGGGATCATCCAAGTGACGGACAATGATTATTCTATACAGTTCAGGTACAACTGTGGCCTCAGTGGACAAGCCAGGGTACAATCATAGTGTCAAATATGGTACTCTGCCAGTTTTGTCTGACGAGTAGCTAAACCTAACCAGCCGTAACCCAAGCCTTAATTGGACTAATGCGTGTCTGGGATGCTGCCACAGCCCCGCCGCGTAGCCACCCACAGCAAGACACTCGGCACCGACACCACAGCCAGGAGGAGGGTGGTAGACGTATGCATGGAGTAAGCTTTTCGTGTGACTGTGTTTTCCTCTTACTTCTAACACCTACCTACCTCACCATCTGCCTCACATACCTGCCTCTCCCACCTCCTGCCTCGCACCTGCCTCTCGTAATCCAAGCCCTTCACCTAATACTGCCTACCTGCCACTACTCACCTCATCCCTGACCTACCTCACACAGCACTTCACACCTACATATCGCCCCCTCTTCCACCATGTTGATTTCTCTCTCTCTCTCTCTCTCTCTCTCTCCACTTCCTCCCTGATAACTTACTCATCCCCGTTGCTTCTCACTCACCTTCGATTTTAATATGTCACATACCTCTAAGACTCACGGCATATCTTATTCACTGATTTTCTCTCTCTCTCTCTCTCCCTAAGATACGATATTGTCAAAGGACACGATAATATGGCAGTCGAAAAAAAAAAAAAAACTCACAGCAAACCACTCAAATAATACAAGAAATATTAGATTTAATTGACTGACAAACGCTCTCAACCACACGAAGCTCAGCAAGTCTTCTTCAGCCTTTGGTTCCTTCTTTCTTCCATTAAAAAAAAAATGTAATACTTAAAAGGTGATTGGATACGTACGTCGCCTCTTCTCTCCTGTCAGACATGCAGTAAGCGCTTCTGACTGGTACAAAACTTACGTGTAATGTTGCCTGAAGTACAAATCATGAAGCACACAGGCGCAGAACATCATCGCTTTGTCTCCATTCATCCCATCTCATGAAATTTCCTCAGGGTAACATCTCTGTGTTGCGTGGTAGTCCTTCTCACTTTTTCTTGCCGACTTACAGGGACTGGTGGATGGGGCGGCCTTCCTGCTTTGTTATCCTTGTCTTTAACTGATAGAATTGTGGTCTTAGTTAACTTTATCGTTTAAGAGACAATCTCAGAAGGACCAGTAGTTCTGTTGATGTGTGCTTTTCTCTGTACTCCTTTGTACTCGTCCTCTCTCTCTCTCTCTCTCTCTCTCTCTCTCTCTCTCTCTCTCTCTCATCTATCTACCTGCGTCTCATCTACCTCTCGCCACGTCCACCCCGCCCCCCGCACACCTGGCCACCACAAAAACGCCCATTAACCGTAAAGAACCCTGCGCTACTGCTGCCCCGCCCGCACGCCCGCCCACACCCACACCCTGACTCACCCGCCGCGCCACGCCACGCCTGCGGGTCTGCTGGTGTGGGCGTGGGCGGCGGTGACTCACAGGGCAGGTATTGCAGGCTCAGACGGTGGCGTGGCGGTCTGGGCATTGATTGAGGACATACCAAGACATACCAAGACACACCAAGACATACCAAGACACACCAAGACATACCAAGACTCACCAAGACATACCACGACACACCAAGACACACCAAACATACCAAGACACACCAAGACACACCAAGACACACCACGACACACCAAGACACACCAAACATACCAAGACACACCAAGACACACCACGACACACCAAGACACACCAAACATACCAAGACACACCAAGACACACCAAGACACACCAAGACATACCAAGACTCACCAAGACATACACGACACACCAAGACACACCACATCATGCATCACTATCACCTTCAGTACCAGAGCCATCCTTGCTAAACAGTATCGTGCATCGTGTGAAGGTAGCGAGAATTAGCCATGTGTCAGGCAGGGGGGATCTACGTGTTTTATTCCGCTTAGCACTGGTCATTTTATTCACCTGAGACAAATCTACCTCACCTGATATCGAAGGGGTTAATGGAGGCCGTTTCTAAGCTCTTCTACACATCTCCCCTCGCCTGAATGAAATGGTCTAGGGTTACCAAGATTAGCATAAGATGGTTGGGAAGAGGTTAGAAGTCCAAATGCAACTCTTATAACCCCACCAAAGCATTCAACAGAGCAGGTGTTTATTAGTATCGTCATCCACCTGTTACCATCCATCCATGCAACCGCTTTTCCATAACGCTTTGTACAGGTTAACGTTATTTACTATTGTCAGTGTTACGCCATGACCTTTCCACTCCTGCCAACTAACCAACCTACCTACCTACGTACCAACCAACCTACCAACCAATTACCTACCTACCTACTAACCATCCGACCTACCTACCAACATTTCGTACTAATGCTGCAACGAACATAACACTTACCACCAACCAACCAGGCAACCAGCATTACGTGGAGACAAAGAACAGCCACCAACCACAACACCCGAGAGAGAGAGAGAGAGAGAGAGAGAGAGAGAGAGAGGGGGGGGCCCTCTCATTCTTTAATTGAGCAGGTGTCAGTGGCTGAGTGTGGCTGTGTGTAATTGGTGGAGAGGAAATTTAGCTGGTGTGGTGGTGGTGGTGGTGGTGGTGGTGGCAGGTGGGTTGGTAGATGGGTTGGCAGGTGGGTTGGTAGATGGGTTGGCAGGTGGGTTGGTAGATGGGTTGGTCAGAGGATGAATGAGATAGGAAGGTAAGATGCTAGATTTATAGGAGGATAGATGAAGAACTGGGTTGGTGTCCTTGTGGTTAGGTAAGTAGGTAGGTACACAGGTAGGTAGGCAGGTAGACTAGGTAGACAGGTAGGTAGGCAGGTAGACAAGGTAGGTAGGGAGGGAGGATGACAAAGTAAACTAAAGGTGAATCATTTTTACTTGGTGTAGATTTTCGTCCTTTCGCGGGTTATTTCTCAAAGTTCACTGGCAGCAGAAGACAATACTGCGGCTCTGCATCCCTTCCACAGCACTTCCTCGTGACTAGCATCGTATTCTAGTGTCCATCTCTTGTTACAGCTCAGCATTGAAGATGGGGCTGTGACAATTTTACTCCAAGTTAGAGTGAACGGAGTGTAAGTAGTTAGGAGGGATGGTAGGTAGGACAGTAAGGTAGGTAGAAAGGTAGGTAGGTAGGTAGGTAGATACGAATGTAGGCAGGTGGGATGGTAGGTATATGGCGATGTTGGTAGGTTGTAAGTGGGTGTGTGTTGGGTAGGAGTGTTGATAGGTTGGTAGGTAGGTAGGTAGGATGGTATGTTTACAGTAGTATTTCCATAAAAAGAAATGTCTCTCTCTCTCTCTCTCTCTCTCTCTCTGCCTCACATTCCTCAGGTATGCTAATAATCTTACCTCAGTCATACCGAGCAAGGTCACAAGATAGGCAAGGTTAGGCAGTAGGCAGAGAGGCAGGCAGGGAGAGAGAGAGAGGAGGGGTAGGCAGAGGAAGAGAGGGGGGAGGTAGGGAGAGAAAGAGAGGCTGTGAGAAGAGAAGCAGGGAGGGAGAGAGGAGGGAAGGGAGGGAGGAAAGAAGGGAGGAAGAATTAGGATTTGGAGAGGACGGAGTAGAGATAACATGAAGGAAGAAGAAATTGAGGGAGAAAATAGACAATACACACACACACACACACACACACACACACACACACACACACACACACACACACACACACACACACACACACACACACACACTTTCCCATTATATAAATAATGCAAGCGACCTTCACATGTATGTAATTATATATGTATGTAGGCTATTCATTGTGTGTGTGTGTCTGTGTGTGGTTGCGATTTTCTGCATGTAAGTATGGTAGTTATGGTGTATGGTAGTGAGAGCTGCAGTGGTGTATGGTAGTTATGGTGTATGGTAGTGAGGGCTGCAGTGGTGTATGGTAGTTATGGTGTACGGTAGTGAGAGCTGCAGTGGTGTATGGTAGTTATGGTGTATGGTAGTGAGAGCTGCAGTGGTGTATGGTAGTTATGGTGTATGGTAGTGAGGGCTGCAGTGGTGTATGGTAGTTATGGTGTATGGTAGTGAGGGCTGCAGTGGTGTATGGTAGTTATGGTGTATGGTAGTGGGGGCTGCAGTGGTGTATGGTAGTTATGGTGTATGATAGTGAGGGCTTCAGAGGGGTATGGTAGTTATGGTTATGGCAGAGAGGGCTTCAGTGGTGTATGGTAGTTATGGTAGTGTTCAGGTGCACATTAATGGTAGTGGGGGTGAGCATGGTAGTGGTGAAAGTGATGGTAATGGGCTTGGTGAGACGGACAGGGTAGAGCAAGAACAACAACAACAACAAAAACAAGAGTATAACATCAGTATTAATATCAACACAAGCAAAATATAATAATAATAATAATAATAATAATAATAATAATAATAATAATAATAATAATAATAATAATACCTGTCAGCACACCAGCCGCCCACACACCACGGCTCTGGTGTGGGTGTCGGTCAGTGCAAAAAAACGCACATACGCATTAACATCGCTCGTGTAGGTTTGTGTACGTGTTGTGACATTTGGAGCGCGCACACACACACACACACACACACACACACACACACACACACACACACACACACACACACACACACACACACACACACACACACAAACAATCACACACACACACACACACACACACACACACACACACACACACACACACACACACACACACACACACACACACACACACGACCTAGCCTGGTTCAGACATAATATTAACACTGTCATTCACTTACGTATTATCTTAACGTAAAATATATAACTAATATTCTTTATCAGGGACATTTATAGCCACTACCACCCATGCTGGAATTTTAGAGAGAGTTTTGATATGATAAATGCAATACTGGTACTGTACACTTCATCAATTCCATATTAATACTTTACATCTGCCATATCTCCATCCTAAATCCTGAGTTGTAGCGATAGATTAGCACTGGAATATGACGCTGGTAACGACGAAGTGCTGTGGAGAGGGTGGCGAACCGTAACACTGTCTTTTCTGCCACTCAGCTACGTGAAAATAAGCAGTAAAAGGATGAAAGTTCAGGCTAAGTTAGTGTAAAAAGACTCCACATCCACTCAACAAGGAGACATTGATAATACTGATATTTATACCAGCGTGGGTTTGTTTTGAAATGGTGTAATGGGAACTACTGCCGATGAACACAGAGAACAGCGCTGGCACAACACCCGCTGTTCTGGGACAAAGTTGCTCTTGTACTCAAATATGCAGCCTGATTCTGGTTTTAGCACTGGGACTCTCTTGTTTCGTGTGTGTGTGTGTGTGTGTGTGTGTGTGTGTGTATGTGTATGTGTGTGTGAGGGAAAGAAATGAAAGAGAGGAAGAAGGTCATACGAGGAGACTGCAAGTAAGAATAAGAGATGATAAGAGAGAGAGGAGAAGAAAGGAGATTAACAGGTAATGAGGAGAGGAGAGAAAAAGAGAGAAGAGAAAAGATGGAGAAGGGACAGGAGAAGTGAGAAAAGAGAAAGAGAGGAGGAGAAAGAAGGGAAGGGGAGAAAAGAGGGAATGAGAGGAGAGGAGAGGAAGGAAGTCAACATAAGGAAGGAAAAGAGAACTGGGGAGGAGAAGGAGAGGAGGAAGTGCATATCAAGAGAGAGAGAGAGAGAACAGAAGCAAAATCCAGACTGATAATGATGTCATGATTTGGCTTTTATCTTATCATTAATCAGCTTTAATTCACACACACACACACACACACACACACACACACACACACACACACACACACACACACACACACACACACACAAGGCTCTCCTCTCACCCTCCTGTTCCTCCGGATAACAAAGCCACGATTGATATTGTCATCACCCTCTGGTATCTGGGTCTCTGTCTGTTATTTGATTTGTGTATTAGGCAGAATAGTAGAAGGATAGATAGATAGATAGATAGATAGATTAGGTAGGTAGATAGTTTGATTGACTGATGGATTGAATGATTGGTGGATTGTTTGACAGATATAGATGGGTACACGGAATATGAGAGAGAGAGAGAGAGAGAGAGAGAGAGAAGGGGGGTGGGAATGTTAGGGGGTCACTTTGTAGGCAGGTAGTAGTAGTAAAGCGCCAGAGAGTCGGCTACACCTCTATTACCATCAC
>NC_137027.1:33890220-33900220 GCF_032717465.1 Coenobita brevimanus
GGATGCTGGGAATTACGTGTTAAATTTCTCTCTCACCTGATCCACGTTCGTCCCTCACTCACTTTCAAGGTGAAAATTCTGGATACGCATTTTCCATTCGTGATACGGGAGAGTTTGGGTGTTTTAGATGGTGTTTTTGGTGATTCTTGCGGTGTTTGAAGTGTTCGTGTGCAGTGGTGGACGGGAGGTGTGGTAGTGTGAGGTGTGGTAGTGTGAGGTGTGGTAGTGTGAGGTGTGGTAGTGTGAGGTGTGGTAGTGTGTGACGTGGGGTAGTGTGACGTGGGGTAGTGTGATTGTGATATTCTGAAGTTAGGTGTTACTTGGTGTGGGCGTGTGAAGTGCGGTAGTGTGTGAAGTGTGTCTATGAGGTGTGGTAGTGTGGCAGTGTGACGGGTGGTAGTGTGAAGTGCGGTAGTGTGGTTGTAACGCTGTGACTTGTGGTTGTGCGGGCTGTGGTAGTGTGTGTTTGTGGTGGTGTCGACTGCTGCTCATATCCCTCTTTCCCTTTTCTCGTAAACTCTTAACTTCCATGTTCCTTTGCCTCCGTACCTGCTTCTTGTATTCATGCCTGTGTGCCTGTATACCTGCCTGTCTGCCTGTGTACCTGCCTGCCTGCCTGAGTGCCTGCCTGCCTGCCCGCCCCTCATGTCATGCTAGGCCACACCGCTGTCACCTGCGCCTCGCCTCCCCTGATGGCTGCCACCTGTCGCAGCGCCACACCGTCGGGCTCCCTGGCGCCCCACCCGCGTCCGCCCAGACATGACAAAAGTTTCCCTCTTGACTGGACATCCGTAAGTGCTTTAAGGCCACGCACAGGTCATGAGTAGGCGCCTGTTATCAAGTGACCATGGCTGCTATGCCTTCGTAGGTTAATATCCGTAATAACTACCCCACCGTGGCTAAACACAGTATCAACTCTATAATCCACCAGAGTATTGGTCTAGTAGTGGCTGTTGGCAGGTGTTGGTAATACCTTGTCGACTACGAGTTACCACAGCAGAACACTCACTTTGTCTTCAGCCGACGATGTGATTTTTCCAACAAATATTGCGTGACGAAGAGACGCCAATAAAAAGATAACGATGTTAGTAGCAGTGGGATTGTCGTGTGAGTCACTGTGAAGACAGAGATGGAGAAGCTGTGTCCTGGGATATAAAAGTGTTTGGTTACCTTAATCAGACATGCTACACAAATCAGAAGTCAGGTGCGCCATTGCCTTATCGCATGAACGTCAAAGTGATTGCTGTGACGCACGCTTCGTGATGCGAACGGATAATGCGAAGGGAGAAATGTTTTGCGTATGTGTGGATGAACTTAAGTGCAGCTCAGAAGCTCAGTGATGAAAATAAAAAGTGAGGTAGTGAAAAGATAGAACTCTGAACAGAACCACTTCCTCATACGCGTTACAGCAGCTAGTTCACCAATAAGGACGTTTGAAAAGGGGGCACACGTGGACAGGTGAAGCGTAAGTAGGGCAGACTCAAACTAGATCAATGATTGGTTCCAGACTTGTCGCAGGCCTTAGATATACTTAGTGCAAAAGCAAGATTCCCTGATATCTCAAATGAAGGATATGCAGTGCCTGGAAGATGATCAAGAGAAAGTTTTAATATACTCGTATTCCTGATAAGGATGGGTTGAAAGAGGAACACATTAGGAATGAGACGGAGTGGCAGGTGGGTAGAGGGTTGGGGTTAGACACACATAGAGGTGATCAGTAAGAAGGAAAGGTAACAGTACAGGTATACAGTGATGAGCTGGTGGTGATGGTGGTGGTGGTGGTAGTTATTGTGGTGGTTGATAGGTAGTGGTAAATGCTCCCCACTCTCCCCCTCCCACTCCGGCTGCCCCACCCCTCCCCCCAGCACTGGCGCCCAGACAATAGTTACACAGGAAGCGACATTCCTCCCAGTCCCAAATGTATAACCTGTTGTGTGACGCTAATATTGGTGTGTGTGTGTGTGTGTGTGTGTGTGTGTGTGTGTGTGTGTGTGTGTGTGTTTTGAGAGATGTCATGTGTCGCCTGAAAACTGGTCATCCTTGAGAGAGAGAGAGAGAGAGAGAGAGAGAGGGAGAGATAAAAGGCTTCCACTCCACTCCATAATATGTCCACATTTGTAAAGGAAGATGCGTCAGTGAGGAGTGTATGACAGGTGTAGTGGAGTGTCTGTGGCAAGTGTGAGGAGGGGAGGGGGAGAGGAGGGGAGGAGAGAGAGAAGGGGAGGAGAAGAGGGGAGGAGAGAGGGAGAGGGGGTGAGGAGGAAAGAAGAGGGGAGGGGAAGAGGAAGAGAGGAGAGGGGAGGGGAAGAGGAAGAGAGGAGAGGGGAGAAGGAGAGAGGAAAAAGTGAGGAGAGGAGAAGAGAGAAGAGAGGAGGAGGAGAAAGGAAGAGAGAGGGAGAGGAAGGGTGAGGAGGAGAGAAGACGGGAAGAATGACGGGGGAAATGGGGAGGGAAGGAGGTGAAGAGAGAAGGGAAAAAAAGAGGTTGAGGGGGGGAGATGGGAAGAGAGAGACAGAAAGGCTGGGGAAGAGATGTAGGAGGGATGGGAGAGGGACCGGAGAGGAAAGAGGGTGAGAGGAGGGGAGGAGAGAGGAAAAGAAGGGAGGGAAAAGGAGAGAGGGAGGAAAAGGGTGAGGGGAACGTGGAGGGGAAAGTGGTGAAGGTAGAGAAGAGAGGGGGAGAAAGAAAGGATGGGGAGAGGGAGAAGGAAAGAGAGGAGAAGGAGGGAAGGTGATAGGAGAAGAGAGGGTTAAGGAGATGGAACAGAGGGGAGAGGAAGGCAGGGGAGTGTGTGACGGGAGGGAGTAGAGGGAGGGGGGAGAGAAAATTAGAGAGGAGAGGGGAGGGGAGGTGATATGAAGAGGATGAGAGATGTGGAGGGGTGGTAGAGAATAAAATATTAGTGTAAAAATGAATGAATGAGTGAATGAAGGAAGGAAGGAACGAACGAAAGGCAGGAAGAATGGAGGCATGAGGGAGGTGAAGAAGTCAACAGGGGTGAGGGAGGAGAAAGGGAGTGAGAGCGGACGCAAGGGCAGGGAAGAATACAGGGAGTAAAAGAAGGCGAGGGAGATGTATGGATGAGGGAGAATGGAAAGTAAGGGAGTGTACCGTCAGGAATAAGGGAGAGTGAAGAGTGAGGGTGAGCGAGGTGGGGGTGAGAGAAGAGTGAGGGGTGTGGGAGGAGTGGGGATGAGGGAGGTGGGGTGAGGGTGTTGTAATGAGGGCAGTACAGCTGTGTTAGTATAGCTGTAACACTGACTCAGAGGGCAGGACAGGTGTGGGGTGACGGCAGGAAGGTGGGGACGTGTAGTATATGTTTACAACGGCGTCACATATTTACTGTAACACGGGGATTAACGCTCTCTCTCTCTCTCTCTCTCTCTCTCTCTCTCTCTCTCGTTTCAGTGTGTGTACATTAATGTTTACTCACCGTAAAAATGTGGTCATCAGAGTTTATAGTATTTAGTGCATGGAAGGGTGGTAGAATAATAATAATAATAATAATAATAATAATAATAATAATAAATTTGATGATTGGTGGTGTAATAAGTAAAATAACACACCAGCTACCCATTCCAATGATAGTAGTAAACGCAGCAAAATCCAGAGTGAGTAATTGTAAAAGGATAATGACAAAATCGGTACTAATATATGTGTGTAAAGACTCCCCCTCAGAGGCCATCGATCTTTGCCTGTGATGGTGGTACTGACACACAACACCGGTCACTGCTTCTAATTGCTTCGTACCCAGTGCTTGAGGATAATGAAGGGTTGTGTGTGTTTTGGTTCGTGTGCAAGAATAGTTACACACAGCCTGATACACACACACACACACACACACACACACACACACACACACACACACAGTCATTTTAGTTGTGTAGACAGACGCGCCCTGTGTGTGGACTGGTGTGGTTATTGTGTGTTGAGGTGATGTCACGACCAAAACTTGCCCCCCACCACACCACACTACACCACACCACACCACACCACACCACCACACCACACCATTCAAATCTACACCCTCTTTCATTCCTCATCCCTTATTTTTCCTTCGTCTCCTTCCTTCACTTCACTCTCCATTCATTCCCATACAGTCATTCAATCATTCCTCTGTCTCTCGGTCTTTCCTTTCCTCTTTCCTTCTCGTATCGCCTTTCCAGTCATTTCCACTCCCTACATTCAGTTCCTCAGCAGTGTTTTTTCTTTTTTCATGTTTTTTCGCTTCTCTCTTATTCTACGCCCATTTCCCCTTCTCAGCGTTATTCCTTATTTCCCCTTTCTCTCTCTCTCTCTCTCTCTCTCTCTCATTATTCTGTCCATCCGTGATTTTCTCCCTTTTTCTTCCCTCCCAGCCTCCACGCCTCTCCTCCCTCCTCTTCACTCCTGTTTCCCTCCCTGTCTCTCTCCCCCTTCTCCCTCCCTCCTTCCCTCCCTTCTCCCTCCCTCCCTCCCTCCCTTCTTCCCTCCACTCCTTCCTGCCGGTAAGTCAACACAGCACTGTACCGAATGACATCATTACGCCCATCCTCTCTCAAACACTATCATCTCTCAGTCTCTTCCTCCTTCCCTTCCTTCTTTTCTCTCTCCTCTCTCTTCCCTCCATTCTTCTCTCCCTCTCTTTTCTCCCTCTCTCTTCCCTCCATTCTTCTCTCCCTCCTCTCTCTTCCCTCCATTCTTCTCTCCCTCTCTTTTCTCCCTCCTCTCTCTTCCCTCCATTCTTGTCCCGCTCTCTTTTCTCCCCCCTCTCTCTCTCTTCCCTCCATTCTTCTCTCCCTCTCTTTTCTCCCTCCCCTCTCTCTTCCCTCCATTCTTTTCTCCTTCGTCCTCCTCTCTCCTCTGTCTCCCTCTTCTAATACCTCCTCTCCCACACTGCTTCTTCCACCCTCTCACCTCTCCTCTACAGATATTTTTTGTTTATTCCCTCTTACCTTCCTTCTCATCTTTTTCTGATTATCACATCTTCCCATCTTCCCTTCCTCTTTGTTTATCCATCACACATTCCACCCTTTACTCTCCTCCCTGCCATTTCCTAGACCCATTTCTCTCCCCGTGGCATAGATACAACGCTCCAACACCCTTGCTGGTCCGTGTCACAAAACACGCCATATCAGGACTCCAACAACACACACCAACGCAGTCCAGCTTCTGTGTGAGCTGTGATAGGCAGGAATTGTCCATGAGGAGTGTTTATGTTGACACTTCACGGACAAGCCTCTGTTGTGTCAGGTGTATTGCCCTCATTTTTTTTTTTTTTTTATGCGAGGAAGAAGGAACCAAAGGCCATGAGCTCTTAGGGTAACAATCTTGATACACGTTGCATTCTTTCCCAAATACTTTGTTCAATCTATCTATCTATTGCCAGATGCCTTCATCCCATAAGGGGTGGCCACAAACAAATCGCCTCCACGTCGCCCTGTCCCCCTCCATTTCACTGCCCTGCTCCCAGCTCACACACCCCTCTCTCATATACCTCTCCACTCCATCCTTCCATCTCATCCTTGGCATCCCCCTCCCTCTCTCTCCCTCCACCTCACTCACACACTCCTCGTCAGTCTCTCAATCTCCATCGGGAAATTAAACAGCAATTATAAAGACATTCGTAATTTTGGGCACAGGTGAAGTATAATATCACAAGAGGATAAGTTTCAGCAACCATATCAGCCCTAGTATTCAGTATGGACGGTGGGTGTTAGCGCTGAAGTGGTGACATATGAAGGAGTGTGGTACGTAGGAGGACTGATGGGCTTTAGGGAACGAACCATCAAATCTGTGCCTTCATTCGGACTCAGAAAAAAACCCCGGAACCCTTCTCTTCGACACGACGCAAAAACCACTCCGGTATATATCGAGTCTTCAGTGTTTTATCTCTCTCTCTCTCTCTCTCTCTCTCAGACTGTTCCATGTCACGCTGCTCCAAATGGGCCTTTCTTTCGCTGGCTCCCCTCTTTCTCTCCCCTTCCTTCACCCCCTCCCCCTCTCCCCTCCTTCCTAACCCCTCACTGTCCATTCTCTCTCTCTCTCTCTCATATAAATACACTTACTATGAGGTTTAAAGGACTGGGGGGTGGAATGTGATAGGCGGTGGGGGGGGGGAGAGAGAGAGAGAGAGAGAGAGAGAGAGAGAGAGAGAGAGGGAGGGAGAGAGAGAGAGAGAGAGAGAATGTGGAATTGAAGTGTGAGTGAGGGTGTGGGGGAAATATTATGCAGAATAGGGGAGTGGGTGGGAGGGTGGGGGAAGGGAATGTGGGTGGAAGGTGAGGTGACGTAGGTGGGTGGGGCGGATGTGGGAAGGAGGGAGAGGGGAGTGTGAGTGGGCGGGAGGGAGGGAGAGGGGAATGTGAATAGGTGGGGGGGGAGGGAGCATGGGTGGGGTAGCGGGGAGAAAAAGGGTGTGAACTGGATGAGGAAAGAGGGTGGGGAGGAGGGTGGTTGGGGGAACAAAGAGGGTGGTAAGTGTGAGGGAAAGGATGGAATGGTACACACACACACACACACACACACACACACACACACACACACACACACACACACACACACACACACACACACACACACACACGACTTCCTTCAGTAGTTTACAGGGAAATTGTTGACGGGACAGATATACGTCAGTAATATACACACGAGCAGAAAGACAGACAGACAGACAGATAGATAGATAGATAGACATTTAGATAGATCAGACATACATACATACATACATACATACAGTACATAGATACATAGATAGATTTAGTGACAAAGATAGATAAACAGACAGAATGATAGACACAGAGGTAAATTGACAGCTGAAAGACAGGAGATGGTTGCGTGGATCGATAGGTAAAGAGACAGTGTAGACAGCCAGAGATAGACGGAATATACAGCACGATGAAATATACGGCAACAGAAGAGACAGACAAATTCCGCGACAGACACAGAGAGAGAGAGAGAGAGGACAGATATAAGATAGAGAGACACAGAAAGTCGCTGATATGAGTCACTCATAACAGATAAAACAGTGACACAGAAAGCAAGAATCCAGAGTTAGGACGATAAGGGAATGATATAAGGGCGGTGATAAGGAATAGATGTAGGCCAATGATAGGAAATCTATCTATCTATCTGTCTATCTATTGCCAGACGCCTTAATCCCGTAAAGGGTGGCCACAAACAAATCGCCTCCATGTCGCCCTGTCCCCCGCCATTTCATTGCCCTGCTCCCAGCTCATATCCCCCTCATATGCCTCTCAATTCCATCTCTCCATCTCATCCTTGGCCTCCTCCTCCCTCTCCCCCTCTCCACCTTACTCAAATACACTCTCCTCGTCAGTCTCTCACTCTCCATCCTCTCCACATGTCAACAGATGTTAATAATAAAGGACATAGCGATCATTTTCCTATATGTTAACGTTGAAATCTGTCCTTAGAGAATATATTAACACTCTTATCTTCCGTACGTCTCATACAGGCCGCTGATAAGGCCTGAAGACTGAGGGAAGAAGGACTTGTGGCAGACGCGTTGATAAGGCGTGTGATAAGAGATAAGAGCCCGCTTTATCTGTAGCAAGGAAAGAATTATTACCGCTATTTTTACCTCTGCCTGAGAACAAACGTGATAATTGTGATAAGAAGTTGGTGTTTGTTGGCGCTGTGTGTGTTTTTTTTTTATTGTATTCGTTTTTACATGTGTATTTTTCGTCCCTACACCTCGACAAGACTGATATTAGTTTGGTAAAAATAGTCTCTAAGTCATCGTGCTGAAGTGGTTAAGCGTCTGTACGAGGTAATACACACACACACACACACACACACACACACACACACACACACACACACACAAGGCTACTAATTCTGGCTACCCCTGAAAGCGCACGTACACACAAAGTTTATCACAAGAGCCACGCATTGTGCATTCCTAAGTTACTGAATGAGTGAAGGTGAGGGCGCGCTCCACACCACACCACACCCCACCACACCACACCACACCACACCACACCACACCACACCCCACCCCACCCCCACACCACACCACACCACACCACACCACACCACGTTCTCATGCAGGGAAGTGAAACCTGTAGTGTCCTGTTCATGGTTATTACAGTAATTTTGTACTTTTATCCGTCCTTCGAGAGTACAGCAAACTGGAGATGATTACATACGATAGTCACTCTTCTGTTCTTTGCCATTTTTTTTTTATAATAGATTCATTGTTTTCCATATCCACATCCACGTATGTTAATTTATTTCATTTTTTTTTTGTCCATAAAGAAGGAAACACAAATTTGTCACACTTAGAGAGAGAGAGAGAGAGAGAGAGAGAGAGAGACTTAATGAAGAGCCATTCACTTCCAAATGTGTGAACACATTGTTTTGAAGGAATGGAGGTCGTAGACAATGAGATAGACACACGGATATGCCTCCATTGATGTCACTTAAAACACACACACACACACACACACTCACACACGCACACGCACACACACACACACACACACATACACACACACACATTCATTTATACATCCAGGGACATTTACACACATCCGCCGGAACAGTTAGTGGGGGTGAGTCACTGATAACACGGAGAAGGAATGGAAGGAAGGAGGAGGTGTGGGAGGGAGGCATTGAGGCAACTGATAAGGAAAGAGGGAGGCAGGAAGGAAGGAGGGAGGGAGGAGCATAGCAGAGGAGGGAGGGAGAAGAGGAATTCGAAGGAAGAGAGACAGAGAGAGAGACAATTAAAAGGTAAACACGTGGAAGGAAAGAAGGAAAGATTAACAGCCATAGAAGGAAGGAGGAAGGAGGAGGCACGTGGTAAGAGGAAGAAAGTGGGCGGAAGAGGGTGAGTAAGAGGCTGGGAATGGGTACTGTGGAGGGCAGGCGAGTCTTGAGGTGAAGGGAAACAGGCACTTGACATGGCACGAGCAGTGAGTAAGAGACGGGGAAAGAAAGGAGGGAGGGCAGATGGAGTGTGTGTGTGTGTGTGTGTGTGTGTGTGTGTGTGTGTGTGTGTGTGTGTGTGTGTGTGTGTGAAGTGCGTGGGCGGAGGCAGATGTGAGTATAAGATAGAGGAGTGATGTGTGTATATTTGTGCAGTGGCGGCTGGCATGCAGACGCCCGGTACTGAGGGGTAACTCTCCTATACACATTCAGCCAGTGTGTTACGGGGCCCGATAGCCACAGGGTCCCAAGGGCTCAGGGAAACCACTTTGTAAACACGCCTGAGTATGCAGTTTTGTTTTTACTGTGTGTGTGTGTGTGTGTGTGTGTGTGTGTGTGTGTGTGTGTGTGTGTGTGTGTGAGAGAGAGAGAGAGAGAGAGAGAGAGAGAGCGCTTGTATACGTCGTGGCGGTAACCTTGATAGAAGTGGAGTGCGTTTGGACGCATGAGGTATTACTACTCCACACACCTTTGAATATCCGTCCCCAATAGGAATCCAACCCAGGTTAGGTGATTGGCACACACACACACACACACACACACACACACACACACACACACACACACACACACACACACACACACACCAAATGAGTCTCCTTGGATGGTGAGGTGTAAGAGGACGAGAGGAGGGGAAAGGGGAAGGCCAGCGAAAGACACACACGACTGACTGAAAATTACAACATGAATGAATAAAACAATAATACTAAGGTAAGAATATTACTTGGGGCAGATACAGAAATTTGGCAAACGAGTAAAAACACAATGAAGAAAAGGGAGGGCGAGGGAAAACGATTACTGCATTTTTCCTCCAGTTTCCTGCGAAAACCCTTGAAGGCACCAGATGCATATTGAGTGGAATGCTTGAGTTAGGCTACTTTACATATACTGTATATATATATATATATATATATATATATATAATTGATGCAGAGACTGACGTAGCAAATGAGCAACGTAACTTAAATGACACTGAACTGAAAACACTGTCGAGGAGGAGGTGGTGGTGGTGATGATGGTGATGATGATAAGGATGGTGGTGGTGGTGGTGGTGGTGATGATGGTGATG
>NC_137027.1:33905220-33947720 GCF_032717465.1 Coenobita brevimanus
CAGGGCAGTGAAATGGCGGGGGACAGGGCGACATGGAGGCGATTTGTTTGTGGCCACCCCTTACGGGATTAAGGCGTCTGGCAATAGTTAGATAGATAGAGAGACGATTGCTCCAACTACAAAGGAAATTAACAAAGGAAATGTCACCTTGAGATTGGTCGCCCATTAGACATCCATATATGAGGTCAGAGAGGAACCACACTCCATCGCATACCTCTTACAACTCCTCTACACAGACTGAGGGAAGTTCTTGAGGAGGAGTAGAGGATGTAAGATGTTGGCAAGACGCTGATCTCACGCACATTAAGGAATTAGAGAGATGCAAGGAACACTCTTGGTTGCCACGAAGCCTCAGAGCACGAAGGAAGCCTCACGTTTTATTATTATTATTTTTTTTTAAACATGCGTCATAGATTTGCTTAGTTTCCTTATACTGACGACTTGAGCTTACACACACACACACACACACACACACACACACACACACACACACACACACACACACACACACACACACACACACACACACACACACACACACACACACACACTATTTAATTATTTCTTACACACCTTCCAATACCTTACACCATACTTACACGCTGCCACAATCCCTTTTACCTTCCTTCCCTAACTTCTTTCCTTCCTGATAAACAATGAGAGAAAAAAAAAAGGAAGAGGAAGGGACAGACAGACAGGGATGATGCCAGTGGAGAAGGGAAGCAGGAAGGAAAGGAGAGAGGGGAAGGAAGTAAGAGATAAAGAAACGGAACTATATAGACAAAGGAAGAGGCTGACAGAGAGACTTCAGGGTGGAGGAGTTCAGGAGGAAGTGAGGAAGAAAGGGAAGGAGGGAGGAAGGAAGGGGCGGGGGGAAGAAGGAGGAAGAAGGAAGAGAACGTGAGAGGGAGATATGGTGAGAAGAAGGGAGATTGGAAGGAGGTGCGGAGGGAAAAGAAGAAAGAAGGAGAGAGGGAATGGAAGAACGAGGGAGATTGATAAGGAGAGGGAGAACAGAAGGAAGGAAAGGGAGGGAAGAGGGAAGGAAGGAAGAAGGAGACAGGAGGGACAGGGGAGAGAGAAGGGGTTGGGAGGAGGAGTGAGGGAGACAAAGGTGAGGAGGAGGGAGGGAGGAATTAAATACCGTGGTTGTACTCTTACTAACAAACACCCTCCAAAAGATTGTATTAAATCTTTGTTGTTTGCTTTCCTTTGCACTCCTTTGGACTCCTTTGAAGGGAGGGAGAGAGAAAGAACAAGGAGGAGGAGGAAGAGACGGAGAGGTGGGGAAGAGGAGGAGGAGGAAATGAGAGGAAGCCAGAGGGAGAGGGGGGGGGATAAGAGGAACCTGTTAATTAGATAGCATTATTAAGCAGTTTTGTTTATTAGTAGTGATGTCTTAACTCTTACCCAGCCTCCCACACCACCACCACCTTCACCAGCTTCCTCTCCATCACTCACACTCACATTCCTCACTCACTGTCTCCCTAACCCCCTTCCTCCCCCACTTTCTCCCTCCCTAACTCTCTTCCTCACTCACTCTCTCTCTCTACTCTACTCCAGTAACTCCCTCTCCCTCCTCTACTTTCTCATTTACTCTCTCTCTCCCTCCCTCTCTTCCTCACTCACCCCCTTCTATCCTCTCTCACTCTCTCCCCCCCACCGCCCCTCCCTCCCTCCCTTTCTTACACCCTCTTTCATCACTCCCTCATTTTCTCTTTGCCAGTTTTTTCGTCCTCTCAGACCTTTTTATCCCCCCCCCCTCTCTCTCTCTCTCATCTTAAATCTCCAGCAGTTTTCTCTTTAAATCTCCTTCAGTGCTGTTTTTAAATTCTCCACTTTCCCCACTTTAAATCCCCTTTGGTTGTCTCTTTAAATTATTCTTTAAATCTCTTGTTGTCTCTTTAAATCATCCTTTAAATATCCTTCAGTTGTCTCTATAAATCTTTCTTTAAATCTCCCTCAGTTGTCTCTTTAAGTTACGTTCTTTCAATCCCCCTCATTTCTCTTTAAATCACACTTTAAATACCCTTCAGCTGTCTCTTTAAATCACGTTTGTAAATCTCCTTCAGCTGTCTTTAAGTCACGTTCTTTAAATCACATTGTTCTTTTAAATCACGTTTTTAAATCCCTTTCAGTTCTCTTTAAATCACTCTTTAAATCCCTGTGAGTTGTCTCTTTAAAACATATCCCGTTAATGTCCTTCAGTTCTGTTTTTAAAGTTCCTACTTTTCTCTCTTTAAATCCCCTTTGTCTCTTTAAATCTTCAGTTGTCTCTTTAAATCACGTTTTTTAAATCCCCTTCATTGTCTCTTTAAATCACGTTCTTTAAATCCCCTTCAGTTGTCTCTTTAAATCACTCTTTAAATCCCCTTCAGTTGTCTCTTTAAATCCCTTTCAGTTGTCTCTTTAAATCCGTCACTTGTCTCTTTAAATCTCCTTCAGTTGTCTCTTTAATTCACCTTCAATTGTCTCTTTAAATCTCCTTCAGTTGTCTCTTTAAATCACCTTCAGTTGTCTCTTTAAATCTCCTTCAGTTGTCTCTTTAAATCCCTTTCAGTTGTCTCTTTAAATCCCTTTCAGTTGTCTCTTTAAATCCCTTTCAGTTGTCTCTTTAAATCCGTCACTTGTCTCTTTAAATCACCTTCAGTTGTCTCTTTAAATCACGTTCTTTAAATCTCCCTCAGCTGTCTCTTTAAATCACCTTCAGTTGTCTCTTTAAATCACCTTCAGTTGTCTCTTTAAATCCCTTTCAGTTGTCTCTTTAAATTTTCAGTTGTCTCTTTAAATCACAATCTTTAAATCTCCTTCAGTTGTCTCTTTAAATCACCTTCAGTTGTCTTTAAATCACTTTAAATCCCTGTCAGTTGTCTCTTTAAATCACCTTCAGTTGTCTCTTTAAATTCCTTTCAGTTCTCTTTAAATCTCCTTCAGTTGTCTCTTTAAATCACTCTTTAAATCCCTATCAGTTGTCTCTTTAAATCACCTTCAGTTGTCTCTTTTTATCCCTTTCAGTTGTCTCTTTAAATCACGATCTTTAAATCCCCTTCAGTTGTCTCTTTAAACCATATCCCTTTAATGCCCTTCAGCTGTCTTTAAACCCCATTCAATTTTCTCTCCCTAGACCCCATTCATCCATAATTACAACTGTGAACTGGATATGGCCAAAATCTGTTACTATATATCCTATTTCAGGGTAAGATTGAGACAGTGTAAAGTGGCTGTCTGTCTTAAAAGCCTGCTTGTAGTCGACATGCATCATTTCTAGCCTTTTATATCCTAGCTTCCCTTTGGCTGTTACCCAGGGCTTTCATAGCACCTTCTCCTGACTAGCTTATCTTTGCATGTGGGGCAGTAATATTAACAAGTACCAGTATGTTATTTACGTAATTTATGCCGATAGATAGATAGATAGATAGACAGAGATAAATAGGTAGATTGATAGGTAGTTGGATAGGTAGATAAGACATGCAAGGGAAAATCAGTTGAAATGGCAAAATGTATCGCAAAGAAAATTGTGCCTTCTTGAACTGGCGAGAAAGCGACCTGCGACTTGGATTCTTAGCTGACGAGGCCTTAACTACGTCGTCCCGAGCGATGTATTTGTGTATGTAGTGTGTAAATGTCTTCGTGTACGCCATTATCCAGTGAAATTTAACATGAAATAGACACAAAAACAGAGTACATGTTCAGGGGAAGGCGTAGAATGAAAAATACAGCGAAGAGGAGGTGTAAGAGGCTGTATTTGTGTATGTAGTGTGTAAATGTCTTCGTGTACGCCATTATACAATCAATTTTAACATGAAATAGACACAAAAACAGAGTACATGTTAAGGGGAAGGCGTAGAAAGCAAAATAAATGTTAGAGGAGGTGTAAGATGATGAGGAAGGTCGGGGCTTGTCAGTTCGCTGTGTAGGTCTCAGTCAAGTGTACAGTGTTGTTGTGAGGGAGGTGAAACTACACGCATTACACACCATTATCCACCCCAACACCCTCTCTCTCTTACCCTCCCTCCCTTTACTCTCTCTCCCTCTCCCCTCCCTCAACGCTCTTCCCATCCCCTCCCTCAACTCTCTTCTCCTCCCTTCACTTCACCGTAATTCATCCTTCCCTACCCCATCTTCTTCTTCTTCTCCTCCTCCTCAGCATCATCATCATCATCATCATCATCATCATCATCATCATCATCATCATCATCACTATTATCCCATATTTTCAGTCTTTCTATTCTTTTTCTTCCTCTCTCTCACATCCCTCACTCCCTCCCTTCTTCAACCTCCTCTTCCCCCTCCCCCCTCCCCCTCCCCTCTCTCCCCCTCAGCCCCTCCCACCTCTTCCCACAACCATCTCATTACGTCTTCCTGCAGAATCTCTCTCTCTCTCTCTCTCTCACCCTCACACTGCTCCTTCCTCCTGCCTTTTATTCTCTCTCTCTCTCTCTCTCTCTCTCTCTCTCTTCCTTCTCCATCCTCGCATGTCAGCCTCGCTCTTTCTCTTCTCTCCCCCTTCTCCTCCTGCCCCTCTCCCCCTCCCCCTCCCCTTAGGAAGCAGGGCGAGTCACGAACCAGACTGTAAATTAATTCTGTTAAGTGTGTGAGTGTGTGTGTGTGTGTGTGTGTGTGTGTGTGTGTGTGTGTGTGTGTGTGTGTGTGTGTGTGTGTGGATGAGTGGGTGGGTGTAAGGGTAGAAAGTGGGTGTCTGGGTGGAGAGTGTATGTGGGGGTGGTGGATGAATGGGGGTGGATTGGGTGGGTGGGTCCGTGAGTGGGTGGGGTGTTTGTAACAAGTGTGAGAGTGGGTGGGTGGGCGGGATGATGGAGTAAATAAGTGGGTGCGTGTGACGATGGGTGGAGTGAATGAACGTGTGTGTGTGTGTGTGTGTGTGTGGTACCTCCAAAGCATAACACTGTACTCAGCTCTCATTATTTTAGGTGTATTATGCTGGTAAATATAGGAAATACAGGAACATGGTGTATGGTGGAGGTGAGGAAGGGGGGTGCGGGTGGGGTGGGGTGGGGTGGGGTGAGGGTGTGGGTGAGGGTGAGGGGGAGAGGCTGCACAGAATTAGCCAGCCTGAATGCACACTGAGGAATTTTGTCTGAATTTCGTCTTGTCAAGGAATATAGCGATCAAATAGAGAGAGAGAGAGAGAGAGAGAGAGAGAGAAATTACATTAACGTGAAAACTATGGCATATTGTAGCTCAGATAAGGGAGAAAGAGAATCCCCCCCCCACCACTGCCACGCCACCAAGGTTAGTGCATTAAGGTTGTTGCCCTGAAGACCGTGAACCCCTCCGGCATAGCTAAGAGGCTGCCAACACCACACTGAGCAGGCCTCGTTCAAGTGAGTGATGGTGATGATGATGACTGTAAACATAACCTTGCACGCCTGCCCAACCCTGTAATACCACAACTGCGACAACTACGACAACTGCCACCACCCTTACTGCCTCACACACGCACACGCACGCACTTCCGCCTGCACGCACACACAGCCACACACGCTACAAAGATCCCCAGCTAGCTCACAGGAAGACAGGCCCCTGGAAGCATGGCCTAGTTACACCTGTCAGTTCTCCCCTTGTCCATCCTACCTCAGGGAATTTACGCATCTCCTCACTGGATCTGGTTCTCCTTCCTGCCACGCCGCGTCCTGTGGCTCCATCTCATCAGTCCAACCTGTTCCCTGCCTGCCACGGCCTCTGTAGCCTATCTCCGTTGCGTCTCATTCTCCTGTTTTTCATGTCTCTCTGTGTGTGTGTACATTCTGCTTATGATGTATTTCCGTCTGGCATTACATCTTCCTGTTCTGTCTGTCTGTCTGTCTATCTATTTCGACTACGTGGCTGTTTCTATCTACCTGCCTTGCTGTCTATCTCTGTCTTCTTTGTTTATCTATCTACCCATTTGCGTTGTCTATACTGATTTGTTTATATATTTACCTTCCTATATTCACCTGGCCTAGCCTCATCATTATCACCCACCCCACACCCACCACTGCCTTTACTATTATCACTACTACTACTACTACTGCTATCACTGTTATTACTATTACGGATACTACTATTACTACTACTACTACTATTACTACTGGTACAGCTACTGCTACTACTACTACTACAACTACTGCTACTAATATTACTACTGCTATCAGTTATTACTTTGTTACTACTACTATTACAATTACTACTACTACTACTACTGTCACTTTTATTACTATTACCGTTACTACTATCACAATTATTACTATTACTGTTACCACCACCAACACCACCGCTACTACTACTACTACTGCTACTACTACTACTACTACTACTACTACCAGCAGCCAGCACCCAGTAGGCCTAATCCCAGAGTTCCCTGTAAGTGGAATTTTCAGTGAGAGACAAAACAGGTTCCTTCCCGTTATGAGGAGGCTGACCAGGAGGAGTGGATGGGATGAATGGGCGAGTGAATGAGTGGATGAATGGAGGGAGGGAGGAGTGGATAGATGGAGGGTGGGAGGGAGGAAGGCAGGAAAGAATGAGTCGATGAATGGATGGTGGGATGAATGGAGGGAGGATTGAATAGACGAGTGAATGAGTGGATGAATGGAGGGAGGGAGGAGTGGATAGATGGAGGGTGGGAGGGAGGAAGGCAGGAAAGAATGAGTCGATGAATGGATGGTGGGATGAATGGAGGGAGGATTGAATAGACGAGTGAATGAGTGGATGAATGGAGGGAGGGAGGAGTGGACAGATGGAGGGTGGGAGGGAGGAAGGCAGGAAAGAATGAGTCGATGAATGGATGGTGGGATGAATGGAGGGAGGATTGAATAGACGAGTGAATGAGTGGATGAATGAAGGGAGAGAGGGAGAGAGGCAGGAGTGGATAGATGGAGGGAGGATTGAATGGTCGAGTGAATGAGTGGATGAATGAAGGGAGGGAGGGAGAGAGGCAGGAGTGGATAGATGGAGGGAGGATTGAATGGTCGAGTGAATGAGTGGATGAATGAAGGGAGGGAGGCAGGAGTGGATAGATGGAGAGAGGGAGGCAGGAAGGAGAGGATGATTGGAGGGAGGGAGGGAGAAATGAATGGAGGGTGGGGAGGAAGGAGTGGGTGAATGAAGGGAGGCAGGGACGGAATGAGTGGATGAATGGAGTAAGGGAGGAGTGGATGAATGAAGGGAGGGAGGGAGGAGTGGATGAATGGAGTAAGGGAGGAGTGGATGAATGAAGGGAGGGAGGGAGGAGTGGATGAATGGAGTAAGGGAGGAGTGGATGAATGAAGGGAGGGAGGGAGGGAGGAGTGGATTAATGGAGGGAGGAGTGGGTGAATGAATGGAGGGAGGAGTGGATGAATGGAAGGAGGAGTGGGTGAATGAAGGGAGGGAGGGAGGGAGGAGTGGATTAATGGAGGAAGGGAGGGAGGAGTGGATTAATGGAGGAAGGGAGGGAGGAAGGGGGGGAGGGAAGGGGACAGGAATGAATGGGTGGAGGGAGAGAGGGAGGAAGGAATGAATGGATGGATGGATGGACGGATGGTTGGATAGATGAAGAGGGAGGGAGGGTGAGAGGAATGAGTGAATGGATGAGATGATGAATAAGTGGATGAATGGAAGATGCTTGGATGAACAGAGGCAGGGATGAATGGACGGGGGGATGGATGGGTGAATGGATGAGTGACTGGATGAATGGATGGGTGGTGGGTGATTGAGTGAATACATGAATGGATGGATGACAGACTGTGTGGATGAATGAGTGAAGGGATGGATGAATAAATGGGTGGATGGATGGATGAATAGATGGGTGGATGGATAGATAGGTGGATGGATGGATGGGTGGATGGATGGATAGGTGGATGGATGATTGGATAGGTGGATGGGTAGATGGATGATTGGATAGGTGGGTGGATGGATGAATAAATGAGTGGATGGATGGACGGATGGGTGGATGGATGAATAATAAAAGCTGATGGGAGGCTGGTGAGTGGATAGATGGATGGATGGTGGATGAAAATAGATATATACCATACAAAATAATAACCAAGAGAGAGATTGGAAAGTAAAAAAGAGATGAGAAAAGGCCTGAGAGAGAGAGAGAGAGAGAGAGGAAAGAGTTAGAATGGGAAAGGCGGTGAGAGAGAGGGAGTGAGAGAGACTGCAAAGGAGAGAGAGGGAGGGAGTGACTTGAGAGAATGCAAGAGAGAGGGAGGGATGCTGCAAGAGATGGTGAGGGAGTGAGGGGGAGAGGGTGTAGGGGGAGCACAGGGGGAGGAGGGAGTGAGGGGGAGAGGGTGTAGGGGGAGCACAGGGGGAGGAGGGAGTGCAGGAGGGGGGAGGGGGGCACCTGAGCCGTGACCACGACACACTAGACAAGCACCACCGGTTCTGAACACCCCCACCCCCTCCCCCTCACCCCTCCCCTTCCCTTACCCCTCACCCCTCACCCCCTCCCCTTCACCCCTTACCTCCTCCCCTTCCCCTACCCCTCATCCCTCACTCCCTCCCCTTCACCCCTCCCCTTCCCCTTCCCCTACCCCTCACCCCCTCCCCTTCCCCTTCCTTTACCCCTAACCCCCTCCCCTACCACTACCCCTCATCCCCTCCCCTTCCCCTACCCCTCACCTCCCCTTCCCCTACCCCTCACCCCCTCCCCTTCCCTTCCCCTACCCCTCACCTCCTCTTCCCCTACCCCTCACCCCCTCCCCTTCCCCTCAACCCCTCCCCTTCCCTTCCCCTACCCCTCCCCCTTCCCCTTCCCTTTCCCTCCCCCTCCCCCCTCCCCTTCCCTTCCCCTACCCCTCCCCCCCTCCCCTTCCCTTCCCCTACCCCTCACCCCCCCTTCCCCTTATCCCCTTCCCCTCTCCCCCTTCCCTTCCTCTACCCCTCACCCCCCTTCCCCTACCCCTACCCCTTACCCCCTTACCCTTACCCTTCCCCTACCCCTCACCTATCCCGTCCCCCTTCCCTCACCCCCATCCCTTCCCCCTTCCCTTCCCCTACCCCTCATCCCCAGCCCTTCCCCTGCCCCTCACCCCCTCTCCTTCCCCTACCCCTCACCCTTCCCCCTCTTTCTCCTCCCCTATCCCACACTCTCCTTCCTTCTCTCTTTCCCCTCCCGTACCCCCCACCCTCGCTCCATCTCCCTTACCCCCTCCTTCTCCCCTTCCTCCTTCCTTAGCCCTCCTCCTCCTCCTCCTCCTCCTCCTCCTCCTCCCCCATTCCTTCCTCCCCACTTCTTCCTTTACCCTTCTTTCCCTCCTACTCCATCCCTCCATCCTCTCCTTCTTTTCCCCTCCCCTCTCCCTCTCGGAATGTGCGTCTCTCTCTCTCTCTCTCTCTCTCTCTCTCTCTCTCTCTCTCTCTCTCTCTCTCTCTCTCTCCTCACCACCACCTCTCTCCCTTCCTTCCCCCTACCACAATATCACCGAAATCCTTCTTACTGTTTTCCTTCCGTCCACGCAACGGGGTACAGCCCAGAGCAGCACCGTTATGGCACCGTTATGGCACTGTTATGGCACTATTATGGCCCGTTATGGCACCGTTATGGCCCGTTATGGCACTTATGGCACTGTTATGTCACCGTTATGGCACTGTTATGGCCCGTTATGGCACTGTTATGGCACCGTTATGGCACTGTTATGGCCCGTTATGGCACTGTTATGGCACCGTTATGGCACTGTTATGGCACTGTTATGGCCCGTTATGGCACTGTTATGGCACCGTTATGGCACTGTTATGGCCCGTTATGGCACTGTTATGGCACCGTTATGGCACTGTTATGGCACTTATGGCACCGTTATGGCACTGTTATGGCACCGTTATGGCAGTTATGGCCCGTTATGGCACTGTTATGGCCCGTTATGGCACCGTTATGGCAGTTATGGCACCGTTATGGCACTGTTATGGCCCGTTATGGCACTGTTATGGCACTGTTATGTCACCGTTATGGCACTGTTATGGCACTTATGGCACCGTTATGGCACTTATGGCACCGTTATGGCACTGTTATGGCACCGTTATGGCACTGTTATGGCACTGTTATGGCACTGTTGTCACCGTTACTTTACTAATACAAACAGGTAACAGTATCTTTAATGTTAGGCTTTTCTCATTCCCTGTTGATCCTTCACACATTTTTCCTGCCGATTTAGTCTGGTGGGTTTGATGTAGTGTCCTTCTGGTCTCATAGTTTAGATACCACAGTCATTCGTGCTGCATAACACTAGTAGATTATGATGCCGACTGCCTTCCTTCCTACTGTGTACGCCTTTGTCTTTGCGTCCCTCATACTCTCTCTCTCTCTCTCTCTCTCTCTCTCTCTCTCTCTCTCTCTCTCTCTCTCTCTCTCTCTCTCTCTCTCTCACCCCATACTTCTCTCCCTTCTTGCTTCCCTCCATTCCCCTTATCTCTCCCTCTATATCCCTCTCTCCGCCTCTCCCTCCCTTCCTCCTTCCCTCTTCCTCCTTTTTCTCCCTCCTCCTCTCTTCCATCTCTCCCTCCCTCTTTCCCTCCCCTCTCCTCCTCTTTCCTCAGTGTGTCTTGCTCCCACTCCTCTCCATCCTCCCCCATTCTCCCTCCCACACTGCCTCTCCTACTCCCTCCCCCTCCCCCTCCCTCCCCACTCTCCCTCACTCTGTCTGCTTGCTTGCCTTCCTTCCCCCTCCCCCCTTTCCCTCCCCCTCCCAACCCCACCTTCCCTCCTACTGTCTGCCTGTCTCGTCTTCTTCCCCTCCCTCCTCCTCTCCTTCCCTCTTTCCCTCCCCCTCCCCTCCCCTCCCCTCCCCTCGTCTTTCCAACAGCATCTCTTCCTTCTCTCTCTCTCTCTCTCTCTCTCTCTCTCTCTCTCTCTCCTCCCTTTCTCTTTCCCTCTCCTTGACCTCTTTTTTTTTTCTCTCTTTTCTGTCATGATGGAGAGAGAGAGAGAGAGAGAGAGAGAGAGAGAGAGAGAGAGAGAGAGAGAGAGACAGACAGACAGACAGGCAGAGAGACAGAGAGGAAAGAAGGAAGGGGGAGGGAGGAAAGAGCAAGAGAGGAAGGGAGAAAGGAAGAGGGGGAAGAAAAGGGAAGGGAGAAGAAAGGATGTAGAGGGGAGGAAGAATAAAAAGGGAAGGAAGAGGGAGAAAAGAAGGAGAGGAGGAGGAAAAGGAAGAGGAAGAGGAGGAGGAGGAGGAAAAGGAAGAGGAAGAGGAGGAGGAGGAGGAGGAGGAAAAGGAAGAGGAAGAGGAGGAGGAAGAAAAGGAAGAGGAAGAGGAGGAGGAGGAAAAGGAAGAGGAAGAGGAGGAGGAGGAGGAGGAAAAGGAAGAGGAAGAGGAGGAGGAGGAAAAGGAAGAGGAAGAGGAGGAGGAGGAGGAGGAGGGTCAGGGATGGAAGGCAGGAGAGGGAGGGAGAAAGGAAGGGGAAGGATGGGTGAAGGAGGAGGGAGGGGAAGGGGTGGGGGAGGGGAAGGGAGAGAGGGGGAAGGTGTCTACGCTAGTCTCCCCCCTGACCCACTTCCCCTACCACTGAGGGGAGGGGGAGGGGGTGGGGGTGATGGGTGGAAGGCTAAGTGGGTGATTGGGTGGGTGGAAGACTGGTTAGGTGGGTGGGAGAGAGAGAGAGAGAGAGAGAGAGAGAGAGATCCTGCTCACTATGAATAAATCATATAATGTTTCCTTTCATTCCTAGGTCACCAATCCAGAGGGGAAGAGAGAGAGAGAGAAGGAGGAAGGTAGGGAGGGGTGCAAAGGGAGGGGGAGAAGGGTAAGGTGGGAAGGAAAGGTAGGAGGAGGGAGAGGAGCGAAGGAAGGAAGGAGATTAGGAGCTTGCAATGTTAGAGGGAAAAATGAAAAAAGAGAAGCCGAAGAGAGGTGAGAGTGGAGAGGAGAGAGAGAGAGAGAGAGAGAGATGAGGAAGAACAGGAGGAAGAGAGAAGTGAGAGGACAGGTGGAGGGTAGAGAGGCCTGAAGTGAATCTCAAGTAAGCTGAAAGGGGGTGAAACATTTACACCTTGCCAGAGTTGTAAGGCAAGGCAGAGGATTAAACAGGATTACACGGGATTACACACATCTCGCTGGCCTTTTGAGGTGATCCGACCTTACCGCTAATACACATGCTTATCCCCTCATCACAGAAGCAAGGAAAAAAATAAATTGTTCTCCCGCCATCCTCCCGACCTTCCAGATGAGTCTTACAGAATAAATACTAAAAGACTGAAGCATCTGCAGGAAATTTTGCAGGAACGTACGGTTGTAGTAGTAAGAAACGCTGATTATATAACACTTAAGTAACACAAGAATCTAAACACCTGATCATACAACCCTTTTCTTAATTTTATATACACAGGAAAACCCTCCGCCTTTCCCAGTTGACACAAAAGCCGTATTCACGTGAGGCCATCAGCTGGAGGTGGTGATGTGGCGAAATTTTACCCCCATCAGCATTTGCGAGCCTCTGATGATGGCGAACGTGGACATACAGATCACCTAATACTGTCTATCATGTGGTATTAAGTATGTGCCATCGGTTACTAAAGCTAACATTTATATTAGACGTTTCTAACCTAACTAATTCCACACCAGCATCTGCAGTGTTGTGTACTTGCAGAGGGCATCACATTTTAAACCGTGACTACATAGTTTGTCCCTCGAGTGTAAATTTAAAGTGAAATAAAGGAATCTTAGTTTGTAATGTTAAATCCCTCCAGCATTCAAAATATTTCAAAATTCTGTTCCCCACCCAACGCTTAGATAACGGAAACTAACCGATCCCGATCACTGTTTTGTTGAGTGATTCGGAACGGAGTGAATGAGGCGCTTATTATTCTTTTTCTTTTTAATTTGTGTTGTTAAAATTCCTCCAGCATTTAAAACTTACGTATAATTTATTTATTTCTCATTCAACACCAGCTGAAGGAAAACCAATTGATTCCTGCCAGTGTTTTGTTGTGTGATTCGGTACGGAGTGAGGGACTGACACACACACACACACACACACACACACACACACACACACACACACACACACACACACACACACACACACACACACACACACACACACACACACACACACACACACACAGAGTTGCGTGCTATTGATGTGAGGTACAAGGCAGGGCAAACCGAGACAAGGCAGAATAGGGCAGGGCAGGGCAAGGTAAGGCAGGGCAGGGCAGGGCAGGGCAGGGCAGGGTACAGTAAGGCAGGACAGGGCAAATCAAGGTAGGGCATGGCAGGGCAGGAAAGGACAGGACAGGGCAGGGCAGGGCAGGGCAGGGCAGGGCAAGTCTAGGCAGTGACTCAGCTACCTGCTCCCCCCCCCCGTGACCACAATCTCAGCTCGGATTACACACACACACACACACACACACACACACACACACACACACACACACACACACACACACACACATACACACACACACGCACAAAATACCCGAGAGAGAGAGAGAGAGAGAGAGAGAGAGAGAACCCCTCCCACACACAGCAAGACATGACAATATTAAATCCTTGTTACGTAATGGAGTGAGGCAGCGTGTGATGGTCGGGTACACGAGGCGGATATAGTGTTGTGTTGCTGAGTAAGGGCAAAAGACGGCTGCAGGAGAGAGAGAGAGAGAGAGAGAGAGAGAAATATCATGTTTCTTTTCCCGTACATCTGCCCTATCTCTAATCTCTCAGCTGTCTTTATGCATAGACATGATTGTGTAAGATGCTCTCTCTCTCTCTCTCTCTCTCTCTCTCTCTCTCTCTCTCTCTCTCTCTCATCTAAAAATTGATTCCGTTATTTCTTTTTAACTTCCTTACATGATTCCTTCTCGTCCTACCCATCCTGTCTGCCTCTCCACACACCCTCCTCCCTCTCCCTACCCCCTACTCCCCCTTCCCTTCCCTCCTCCTCCCCCCTTCCTACCCATGTACTTATCTCGCCCACCTCCCGTATTCCGTACCCTCCTGCTTTCCATCTTTTATCTCCCCCTCTCACATTCCCCCTCTTCTCTCTCTCTCTCTCTCTCTCTCTCTCTCTCTCTCTCTCTCTCTCTATCTCTCGTCTTCACTACACCTTCCCTCCTCTTCCTCATCTTCGTCTCCTACCTCACCCATTTCCCCCTTTCCCTCTTCTCCTTGCCCTCTCTCTCACTTCCTCGTTTCCTCGCATACTTCATCCCCCTTCCCCCTTTATCTCCCTCCTCTCGAATTCCCCCTCTCCCTCTTCACCCTCCTGTCTCTCTTTTCGCCTTGTTCTCCTCCCTTCTCACTCCATCGCCTTCCTTCTCACCCCCAGAAGGGAAAGCAGCGCATGTGACATTACAGAAATCTTCACTGGCCACAAGGAGTCTTATATAAATGGTAATAGCAGGGGGGAGGCCAAGGTTGAGATGGAGGGATGGAGAGGTATATGAGTGGGGTGTGAGCTGGGAGCAAGGCAGTGAAATGGCGTTGGGCAGGATGACATGGAGGCGATTTGTTTGTGGCCACCCCTTACGGGATTAAGGCGTCTGGCAATAGACAGATAATAGCAGGGATGTTGGAAAGTCATTATCAGTCTAACCTAGTTCCTCACGCTTACATAAGGTAGGGGATCCGAAGTAAAGCCCTTTGATTCGTCTCAGCACACGATTTAGAGGAGAAAGCTACAATCCTTTTACCTCATCTTGGCCGCTGTTTTCGTCCTTTTGCAGCATATTTCACGTTGCTCAGGGATACTAAGAGAATACTGTGGCTCTACCTCCTTCCTTCAGCATTTCTTCGTACCTTTCATAACATTCTAGCGCTAATCTAAAGCCCTTTGATTCGTTTGAGCACACGATTTAGAGAAGAAAGCTGCAATTCTTTTACCTTATCATGGCCTCAGTTTTCGTCCTTTTGCAGCTTATTTCACGTAGCTCAGTGACAATCAGAGAATACTGTGGCTCTGCTTCCTTCCTACAGCACTTCATGACTTTCATAACATTCTAGCTTGAATCTGTCGCTACAACTCGGTATTCAAGATGGAGAGATGGCAATTTTAGGCCAGGTTAGAGTAAAATGGGTATAGTTATAATCCATGTCTTCTCTGTGCCCTTGGAAATATAATACAGGGGAACCTAGAATACAAGTGGTAGGCGGAGGGGTCGGTCCAATACTGTTCTAGTGTAAAGACAGAGTATATCGCCCTTATTCATTCCCTTTTGTTTCGTCTTTTCCGATACGCAATGAAAATACACCAACTAATCAGACGAATACAAAGTAACAAGTAGCATACGAAAATGTTGATATATATTTACAGTAAAATTTGTACATGGCGCCCCAGTCCACTGAAATGTGATAGGGTTGACTTCTGAGGCACAAGATAGCACGTCAGGGGAGAGGCAGGGACAGGTGAGGGAGGCAGGCTAATGAAGCAGACGAGGGAGGCAGGTGAGATGGAGTCTAGTGAGGGCGAGGGAGGCAGGTGAAGGTGAGGGACGCAGCGGCTGAGGCAGAAGGTGAAGGGTATCAGGCAGGTGCGAGGATGGGACGGAGGCAGGTGAGGGAAGACGCAGGCTACATGGAGGAGGTGAAGGGAAGGAAGACGAGGCGGGAAAGAAGGAAGGAAGAGGGGGCGGGAAAGAGGGAAGGGAGGGGAAGCGGGAAAAAGGGAAGGAAAGGGAGGTGGGAGAGAGGGAAGGGAAAGGGAGGAGAGGCGGGAAAGAGGGAAGGGAGGAGAGGCGGGAAAGAGGGAAGGGAGGGGAGACTGGAAGGAGGAATGTCGGTGAGAGGTGATGAGATACAGCTGACTGTCACCTCTAAATCTCCCACACTTTTCTAGTTCATAATCCCGTATTGAATTTTCACCTAAAGATGCCGGTACCTGTCTGAAGTATTTACCATTGTTCATTGCATTTCTCATTACTTAGATCAGTCTGGTGTTTTGTCTCCCTGCTGCCATAGATGCAGCTTATCCTCGTCTATTTTTAGCGGCTTTTCCAATGTTGATTTAGTCTCTTAAATATGCTAAGAATTTGTGCTACGTCTGTATTATTAACAGGAGTAACAATCACAGTAACACCCAGCATCGAGCCCTGCGGTACGCCACTGCTTCTGTCACACATTACAGCATTTGTCAACTTTACATACTGCCCACGATTCCTGTATTCCTCCTTTTGCTCCCAAACATCTTGAGACACTGTATAATCGTTTTAATTGATCTGCGTGCACTGTTTTGACTGCCTTGATGTGACTATGAATAAAAAGAAAATTCAAGCTAAACAAACAGGTCCTGCCTCTTAAAAATCCATGTTTGTTGTTTCTAGAATCAGTTAAGGATGTTCTAAGTGTTAAATCTTCTCATCCATAAAAATAACACAAGTAATGATGATCCTAGACTGCTTTTCCTGATTTAAAACAATGAAATACTGTTAGCACTTTCTTTTTTTCTGTTCTTTCCCAGAGTGACGTGTTAAAACGGGTAGCTAAATACAGACTTAACCTCTTAACATTTAATGCATTTTTAATATATATGGGTTTTGGGTTATTGTCTTACGTTAAACTGAGGTAATATTAACGTAGGCTATCTATAATAACAATGGCGTTAGTCCTGTCATGCTGAGTTACTTTACGTCGGTGTGGTGTTGATTTGCTTTTTCCTTCGTTAATACTGAGGCGATGCTTGTTCAATATTGCTAGAGAGAGAGAGAGAGAGAGAGAGAGAGCGGAGGGAAGAGGGAAAGAACTGAGGGGAGAAAATAAGGAAGAGAGAGGGTATAGGAGCATGTTATGAGTAAAGATTGGGAGGGGAAAAGAGGGAGAGTGAACTGCAGGACGAGGGAAGAGAGAGAGAGAGAGAGAGGGGGGGGGTATGGGGTCATGGGGTAGTGTCATCAGCCAACACTCATGTACTGCCATCAAGTGTCACTTTACTCTCTCTCCTTAATCCCTCCCTTCCTCCCCCCACACCACCACCACCACTACCACAGCTACCACACGACACACCTACCACAACTACCACAACCACCACACGACACACCTACCACAACCACCACACGACACACCTACCACAACCACCACACGACACACCTACCACAACTATCACACGACACAGCTACCACAACCACCACACGACACACCTACCACAACCACCACACCACACACCTACCACACGACACACCTACCACAACCACCACACCACACACCTACCACAACCACCACACCACACACCTACCACACGACACACCTACCACAACCACCACACCACACACCTACCACAAGTACCACACCACACACCTACCACAACTACCACACGACACACCTACCACAACTACCACACGACACACCTACCACGACTACCACACGACAACTACCACAACCACCACACGACACACTTACCACAACTACCGCACGACACCTACCACAACTACCACACGACACAACTACCACAACTACCACACGACACAACTACCACAACTACCACACGACACAACTACCACAACCACCACACGACACACCTACCACAACCACCACACGACACACCTACCACAACCATCACACGACACACCTACCACAACCACCACACGACACACCTACCACAACTACCACACGACACACCTACCACAACTACCACACGACACCTACCACAACCACCACATGACACACCTATCACAACTACCACACGACACACCTACCACAACTACCACACGACATCTACCACAACCACCACATGACACACCTATCACAACTACCACACGACACCTACCACAACTACCACACGACACACCTACCACAACCACCACATGACACACCTACCACAACTACCACACGACACACCTACCACAAGCACCACACGACACACCTATCACAACCACTACACGACACACCTACCACAACCACTACACGACACACCTACCACAACCACCACACGACACACCTACCACAACCACCACACGACACACCTACCACAACCACCACACGACACACCTACCACAACCACCACACGACACACCTACCACAACCACCACACGACACACCTACCACAACCACCACACGACACACCTACCACAACCACCACACGACACACCTACCACCACAATTACCACACGACACACCTACCACTACTACCGCTACAACTACCACTGCGATTACTACCCCTTATATACCACTACTACCACCACATCCGACCACCACCACCACAACAACTACCACAACTATTACGGCAGTATGTAACTCAGCTACCACAATAACCACTGCGACTACCACAAGCACCATTCCTACCAGCACCACATTTACCACAGCTACCACCACACCCACCACAACTACCATCATCTCCACTACAGTTACTACCACACCTACCACAACTACCACCATTATATCTACAACAATTACCACAACTACCACCGCTCTAATCCCTGCCTTCCTCTCTGACTACCACTCTCACCACAAGGCAAACCACAGCTACACGTGTTCCTACCACACACAACTCTCTCTCTCTCTCTCTCTCTCTCTCTCTCTCTCTCTCTCTCTCTCTCTCTCTCTCTCTCATAACACATAGACCCGTATCCTCGTCGGGTAAGGAGGCTCCCTAATACCTCTTCCTTAGCGATTTATCTTTGGATATGGCTGGTTTAATATCCTTTTGTACGTTACTTATGCAGAGTATGGCGATGTTCGAAGGATTTACGTACCACAGAACAGGCCAGTAAGGTGTAACAGGCAAAATAAATCGTATAGGAAAAGATGTTGATGGACATATAACAGAATAGGACAGTAAGGTGTAATAAGAAAATAAATCGCTTACGAAAAAGTGTTGAAGGATTTATATTTAAAAACTAAATGGGATAACAGGGTGTAAACAAGCAAAATATATCGCTTAGGAAAAGGTGTTGAGGGATTTATATGACAGAATAGGACAGTAAGGTGCAATAATCCAAATAAGTTGCTTAGGAAACGGTGTTAAAGGATTTATATAACACATAATAGGACAGGAGGCGGTGGCTCAATCGGTAGAGAGGTGGTGTGCAGTCCTAACGGACCCGGGTTCAAATCCCGGCTGGGGCAGGGAACAGTTTAAGGATTTGAATTTCATTAAATCAGGCTTTACTGATCTACCAGAAGACCCGCCGACATGTCGTAAAAATACCCCCGCTAATACCAATACACCAGTCCTGTATGAGACAGCCCTAGCATGTATTCAATATGGACGGTGGGTGTTAGTGCCGAAGTGGTGACATGTAGAGGTGTATGGTATGTAGGAGGACTGCTGGGCCTTGATAGCAGGCTGTGAAGCCTATGCCCAGAGTCGGACACATAAAAAATAAAAAAAAAAGATGCAATAATCAAATAAATCGCTTAGGAAACGGTGTTGAAGGATTTATATATGACAGAATAGGACAGTAAAGTGTAATAAACAAAGAAATCGCTTAGGAAAAGGTGTTGAAGGATTTATGTAACAGTAGGAAAATAGGGTGTAAAAAGCAAAATAAATCGCTTAGGAAAATGTATTGAAGGATTTATGTGCCACAGAATATGACAGTAGGGTGTATTAAATCGCTTACGAAAAAGTGTTGAAAGATTTATATAACAGTAGGAAAGTAGGGTGTAAAAAGCAAAATAAATCGATTAGGAAAATGTGTTGAAGGATTTATATAGTACAGAATAGGAGAGTAAAGTGTAATAAGGAAAAGAAATAGAGTAGGAAAAGGTGTTGAAGGATTTATATAACAGAATAGGCCAGTAAGGTGTAAAAGCAAAATAAATCGCATAAGAAAAGGTGTTACGGAGCTTTCTTAACCGACGGGAATACGGACCAGAAACACTGATGAAAATTCTATCAAAAACAAACAAACAAACAAATGAAAACGTAATAAAAGAAAACGAATGAGAGGAAGAACGTAAACAAACACATAAACAAACAAACAAGTGCACAAGCAAAAACACACACGTACACATGTAAAGACGTACACAGCCAAAGCACGCACACAGGATTAAAAACTTACATATGAAACGCACACGAATAGAAACGAACACACACACACACACACACACACACACACACACACACACACACACACACACACACACACACACACACACACACACACACACACACACACACACACACACACACAGGTAAAAACGTACACAGCCAAAGCACGCACATGGGATTAAAAACTTGCTTATAAAACGCACACATTTGAATAGAAACGTACTCAGGTTATAAAAAAATATACACATGCACCGCCATACATACACAATCAAACACACACACACACACACACACACACACACACACACACACACACACACACTCTCTCTCTCTCTCTCTCTCTCTCTGTAAGGAAGACAAAGACGGAAAACAATGGTGCCTACCCCCACGCGAGAGAGAGAGAGAGAGAGAGAGAGAGAGATAGGGGAGGTAGCAGGGAGAGTAAATAGGCCGTATCCTGACTCTCTCTCTCTGGATGACACTACCGAAATGGGAGTATACGGTGATTCTCTCTCTCTCTCTCTCTCTCTCTCTCTATCTATCTCTCTCTCTCTCTCTCTCTTAAACTGAGGAAAATAGCCTGATGGTAGCAAGTTGAGAGAGAGAGAGAGAGAGAGAGAGAGAGAGAGAGATTTCCCTCACTAATCCGCCCTTGTGACTCAAACACGAATTTCATTTTCTTACTTTCTCTACTCCATTAACCCCTTCAGTTCCATGACCTCAATTATTCTGTTACTGATAAAGCCAGACGATTTTACACATCCACAATGGCGGTTCATAAATTTGGGGAGGGGGGGGTAAGTATCCTCAAAGGGGTGTGTGAGCCGGGAGCAGGGCAATGAAATGGCGGGGAACAGGGCGACATGGAGGCGATTTGTTTGTGGCTACCTCTTATGGGATTAAGGCGTCTGGCAATAGATAGATAGATAGGGTAATTTTTTCTTTTTTTAAGGGGGGTGTATCGGTAAAATTTAATGCTATTATGTCATTGCTTCATAATAAGGAAGATTATTGAGCAGTGAAATGGCGGGGGACAGGGTGACGTGGAGGCGATTTGTTTGTGGCCACCCAGTATAAGAGATTGAGGCGTCTGGCAATATATAGATAGATAGATAGATCATGAGCAGGATGTGGTTATATTCTGGGTATTTAGACAGGATACTGACGGCTTTTGAAACTCCATATCGCTGTTAATAGGGCTGTTCTGCTGTTAAGGAAATGGAGGAAGGAGGGGGGGGGGAAGAAAACTCGATGGATCTTCACTACTTCCTAAAACTGAACCAGGCGTAGAACTGATTCAATAAGTGTTTCACCCATCACACTGGTTGTCAAGCCTGTGTGTTCTGCTGGCAACTCTTACTGTGGTTGATGTCCATATACCGATTTAATTCTATAGCTTGTGGTAGTGGTGGTGGTGGTGGTGGTGGTTGTACTTGTAGTAGGAGTGGTAGTAATAGTAGTAGTAGCAGTAGTAACCCCAGGCTCATCTGAACGTGAACCCAGTGCACTGCAGGCTAAAGTTACCCCTTCTTACGCCATCCGTCTTTCGGGGGTGGGGGGATAGGGAGGGAATCGAGAGACTGTACAGCGGGCAGCTCCACCACCCGGCCCTCTCAGTGCCACTACGTGAAGGCGTCCCTCTCCAACACGTGTTAAAATTAATAAGAAGAAATAATTACATGGATCTCGATAAAACGAATACTCCGTTCACTTTAGGCGTAAAATTGCCGCCTCTCCGTCTCGACTACGGTGCTGGTCACGAAGAAGTGCTATGGAGAGGATGTGGAGCCGTGGTATCGTCTTATTCTGCCTCTGACCTAAAGGGAAATAAGGTACAAAAGGACGAAAATCTTGGCAAAGTTGAAATGAACTGGCCCTTGTGATTTTTTATTCGTTTTGTGTGTGTGTGTGTGTGTGTGTGTGTGTGTGTGTGTTAATTCCACTCACTTCCTTTCGTTCACTTTGCTAGCCTGTTGGAAATTCGTTCAGGTCTTCTTTCACATTATTTCCCCTTTTTTCATATTTCCTTCTAAAATTTCCTATTGTCTCCACTCTCCTTCTCCCTGTCCGTTATACTCTCTCTCTCTCTCTCTCTCTCTAGCCTCCTTTTCCTCCACCTACTCTCCTCCTTCCCCCTCCCTGTCCTCCTCCCTTTCTCCTCTATCATGTCCCTCTTTCTGTACTCTTCTCTCCCCATCTCTCTACAGTACCTCTCTCCCCGTCTCTGTCTGCCTCTCTGCCTCCTCATTCGCCCCCTGTATTTTCTCTCCCTCTTCTGCTGTCTCTCCCTCCCCACTATACCTCCTCCTCTCTCTCTGTTCCCCCACTTCCCCTTTCTTCTGTATCATTTTCTTCACTTCCTACCCCCTCTTCTCCCCCTCCCCGTTTCCCTTTCCCCCTTCCCCTCCCCCTCAGCCTTCTTCACCCTCGTCCCCCTTCCCTCCCCCCCTTAAGTTTCTCCTTCATTCCTCGTCCCCCTCCCCCTCCTCCCTCTTCCTCTCGTCCCCCTGCCTCCTCTCTCAACCTCTCCCCTCTCCCTCTTTGTCCTCCTCCATTCTCGTCCCCCGCAACTTTCCTTTTCCCCCCCTCCTCCCCCCCTCGATCACTCTTCTTCTCTCTCCTCCTTCCCCTTCTTTTCCCCTCCCCCCTCCAACACCCACACTACCCCCGCCAGGCCACTCACACCCCCATAAATGGTGTAGTTGTGGCATCCCCCCCCCCGATGACCCTGCCCCACCCCTCTTCGCTATGCCCCTCTCCGTATGACTCAGCCTCTGTGCCTTCATCCTGGTATATCCCAATACTACACATACTACACATTCCTACACACACACACACACACACACACACACACACACACACACACACACACACACACACACACACACACACACACACACACCACTTCTGGAACTACAGTAGTGTTGATTTTACTACCATATCAGCTCACACTACATAATTACCACAGCTCTTTACCAGAGCAATCACTACCACCACCACAGCCATCACCACTACCACCACAAACACGACTATTATTGCTACCATCATCACTACCGCTACCTACCATCACCACAACTACCACTGCCCGCTACCACCACCACCACAGCTACCACAACCGTTACCACGACCATAACTACCACTCCCGTCCCCCACCACACCACCACAACTACCACAATCACCACATCGAAGCTTCCAAGTAACATTTGAGCTTCGACGTAAAGGGAGTCATTTCCCTTTCTTGTGAAAAGCAGGACCATGTTTATTTATTTAAGTTACTGTTACCCTACACCGTTACCCTACACCGATACCCTACACTGTTACCCTACACCGTTACCCTACACTGTTACCCTACACTGTTACCCTACACTGTTACCCTACACTGTTACCCTACACTGTTACCCTACACTGTTACCCTACACTGTTACCCTACACCGTTACCCTACACTGTTACCCTACACTGTTACCCTACACTGTTACCCTACACCGTTACCCTACACCGATACCCTACACCGATACCCTACACTGTTACCCTGCCCTGTTACCCTACACTGTTACCCTGCCCTGTTACCCTACACTGTTACCCTACACCGTTACCCTACACCGATACCCTACACTGTTACCCTACACCGATACCCTACACCGATACCCTACACCGTTACCCTACACCGTTACCCTACACTGTTACCCTACACCGATACCCTACACCGATACCCTACACCGATACCCTACACCGATACCCTACACTGTTACCCTACACCGATACCCTACACCGATACCCTACACTGTTACCCTACACTGTTACCCTACACCGATACCCTACACTGTTACCCTGCCCTGTTACCCTGCCCTGTTACCCTACACCGTTACCCTACACTGTTACCCTACACTGTTACCCTACACCGATACCCTACACTGTTACCCTACACTGTTACCCTACACCGTTACCCTACACCGATACCCTACACCGTTACCCTACACCGTTACCCTACACTGTTACCCTACACCGATACCCTACACCGATACCCTACACCGTTACCCTACACCGTTACCCTACACTGTTACCCTACACCGATACCCTACACTGTTACTCTACACCGATACCCTACACTGTTACCCTACACTGTTACCCTGCCCTGTTACCCTACACCGATACCCTACACCGTTACCCTACACTGTTACCCTACACCGATACCCTACACTGTTACCCTACACCGTTACCCTACACCGATACCCTACACCGATACCCTTCACCGTTATTCTACACTGTTACCCTACACCGATACCCTACACTGTTACCCTACACTGTTACCCTGCCCTGTTACCCTACCCTGTTACCCTTTCCTGTTACCCTGCCCTGTTACCCTACACTGTTACCCTTCCCTGTTACCCTACGCTGTTACCCTTCCCTGTTACCCTACACTGTTACCCTGCCCTGTCACCCTTCCCTGTTACCCTACACTGTTACCCTGCCCTGTTACCCTACACTGTTACCCTGCCCTGTTACCCTTCTCTGTTACCCTACACTGTTACCCTACACCGTTACCCTACACCGATACCTTACACTGTTACCCTTCTCTGTTACCCTGCTTAGTTACTCTGCCTTGTAACTATAATACTCTTCATTGCCCTCTTACTTAATTCTGTTACTCTTCCTGTTTTTCTTGCCTGTTACTCTGCTCTGTTACCCTTCCCTCTCACCCTGTCAAATCCTCCCTCTCACCCTGTCAAATCCTCCCTCTCACCCTGTCAAATCCTCCCTCTCACCCTGTCAAATCCTCCCTCTCACCCTGTCAAATCCACCCTCTCACCCTGTCAAATCCTCCCTCTCACCCTGTCAAATCCGCCCTCTTGCCCTGTGAAATCTCCCCTCCTACTGTCAGATCTTCCCTCCTACCCTGTCAAATCTTCCCTCTTACTGTCAAATCTACCCTCTTCAATGCATTCACCTCAGTTACTTCAGTTACTCGGCTCAGGTTACTAGTATTAGGTAACTGGCTCATACTTGGCTCAGTTACTCGGCCCATTTTTTTTACAAATTATTTTTAACGACGTAATCACTTGGTCATTAAATTTTCTTATAAGTGTTAAGAGAAGGTAACACACTTCGCTGTTAAGTAGCACCATTACTCGGCTTATTTCTATTATCTATCTATTGCCAGACGCCATAATCCCGTAAGGGGTGGCCATTTGACTTTGAGTTATTTGTTTTACGGGAAGGGACACCAATCCCTCACCAATCCACTTGTTGACACGTAGGGAGCACGTATAGTTTGGTTATATGGTTACCACCCAGCGTTGTAAATGGTTTCTTGGTCTGCTTATTTACTGCATCTTTATCTGCTAATTATTCCTCATCTGCTCATATACAACTCTTAGCTTATTTATCTAGCTCAGATCCTCGGCTCAGTTAATTTATCCCCTGAGATCAGTAGTTTAAACAGATAATTCCATTCAATTACTGACCCTCATCTGCTCTGCCTAATTTATCAGTTTTAGTTGCTCATCTCAGTCTTGTTGTTCTCAGTTATTCAGATCAGTTTACTCCGCTACACTGCTTGATCTCAGTTATTCAGCTTCGTTTACTCCGCTACACTGCTTAATCTCAGTTATTCAGCTCAGTTTACTCCGCTACACTGCATAATCTTAGTTATTCAGCTCAGTTTACTCCGCTACTCTTCTTTATCTCAGTTATTCAGCTCTGTTTACTCCGCTACTCTTCTTTATCTCAGTTATTCAGCTCAGTTTACTCCGCTACTCTTCTTTATCTCAGTTATTCAGCTCAGTTTACTCCGCTACTCTTCTTTATCTCAGTTATTCAGCTCTGTTTACTCCGCCACACTGCTTTATCTCTCGCCTCAACAGCCTAACTCAGCTCAGAAGCGTCAGTGAGAAATTGACAAAAACCGTAGACATGATCAGTTTTATTCAGAGTAAGAGACCTAAGCCTGGGCGGAGAATGCAGCCAGTTCTTATCTCAAGACAGCTCCAGTATCCAGCCCAGCCCTAATTCTCAGTCCAGTCCTAATTCTCAGTCCAGCCCGCCGGTCTTAAATCTTCGTAAATTCCTGTATTGGGATTCGCATGCAAATCCGGCTTGGTTTCTATGCGCGTAAAGTGTCCCTAAAAAACGCGCCTCTCCTAAAGAAGTCGAGATATACGCATGAGGGGAGAAGGAGTGGAGGGGAAAGGGGGATGGGGAGGGTATTGGAGGTGTGTGGTTGAATGAGGTGATGTGAAGTGAGCTGGGATGTGTGGAGAGGAGGGGAGGTGTGTTAAGGAGTACAAAGGTACAAAGGAGTACAGTACAAAGGAAAGCAAACAGCAACAGACCTTATGGTCCTTTCGAGGCTGTTTGTTACTGAGTAGACTATGAATAAGAGATCTAGCTCTACAAGCTGATGAATAAGGATAGTAAAGCAAGAAGGAGAAAAGAGAGAGGAGAGGTGAGTTGAGGTGAAGTAAGGTAAGAAGAGTGAACAGGTGAGCAGAGATGTGAGGCGAGGAGAGGTGCGAGATATCGAGGGATGTATAAGTAGAGGAGAAAGAGAGATGAGAGGTGCTGAGAGAAGAGAAACGAGGTGAGGTGAGGTGTGGAGAGGTGAGGTGAGATGTGGAGAGGAGAGAGGAGAGGTGCTGAGAGAAGAGAAATGAGGTGAGGTGTGGAGAGGTAACGTGAGGTGTGGAGAGGAGAGATGAGAGGTGCTGAGAGAAGAGAGGCGAGATGAGGTGAGGTGAGGTGAGGTGAGGTGAGGTAAGGTGAGGTGAGGTGTGGAGAGGTGAGGCGAGGTGAGGTGAGGTGGAGCACAGGTACAGGTAACCTTGTCAAGGACGGTATTGTTGCAAGAACTGTGGAGGTGGTGGTGTGGTGGTGGTGGTGGTGGAGGTGGTGGAGGTGGTGGTGATAGCCTAATGCCACGCTTCTCTTGCTCTTGTGGTGAGAGTAATGTGGTGGTGATAGCTGTGGTAGTGATGGTGGTCTATAGTGATGATGATGACGGTGGTAGTGGTGGTAATGTAGTGGTGATGGTTGCGTGGTTGTCGTATTGTGGTGATGACAAAAGTAATGTGGTAGTGAGGTAGTGGTGACAGTGTGGTGGGGGATGGCAGTAAAGTGGTAGTGTGGCAGTGGTGGTGGTGGTAGTTGTGGTAGTGGTGGTGGAAGTATTAATAATTAGTGTGGCTGAGGAAATAATTGCATTGTGGGCGTGCTAACAATGACTCATGGTAGTGGTGATGGTGGCAGCCAAGAGGAAGGGTATGGTGGGGAGAATGGCAGCCCGCCCCTTAACCCATTGCTATACAATTTCGTAGAGAGTATGTTACCTTTATCTACTACTACTACTACTACCGGTACTGCTACTACTACTGCTACTACTACTAATAATAATAATGATAATTGTAACAGTAGTGGTGTTGGTGGTGGTGGCGGTATGATGATGATGATGATGATGATGATGATGATGATGATGATGATGATGATGATGATGATGGTGGTTGTTGTTGTTGTTGTTGTTGTTGTGATGGTGGTGGTGGTGGAGGTAGTTGTGGTAGCAGTTGTGGTGGTGGTGGTGGAGGTAGTTGTAGTAGCAGTTGTGGTGGTGGTAGTAGCAGTTGTGGTAGTGTATTAGTCTGGCTACCAAACTAACAATATTATACCCGTTCAACACGCCCCTCTGTACTAAAGGACTTAATGAAGACTGTATCTGTACCCATCACTGCCAAACACCCATCGTAAACTCAGGAAAAACACAGAGATACAAAGGCAAGTAAAACACGAGATACAAAGACAAGTAAAAACACAGATACAGACACAAGTAAAAACATGGAGAGATACAAAGACAAGTAAAACACAGAGAGATACAAAGACAAAAACACAGAGATACAAAGACAAGTAAAACACAGAGAAATACAAAGACAAAAACACAGAGATACAAAGACAATTAAAACACAGAGAGATACAAAGACAAAAACACAGATACAAAGGCAAGTAAAAACACAGAGAAATACAAAGACAAAAACACAGAGATACAAAGACAAGTAAAACACAGAGAAATACAAAGACAAAAACACAGAGATACAAAGACAAGTAAAACACAGAGAAATACAAAGACAAAAACACAGAGATACAAAGACAAGTAAAAACACAGATACAAAGACAAAAACACAGATACAAAGACAAAAACAGAGATACAAACACAAAAACACAGATACAAAGACAAAAACACAGAGAAATACAAAGACAAGTAAAAACACAGAGAAACAAAGACAAAAGCACAGAGATACAAAGGCAGGTAAAAACAGAGATACAAAGGCAGGTAAAAACAGAGATACAAAGGCAGGTAAAAACAGAGATACAGAGGCCAAGCTAAAAACGTCACTGTTAAGATGGCGTTCACCTTGACGTATCTCTTAACCTGAACAAAATCGTGTGACGCAAGCCAAGATTAAACGTAAAAAGGATGTACGCGGTGTGAAGTGGTGCAGGGAGTAACGGTGGTGGCTGTGGTGGTGGTTGTGGTGATGGTGATGGTTGTGGTGATGGTGGTGGTGGTGGTGGTGGTGGCAGTTGTGATGATAGTAATGTCAATGAAATCTTTACCTGATTAACACTAAAGAGAGAGAGAGAGAGAGAGAGAGAGAGAGAGAGAGAGAGAGAGAGGATGGGATGGGATGGGATGGGATGGGACAGAAGGCTAGAGATGGGCAGTAACACCGTGGCAGAGAAAGTTATCTTGGGGGTGGAAAGGCAGGTAATGATCCAAGAAAACGTGTGTGTGTGTGTGTGTGTGTGTGTGTGTGTGTGTGTGTGTGTGTGTGTGTGTGTGTGTGTGTGTGTGTGGCAGGAAGGGAGTCAGGCTACAGTAACAAGTGAGGAACAATACTCACTGTCCGGATAGTGTCAGTCATCATACACCCTCTCTTACTCACACCATACACCCATACTCTCTCTCTCTCTCTCTCTCTCTCCGTACACCCGTATACACACCATCACAACCATAGCCTACACACCACCATACATCTCAGGCACAACATACGGGTACATGCATATTCTGTACACCGCCATTCTCACACACACACACACACACACACTATGGATTGCAGATATATATAACTTCTCTGTGTTATTTCAGCCAGCTCCAAGGATAAAAATGGTGTAGCATATAAAAGAACACCAAGATGCAATGTACAAAAGCAGTCGGTGAGGGAGAGGTGTTGAGTAGCCTCCTGAGTCGTCAAAGATCTATCTATCCATAACCCCAGACGCCATAATCCCTTAGCATTCACACACAACCAACTCATTCCCCGTGCTTCCTTGCCGCCATATATTACACGTATCTCACAAAATACTAGGAGCTTGGCCACAACCAATTTCCGTATAATAATCCCAGTTCTATCTCCACATCCATTGTCATATCACCTTCATTAAATAATCGCCAAATTTCGCCACTACTAATCCCTTTTCGTATAATAAATCTTGTACAATCGCTGCGTCCACTTAACAAGTCACACTGAATAATCCTAAATCCTTCGCCGCAGCCAACCCACTTCCCTGTATATACCTTCCTACGACCGCTCTGTTGCCGACATAAGTACCCTATCACTGAATACTCGCAGGGAACTTAATTGACTGATACAGTTCATTAGCTTGACTTTACGATCTTGCTTACGACGCTGTTTACCTTCTAACGAGCCTGTAGTGTTTATGCGCGGCCAGATGTGTTTGTTTCTCTACTATCAATCACAGTCCATTATCACCTATTAGCTGTGTTCGCCTTTAGTTCCCCGTCTCGTAACATCACTCGTCTACTGGTGGATATAATTTGCGAGGGCCGTTTTGGGGTTTGTTTGTGTACTTGAGGGATAACGGGATGATGGCGCGTTCGTTGGCGCTGCTGAACTCACCCAGCGAACGATATGGCTGGCGGGTTCATGTGTGCTGAGAGAGAGAGAGAGAGAGAGAGACGGGGAACAGTTACATAGATACACACCACAGACATGGCGGTCCTTTGTAGATAGCCTGCCCGCAATACTGATAAAATAACATACTCTTCAGTTTTACAAGTGTATGACGGCAAGGAGAGAGAGTCATGCTGAGGTGGGAAGCAAAGCGAGAGGGAGACAGTGGAGGAAGGAGGAAGGGAGGGGAGTGAAGGAAGGATGGAGAGATGAATGGAGCAAAAAGGGAAGGGCAGAGAACAGGACGAATGGAAGCAGAGATAAAGACAGTGAAACAAATGGTGGAGAGAGAGAGAGAGAGAGAGAGAGAGAGAGAGAGAGAGAGAGAGAGAGAGAGAGAGAGAGAGAGAGAGAGAGGATGGAAGGAACAAAAATAAAAGGGGGACAAAAACGAAAGAATAAGATTAAATAAAATACAGAAGACTATAATTCAGAATATGGAAAAAAGATATTACAAGGGAGATACACAAAAATATAATTCTCTCTCTCTCTCTTTCTCAAACTACTGTAAATTATTAAGTCATTCTATTAGTACTAAGGCCGGACCACCAAGAGAGCACCACCATCCTCTCTCTCTCTCTCTCTCTCTCTCTCTCTCTAAAATCGGGCGTATAATTCCCACTAGGTCACCTTCCATCCGTCGGTTAGATAACAACACTGTTCTTTACGTCTTTGTCAATATCTTATCTCTCGCTTATCTCTCCCTCCGTCCTGTTCTACTGGAGAGAGAGAGAGAGAGAGAGAGAGAGAGAGGGGAGGAGGGGGGAAATAGGGATTAACAGAGAGAGAAGAGGGACATGGTAAACAACGAAACGAGAGAGAGAGAGAGAGAGAGAGAGAGAGAGAGATGGAAACGAAATAAGAGATAGACAGACAGACAGACAGAGGGGGGGAAATGGGAAACGTGAGAGAGAGAGAGAGAGAGAGAGAGAGAAGGGGGGGGACTCAAGGAATGAAGGAAAATAGAGGATGAACCACAGGGCAGAGAAGGAAAAAAAAAGTTAGAGACAAATATAGCCACAGTTGGGAAGAGATGGAGAGCGAGAGACAAGAGATGGAGAAAGAAAATGAGACAAGAGAGATGAAGAAATGTGCGAGACGAAGGTGTGATGAGAAGGGATTAGAGAAATGGAAAGAGGAACTTGAGAAATGGAGAGAGAGAGAGAGAGAGAGAGAGAGAGAGAGAGAGAGAGAGAAAGGGAATAGATAGTTTGAGAGGGTGTGTGTGGATTGAAGAAGGGAGTGAAACAGAATGAGGGAGGTAGAGAAATGGGGGTGAGAGAGAGAGAGAGAGAGAGAGAGAGAGAGAGAGAGAGAAACTGGAAGAAACGGACAGAAATTTAACAGAGGCGAAAGAAGAGAGGGAGATTTGGAGGATAACAGGAGAGACGAGAGGAACTTGGGAGGAAGAAAGCTGGTTGGAGAGAAAATTATTAACATGACAAGTAGGACGCTTTTTATTATTCTTACAACCTCCATACGATTTTATGTTACGAGATCCTCTGGCAGCGATGGGTTTTTTGAAGGCTGCATCTAACGCTTCTTGTTCCAAAAATCTGAGCCGAGTAAAATCGTCTAGATGCGGCATGAGTGATAAACGAAAGCGTCAATGTTGTTATCTGGTCAACCCCTTCCCCTTGAAGCTGGGAAAAATCGTCTGACAGTCACACGCATAAAATTAAAAGGGAAAATCGTTTGAATGGCAGGGAACGAGGGAGGAAAGGCAAGAGTGTAAGAAACGAGACGAAAGCAAAATAACAACAGTCCTTAGCTGTGAATCTTACCCCTCCCTCCCTCTCTCTCTCTCTCTCTCCTAAGTAACCGTCTATCTATCTGTCCATCCACGTAACTATCTATCGTCTATCGTAACACCCTTCACAAGTCCGAGATAAATAATGACCTCGCAATGGCAACACTCTCAAGGCCCATTCTTGCCACCTCAACATTTTCTTTTTTCTTTCTTCGTCGTCTCTCTCACAGGCTAAAAAAAAACTCTATCCTTCTCTCACTCTCTTTATTTGCTCAAAATTTCAGTAGCAACGTAAAGTATTTTGAAGAAATTAGGTAAAAAAATATTAGGTTAAATATTGGCAACCGACGTTTAAGTATGATGTCTGGGTTAGCAACATGTGTACACGCAAAAATACACACAAATAGACATACATGCATAAACGTACACGAACACCGAAAATTTAACACCCTCGGTCACATACACACACACACACACACACACACACACACAAAATACATACATACATACAGACATACAGGCAGACCACACACACACACACACACACACACAGCGGTCGAGTAAATGATTGTAATTCACATTCATTGGAGTGTTCTGGTGCCCTTACTATTCCCTCTCTCTCTCTCCTACATTTTCCTTTGCTGAATGTCCTCTATTTCTTCTTTCCTCATTTCGTTTTTCGTTCACTCGTTCCTTCTTTCAGTCTTATTTGCTGCCTGTCGCATCTTACTCTTCTTTCCTAATCTTTTTTTTCTTTCTTCCCCTTCACTAAACCTTTTTTCCTTCCTTTTGGCTTCTCTCCTCACTCTGTTCCATCATCACCTGTTTTATTGTCCTTTATTTTCCTCTCATTCTTCGTTTCCTACCTTCCTGTTTCTCGTTTTCTTCGCAGTCACCCTTTCACGAATCCTCTTTGTTCTTTCCTTCTCTATTTGCCTCCAACTTTTTCCCTCTCTCCTGCCTGCTTTCTGATATCTTGCTATTCTCTTTCTCCTCTCACGCATCTTTCTTTCGTATTCTTCCTTCACTTCTAATTCCTCCTGTATCTTGTACCTTTTTTTCATCTTGCTAGTCCCGGTTCCTTTCCCTTCCATTTTCTTTTCATTGGACCCATGTGTCTTCTCAGTTGCTTTATTCCTCCTTCCATTCTTCCCGGCCCTCTCCTTTGTGTTCATATTCCTCCATTCTTACTCTTCTCTCTTCACATTCTTTACATTCCCTGTGCTTTGCTGCTTCCTTTCTCTCCTCTCCTCCTTGTGCATTTCGCACTTTTCCCGTCTAGTCTTTGTACATCTTCCCTCCTCTGTTTTTTGATCTCATTATTACCTGCGGCGAATCCGACAAGTCTATAAGTGGTACACCTGGGGGCTATTTTTTCCTCTCACCTTCAAGGAAATTTCGAAAATCTGTTCTTGGAGAGCTCAGCGATTTTGTTAAAAAGTATAAAGTTGCTCAGCTTGAAATTTTGAGTTGGTTTAACACAGCTGTTGCGACAGCAGACGCATCAGCTATTTGGCGATTTTCGATTTCGGCAATAAGGAGGCATTTTGGTGACATTCTTGTGAGATACAAAGTTCTTCAGCACTAAATTTGGAGTTGATTGAACTTGTCAGATGTTGCATCTGTAGTTTCGCCGCAGGTCTATAGTATTTGCTTGATTTACCCTCCTTTTTGTCCTTCCATTTCTCATTCCATTTTCTCCTCCCAGCTCTTCAGTTTCTCTTGCCGTTCCTTCCTTTCTCCCTTCTTCAGTCTCTTATCGGTCATTTTCCTCCTCTTTTTTTTCTCTCTCTCTTTCTCCCCAGTCCTTCCTCCCTGCTCTGTCTCCAGCATATCTCCAAGTCCTCCCCTTCCTTCCACAGGCGAGCCCCACCGCACAAAACAAATGCGCATCGTCCACAATCAGGGACCCCAACAAAGCATCCATTAACCCACGTTCCCGGCCCTCGATGCAAATACACAGTAGTCTGGTTATTGTTGCCGTGGCCCCCCAAACAGCATCCCGGGAACATAAAAGCGATAACCATATAGAGACGACAGGACATAAAAACCCCCCAGAGTGAGACGGGACATAGGAAGGCTTACATAAACATGGCGACGGTGTAGCGAGCCGGGCGGTAAAGGTGGGTGGCATCGGATTTTATGTCCAACTGCCGATTCATTTAGTTTATTATTTCTAAAAAGATCATTCCTACGATTTCATTAACCTAACTGATCCCTAGGTATCTTTTTCATTTTGATCTTGCCATGATTTTTGCTCGTCTTTTTGAAATGGAGGGGCGCGGTATACGCTTGGTGGGAGTCAATTATTTAAATTCGATTCCCCGTCGTAACTTAGATATGTTTTTACGACAGGAACTAGAAATGAGATTTTTTGTCACTCGTTTCCTTGATCTTCCTGCAGAAAATATTTATAACCTGCATTAATTTCCGTCCCGTAACTAAGATGCATTTATGAAGTTACAACAGGGGGCAGAGGATGGTTCGACAGCCCCCTTGTCTCTCCTGCAAATCAAAAGCTGAGTTATCGCAGGGAATTGATCGTACGTGTCTGTGTATCCCGATCCATCTTTTTTTCCCCCAGGATGAAGCAAGCCTGGTAGGAGCGAGAATACACTAGTACGGACGGAATTAAGGATCGAAGTATTCTGTTGGTTTGTTTTTGCTTTCTTTAGACGTTTTTGTTCGTCCTAGAAATATTTTGTGAGAGGGACAGTGAAGGCTCTCTATACACTCTACAAGTCTCCTGAGATGCATATAATGTGTCGGTAGATTGCATGAAGTAAAGAATTCTTCCTCGTACTGAAGAGGCTTATTATAGTTCTGTCACTCTTGTTATTGATGCATTGATAATTTTTTTCCTTGCATTTAAAGAGTTGTGTTTCTCTCCAGATTCGTTTTCCTTCATATAAATATCTCCCGACTATCTTCAGGCTCGTTTCCCCTCATTAATATCTCCAGACTCGTTTTTCTCAATATAATTATCTCCAGACTCAACCTTCTCTCCATATAAATATCACTAGATTCGTCTTCTCTCCATATTACTATCTCCAGACTCGTTCTTCCTCCTTATAAATATCTCCAACCTCATTTTCCTCCATAAAAGTATTTCCAGACTTGTTTTCCCTCCATATATCTCCAGACTCATTTTCCTCCATATAAATATCTCCAGACTCGTTTTCCCTCCATATAAATATCTCCAGATTCGTTTCCCTCCATTAAGTACCTCCAGACTCATTTTCTCTCCATGTTACTATCTCCAGACTCGTTTTCCTCCATATAAATATCTTCAGACTCATTTTCCTCTCATATAAATATCTCTAGACTCGTTTCCCCTCTTATTAAATATCTCCGGACTCGTTTTTCTTCTTATAAATCTCATGACTCATTTTCCCTTCATATCAGTATCTCCAGACTCGTTTTTTTGTTTCACTCTTTCCTTTGTCAACAATTCTCAGTTTCTTCTACGCGTCACCATCACATTCCCACATTTCTGAGTCTCGGTTGACTTACACAACAACAGTGAGGCAACCCATAGTCACGTCATGTCGTCGTGCTTCCTGTCCGACTGGTCATCAAAACAAATCAAGGAGGCGGACACAATTTTTCGAAGGCTGGAAAATACGTCACAGCGGTGGACACAATTTTTCTAAGGCTGGAAAATGTCACAGCGGTGGACACAAAATTTTTCGAAGGCTGGAAAATATGTCAGAGCAGCAGACACAACTTTTCGAAGGCTGGAAAATACGTCACAGCGGTGGACACAATTTTTCGAAGGCTGGAAAATATGTGACAGCGGCGGCCATGGAGGTGTGCGGCTCGTGGAGTTTACATAACGTTGAGCGGCGCATTAATTGAATATCCCCACCACGACTCGGATCAGAGTTTGTAGCGGCTCTCCATATACGGGTACTAAGATTGATGTGCAGAGGGGAAAAAGAGGGAATAATTACTGAGGCGGTAGGAGGGGGAGGGGGCTCGGTTAATTGCGCAAGGCGAACATTATTTGTGCCATGTACTTAAGTTGCAATTGAATCTCCACACACACACACACACACACACACACACACACACAGTGGCGTATTAGTAAGCAGCAGAAATGGTTACAATAGGCCTAGGAAGGAAAATAAGACAGTTTTTCATTACAGGTGAAGAAGAAACGCGAAAATAAGTAACACTATACGCACGAATTTTTTTTACCATTAAATAAAATCTCTGGCCATAAAAAAACGATGAAATATTAAAGACATCAGGCTATTGACAGGATTAATGGGGGCTGCCTCTTAATCTCTTCACCTCAAGGTCTTTCCCAAGGTAATTATAAGAGATGTAGGCGTGAATGAAAAAATCGGATCTCGTAATTAAGGAGTGAAGAATGGCGAGGAGAGAGAGAGAGAGAGAGAGAGAGAGAGAGAGAGAGAGAATTATCCATCCCGTCCTACTATTGCCAGAAACAAGAATCATTTAAGGAAAGGAAGGGGAAGGGAGGGAGGGAGGGAGGAAAACAGGTAGGAAAGAGAGGGAGGAAAGTTGGATTGAGGAAAGAATTGGAGGGATGGGTCTGGGGAGGAGTGGGAAAGGGAGTGATGGGGAGGTGGGTATGGAGAGAGAGAGGGGGGGGGGCGGTTGGGAGAAAGTGAGATAGGAGAGGTTGATGGAGGGAGAGGGTGATAAGCGGGGGATATGGGAAAGGGATGTCATATGGGAAGGGTGACAGTGAGAGTGCTGTGGTGTGGTGTGGTGTGATGTGTGGTGTGGCGCGGTGTGGAGTGGTATGATAGAGGGGTGATGTGGTGTGCAGTGGTGTGAGAGATGGGATGGTGTGGTGTGGAGTGATGTGATAGAGGGGGTGGTGTGGTGTGGATTAGTGTGATAGAGGGTGTGGTGTGGTGTGGAGGTATGTGATGTGATGTGGTGTGGTGTAGAGTGGTGTGTGGTGTGGTGTGGTGTTGGTACAAATGACACAACACCCAGAGAGTGGCCTTGCTATACCTGCTCTTATGCAACCCTTCCAGCATGCACTCCTACTCTCTCTCTCTCTCTCTCTCTCTCTCTCTCTCAGTAGATAATACATAGATTTTTAGACAACTTTGGACGGGGTAGCTTCCTCAGGTAAATTACCACCTATGTAATAAAGCCCTAGGAATGAAGGTATTTATAGAGCCACATGGACAGGTGGATGCATGAAAAATAGTCAGTGGGGCAGATCTCCATGGGCGTCAGGAGGTAGTGGTGTGCTGCAGCGGTTAGTTTTAGGACCGACTTAGTTCATTGTATACCTTCCCCTTATATCCATGACACCGATGAGAGACTGCATGGCTTGATGTAAGGTTATAATGGCTTCATAATAAAAGATCCTGGAATATACACCACCTCCATCATAAGCGAGAATGATAGGATAAAGTTGCAGCGAGATTTAAGCACACGCATCCACTGGTCATCTAGCAAGTTTATATGAACAGTTGCTACATGTCAGCAGTCGTAATAATAATATGAATAGGGAATGAAGACACAAGTGAGTCAACGTCAAGGATCTTCGTGTTATTGTATCGAGACAAAAGAATCTTCCAGGCCTGTAATGCAGCCGTCATGAAGGTTTATAAAGGGACGGATTCATTAACTGTTACGTCACATTCAAAACTAGGCCACAGGTATTGTTATTCAGGAAGTGTAGTACGGCCACACTTGGAATATGCAATGCGATTTTGGCCTCTATATGGTCCTTGTATCAGAACATAGACTTACCCGGTACCTAAAGTGAGTCTGTACAGCGCACTTAGAATATGCAATGCGATTTTGGTCTCTATATGGTTTCTGTATTTGCACATTGACTTGCCTGAATGTGAGTCTGTACAGCTCTGAGGTACTAAACAAATCCCTTCAATAATTACACTAAATAAATCGTGAGAAGACACATGTTATGGTAGCATAAAACCACTTGATCTCTGCTCCTTATCCAAACGTCTATAATTAGAAAGTACTTGTTGCTGTTTATATGTCTGTCCCACCACCTAGAGAAGACCATAAGGACTGTGTGATGTGTACCTATGTGGACTAGCTGTATGGTATACTGTGTGTGTGTGTGTGTGTGTGTGTGTGTGTGTGTGTGTGTGTGTGTGTGTGTTTAGTAATGTATGACAAAATCGACAGATCGACAGCACACACACACACACACACACACACACACACACACACACACACACACACACACACACCGCTACTATTCGAGAGTTCCTAAACCAAATGCAAGTGTTTGGGGGAAGCAGAAACAGAACGTGTGAAAAGGGCCTCTCACACAAGGAATCAAGGTAGAGTCTTTTAGGGTGAGAGGCAAACTTTGATCTGACTAAAACAATATGGTAGTTGCAAGAATACACACTTACTAACTGTTTCATGACGACAGCTGTTCAAGTTTGTTTTTTCACTGACAACAAGCGATTTATTCAGCAGAGAGAGAGACACACCCAGCCAAAGGGTGAAGGCGTGAACTTAAGGTAGAGAGGCATTAAGGCGTCGTAAAGGGAGTGCTCCAGAATAGCTTAGCCTAATTGAAGTGTCAGGCGTATAGCGAATTTCAGTCTATTGCCAGACGCCTTAATCCCCAAAGGGGTGGCCACAAACAAATCTCCTCCATGTTGCCCTGTCCCCCGCCATTTCACTGCCTTACTTCCAGCTCACACCCCCCTCTCTCATATACCTCTCCACTCCATCTCTCCATCTCATCCTTGGCCTCACCCTCCCTCTCCCCCCCTCCACCTTACTCACACTCTCCTCGTTAGTCTCTCACTGGTCGTTATTCTCATCGCTTATGCAGGCTTCCTGACACATCCTCCTTAGCGATTTATTATTGGATATGAACAAGTGATATAGAGTGTTGTTTGTGAGGTGTATGGTGATATTAGAATGATTTGAGTATCACAGAAGAGGTCAGCAAGACGTAAACCAAAATAAATCACTTAGGAACAGGTGTTAGGGAGTTTCTTTAATCTAGAATACCAGCAACAGGTGTAGTACTGAGCAGGATGGGCTTAGGGGCAAAGATTCCACACCTTTTGTAAATTCACATCTTTTTTATATATATTTTTTCAATCGTGCTTCCACCAGGCCACATGACTGGGAGAAGGAGAGGGTGAATGCGTCGAGGAGGTTACAGTCTCAATATTCCCTTCTAATTACACACACACACACAGACACACACACACACACACACACACACACACACACACATTATCCTTTATATTCTACTTTTACTGCTTGAAGGCCATTTTATTTAGCACTGGGGAGACACCTTCGTATTGTGTGTGTGTGTGTGTGTGTGTGTGTGTGTGTGTGTAGTGTTGATACCGTAAGTGCGACATTATTAAGTACACACGCTAAACACCACGGAACGCTAACAAAAAGAAACTACACACACACACCCACCCACACACACACACACACACACACCAGAACCAGGGAGATATAAACCAAACGCCCCACAAACAAACACAGCAGCGGCCTCTCTCAAACATAGGCCCGTCTTAGCGAGTGAAGATAGATTGATTGGCTGGGGAGGTGTGTGTGTGTGTGTGTGTGTGTTTGTGTGTGTGTGTGAGAGAGAGAGAGAGAGAGAGAGAGAGAGAGAGAGAGAGAGAGAGAGAGAATCAAAAACTAAGCAGGAGGACATGGAATGGACTTGAGGGGGACATGGAGGGAACTGGAGGGGGACATGGATGGGACATGGAGGGGGACATGGAGGGGACTTGAGGGGGAGATGGAATGGACTTGAGGGGGACATGGAGGGGACAGGTAAGGGAGTGAGTGCTTGAGCTTGGCCTACTTCACACACACACACACACACACACACACACACACACACGGGAAACATGTCGCCACTCCAGCAACCTGTCTCTCTGTCTGACCTTCTTTCTGTCTACACCTATCTATCTATCTGGCGCCACTCTCGCAACCCTTGTATCTCTCTCTCTCTCTCTCCTCTTTGTAGTCGCCTATGTCTATTCCTTTTTTTCTGTCTACCAATTTATCTATCAGTTTTCTATCTACCATTTTACCAGTTGCTCATCGTCGTCATCTACCCAGCCCTTATTCCCACGAGAGAGAGAGAGAGAGAGAGAGAGAGAGAGAGAGAGAGAGAGAGAGAAGGAAGGCCATAAACGCATCATCCGTCTCTCTTGTCCTTCTCTTTACCATTTATCTGTCTGTCTCTATTTCTATCTGCTTCTGTCTCAATATCTTTATCTCCTACCAGCCTGTCTCTCCATGTCTCTGCCTATATCTATGTCCTTTATATCTATCCTTCTGTCTATTTATGTCTATTCAGAAGTTAGGTAGCTCTCTCTGCCTACCCAAGCCACATGTTACCTTTAGCTGGGGCAAGGGACTCGTGGTGTTAGGAGGCTCTGTAGTTAGCACCTCTTCTATCTGTCTATTTATCTATTGCCAGACGCCTTAATCCCGTAAGGGGTGGCCACAAACAAATCGCCTCCATGTCGTCCTGTCCCTCGCCATTTCATTGCCCTGCTCCCAGCTCACACTCCCCCCTCTCTCATATACCTCATCCTTAGCGATTTATTTTGAAGGAACATAATTTTACGTAGATAACACTGAGGGAAATATGAGCTTCTTCTGTCCGATAACGTAATTCTCTCTCTCTCTCTCTCTCTCTAACCAGACGATTTTGAGGTTTGGAGGAGCACTTGGCCATTCTCCTCTTATTCTAACCTGGCCTAAAATTGCCATCTCTCCCCCTTGAATGCTGAGCTGTAACAGATTAGCATTCGTATATGATGTTAGTCACGAAGATGTGTAATGGAAGGGATGTAGAGCCGTAGCATTGTCTTTCTGTGCCACTGAGCCACGTGAAATAAGCTGCAAAAGGACGAAAATCTGGGCCAAGTCTGAATGACAGAGGTATAGAGAAAGGATGAATGTAAACTGTATTGGTCTTTTGTAATTTTTTTAAAAGCCTAGAGAGAGAGAGAGAGAGAGAGAGAGAGAGAGAGAGAGAGAGAGGGAGGGAGAGAGAGAGAGAGACAGAGAGAGAGAGAGGGAGGGAGAGAGAGAGAGAGATTTGTTTCACCTCTGGCCTAACATTTCATCCACTTACTCCCTCCACTCCACTCTTGGGCTTCCTCTCCACCACACAGTCTCCCTCTCCACCACAGTCTCTCCACCACACAAACTCCCTCTCCACCACACAGTCACCCTCTCCACCACATAGCCTTCCTCTCCACCACACAGCCTCCCTCCACCACACAACTTCCCTCTCCACCACACAGTCTCCCTCTCCACCACAGTCTCTCCACCACATAATCTCCCTCCCCACCACACAGTCTCCCTCTCCACCACACAGTCTCCCTCTCCACCACACAGTCACCCTCTCCACCACACAATCTCCCTCTGACCTTGGTGGTGGATGCAGCAATTCCACCACAACCCTTCCACCTTCACGCCTTTTCCTTAGCGATTTATTTGGCCGAGTACACCCTGCTAAGTTCGTATGTTATTTATTTGCTTTTAATATGAACATGGATGGCATAAACAAGCAGTAAGGAGGGGGAGCTGTGTTATTTCCTCCTTAACCCATATTTCCTCATTTTGCACTTTGTTTCACGTAGCTCAGTGGCAGGAGAAGACAATGTTACGGCTCTGCATCCTGTCCATGGCACTTCTTCGTGACTGGCATGATATTCTTGTGTTAATCTACCATATATAACTCTGTACTGACGAAGGAGATGGCAGTTTTAGGCCAAGCTGAAGTAAGAGGAGTGCAGTGAGCTTCCTGTAACGAGAATATTTTGATGGATTCATTGAACAAAAAAAAATTCTTCCACCACAGTCCTTCCTTCGCCATGTATCCTTCCAGCCTCTCCTGCCACCTTGTACAGTCTTCCTGCTTTAGTTGTCTGGCTCACCTCACGCCTCAGCACCAACAGACAAACGTGATACAGTTCAAAGCACAGGGAAGCCAATAACAAACAAGGGTGTGGGTTACAGATAAAGTAAATTAAAACAAAAATACGACTGAGATGGTACAAATTCTTTTACAACTTGTTGGAGTGCTGGGCGAGGGACTGACCTTGCGATGGGCTCCTTCTCCACCTCGTAGTCGTCCTCGATGCAGCCTGACTGGAAGACGGTGAGGCGGTCAGGGTGTCGGTCGAGGCTGAGTAGTCCCCGCAGCCCCCCTGCGTCCCCTGGCGTGCCATGGGCCATGCTGAGCAGTTCCCGCATCATACAACAACACTAACAGCTGGCAAATTACCAGAACGCGCAAGGAGTGTCCTCAGATCGCGCAAATGCTATCCTATAACCACTGAAGGCAGTATCGTAGGATTGCTCCAAGGGGTCCACTGATCACCCTCTCTGGGTATCTGGTTCTTTCGGGTGATCCTAAGATCGCGCAAGGGGGTCCTCAGACTGCACACAGGCAGTCTGAGAATCACGCCAGGGGGTCAGCTAATAGCGGAGTGACGTCTGAAGACCGTGCAGTTGTTACAATTTGCGCGAGTGGTGATGGTTGCTGGTGTGAAGTTGCTCGAATGTGGTGGCCACCGTCGATTCCAGCACTTGTTACCGAGGCTGCGTGACCCTCAGATAGCGCAGTGAAGGGTGACTCGATCCTCTGATAACCCTGTGCCTCGCTGGGCTGTGGACTCAATGCTCAGAAAGCGCAATGTAGGAGGCAACTTCTCTAGAAAGCAGAAAACTGGGTACAGGTCGCTGCTCGTGAAAGCGCAGTGGCAGGGTATGACTTTTCCATAAACAAGCTCTAACACACTGGATTATGCGACTTTTGCTCCGTGTCGGGTCCTCGTCACCACACTAGCACCACCACCGTCACCACCACGATCACCACAACACACACTCATCACCGTCCCTCACCCCCACA
>NC_137027.1:33952720-33967720 GCF_032717465.1 Coenobita brevimanus
CGTTCTGGCCTAGAGAGAAGGATTTGGTTGATGTTCTTTCCGTGTAGTTATATTCTGTGTAGATATCTGTGATGTTTTTCAAGCACATTTTTTTTTATTTAGAGGTGGCCGACGAGAGATTAGACAGATAGATAGATAGATAGATAGATAAACGCATATACATACCTACATACACAGGTGATATATAGATAGACAGATAGATAGATAGATGATAAACGCATATACATACATACATCCACAGGTGATAGATAGATAGATAGATAGGCAGAGGTAGATTAGACAGAGAAATAGATAGTCAGACCGATAGATAGATAGATAGATAGATAGATAGATACATACATACATACATACATACTGTTACATAGCCTATGATTTCATCATCCCTTGTATAATTCTAACTTATGATACAGTTTTGTTCATGATTGCATCATCCTTTGTATAATCCTAATGTACAATATGCTGCATGTTTGTTCACGATTCGCCACGTGGCTTCCATAGTGACCAGGCTTGCGTGTTCTACCTCACTCCCCCCTTCTCCCCCTTATAGTAGAGTAAGTCGTTCTTACTGTTGTTCAGAGCAGGATTGTCAACTCTTCGTCCTCTATGCCTTCATTTCCCGTCCTTCTTACAAGTTGAATCAAGCTCTGCCGGCCCCTATATAATGAGCTCAGTCTCTGCATTAGTTGCCACTTAGATCTACTCCTCATTCTGTTCACATGTCTATCCTCCCCTGTACAGTACATTATTATTTTTGTGAGTGCTCAGGAAGTCTCCAGCCATCTAGCTGCTGTATAATTTGAGTATAAGTGTTATTACCATTTTTCTTGTATAGCCTAAGGCGTTAATTCGTAAGCCTGGTAAAGTTTTTATGATTCATATTGGTTCCATACTGTCAGCCAGTATTAGTAATATTTTGTATCTGTAATAATACTATATCTTGCTTTAACTCAGCATTATCCGGTTTTCTCATTTTATCAGGGCTGACTTAGATAAATTTACTCTTGCTAAATTCGTGTTAATAGAGGCTATTGCAGTTAACCATATATGTAACCTGTTTTGCCATTACATTATCCTTATGAGTCATGAATGTTTAGTTGTTAGTCTGAGCATTAAACTTTAACTTGTAATTTTACCTAACTCTTTTGTTTTGAACCTGGAACTTTGCGGGACAGTAGTGATTTTAGTATTCTCACTTGAAGTGTTCATTATCTCTCTCTGTTCCGTAATAATACATACATATAGATGATTGACAGACAGACCGATATAGATAGATAAATAGATAGATGTTAATGTATTCAGTCCACATTCCCATCACTTTGTCCATCTCAGTAAGGCTCTCTCTTCACCCTAAGAGACATTAATTTCTTACCAGTGTCTTGTGTTACGTTATGGGTCTCCTTCTCATTAACTTAAGATTTCGTAACGCCTCCTCCTCACCGATTTACTGTGCTCTGTGTACCCGGAAGTCCATATTAAAGTCATTATACCCGGTTCGTTTTCAATTTTAAGCCATGATGTGAAAATTATGAGGTGGGGATGCGTCTCCTTGGTTACTAGTCAATTTTCCCCACTCTGACTACACCTGGCCATCAAGTGAGCTGGGAAAAATAGAAAATAACTCGGTTAGGAAGAGATGCAACGGCGTCTCATCCAAAAGCCCCTATTCCCTAACACCTTTTCCTGAGCGATTTATTTTACTTATTACACCTTACTCTCCTCCCTTGTGTTACTTAAATCATTCTAATATCACCACACTTTGCATCAATAAAGTACGGAATTATTTAATCCGGTCGCACCCAAAAATAAATCGCAAAGGAAGAGGTGCTAAGGAGGCTCGTATGACAACAACACATCTCGCTCCTATGACTGACTCTCAGATGAAAATAGTTGGTATTAGTTGGTGTTAATTGGTATGGTGTTAGTTGGTATTAGTTGGTATTAGTTAGTATTAAGTGGTATTAGTTGGTATTTTTAGTATTAGCTGGTATTAGTTGCCTTTAAGTGGTATTAGTTGGTATGGATTGGTATTGATTAAGTTGGTATTAGTATTAGTTGGTATTATTTGGTATTAGTTGAAATTGAAGACCTAGAGCTGTTCCCACCGAGAGAGGGGTAATATTCACGGGTGTGTTAATTTTGATATGGAAATGGATCGCGAAAATAACATACAAGTGAAAATCAGCGCACTCAGCCCACGAATAAAACGCGTCTCTCTCTCTCTCTCTCTCTCTCTCTCTCTCTCTCTCTCTCAGGTAAGTGCGAGATCAGGTGTCAGGGGAAAGACAGCTATCAGGCCAGGTGTGGGGGTCAGGTGAGGTCTCCCCCCCCCCCCGCGATGGGCAAGGGGGTAGGGGGGTTTTCAAGAATACTCCCTCAGTATCCCTGCTTGTCGTAAAAGGCGACTAAAAGGGTTGGCGGAGGGTTAGTGCCCCTCCCCGGAAAACAACTAACTAAAAAAACAAACAAGAAGCCTCGGACAAGGACTGACCAAACGATGACGACCCAGGACCAGACAAAGGACTTGGTAATGAGTACATGGAATGTAAGAGGAGCGAATGATGAGGTGAAAGAGAGAGAGATTGTCCAGGTGCTTGAGGGTGCGAAAGTGGATGTATGTGGAATAACTGAAACAAAATGGAGAGGAGAAAGTGTGAGAGAATGGGAGTATGGATGGGGTATATGTGCAGGAGTAGATGAGAATGAGAGGGCAAAGGAAGGAGTGTGTATAGTTGTGAGTAAAAGATGGAAGAAGAGCATAAGACAGTATGGATCAGTTGGGTCAAGGATTGTGTGGGTAAAGTTGAAAGTTGGAATACAAATGTGGGCGACTGTGTGTGTGTATGCGCCAACGCAAGATCGTGCTAGAAGAGTGAGAGAAGAGTTCTGGACAAATGTGGAAGTGTGCATGGAAAAGTTTGGAAGGAATGAGAGAGTGTTTTTGATTGGTGATATGAATGGTAAAGTTGGTAATATGAAGGTGGATGGAATAGTTGGTGAGTGGGGTGTGCCTGCCGAGATAGATGAGAATGGAGTGTTAGTGGACATTTGTGCTGGGAGGGGTTGGTGATAGCCAATACCCTCTTCAGGCATAAAATGATCCACAGGTATACATGGCGAGTGATGAGAAGGGTGGGTGGTGAACTGAATGAAAGGAAGGCAATGATTGATTATGTGTGTGTGGATGAAAGGATGCGAAGATGTGTAAAGGATGCAAGAGTGTATAGAGGTTGGGGAGTGGACTTTCTGACCACTACTTGGTGGTGGCCAGAATTAGGATGCAAGTGAGATGGAGGAATAGAAGAAGGGAAAGACGAGAGGAAGGAGTAGTTGCAAGGAGAGTGGAAAGGTTACAAGAGGATGAGATAAAGGCAGAGTATAAAAGAGAAGTGGAGGAACGATTGGGCAAATATGTATTGGAGCAGATGGGAGACGTGGAAGGTGTGTGTAAGATATTTACAGAAGAAATATGTGCAGCATGTGATGTGTTGTGTGGAAGGAAGAGAAGGCGGAGGGGGGTGCAAGGAACAGCTAGGTGGACTTAAGAGGTGAAAAAAGGCTGTGGCACAAAAGAAGAAAGCATACAATGAATGGGTGAGAAATAGGGGCGTGGAAGAAGTTGAGAGGCGGAAGAGAGAGTTATATGTGGAAAGGAAGAGAGAGGTGAAAAGATTAGTAAGAGAGAGTAAGAAGAGAGTGGATGAGGAATTTGGAAGGAATTTGAGTGTAAAGTGGAGGGACTGTAAGAAAATGTTCTGGAGAGAAGTGAAAAGAGTAAGACAGGGTGGAAGTGAAGTTAGCAGGGGAGTGAAAGATAAAAATGGTAGATTACTAGTGGAGAAGGAGAAAAAGTGAGCAGATGGAGAGAACACTTTAAGGAATTGTTGAACATAGAGGATGGAAGTAATGCGAGTATAAGTGGCTGGGGAATGGCTGGGAGAAGGAGGGAGGTGAGAAGACAGGAAGAAATCAGTAGGATAGAAGTTGTGGAAGCAATGAAGAAAGTTAAATCAGGGAAAGCCCCAGGAATTGATGGAGGTGTGGTGAAATGCTGAAGCATGGGGGAGAGATAGTAGTAGAATGGATGTGGAAGATGTGCAGATTGGCCTGGGAGGAAGGTAGAGTCCCGGAGGATTGGAAGTCAGGTATAATTATTCCCTTGTACAAAGGAAAAGGGGAAAAAGAAGTGTGTGGTAATCATAGGGGCATTTGTCTTCTTAGTATAATAGGAAAAGTGTATGGTAGGATACTTATAGACAGAGTTAGAGAAAGAACAGAGAAATTAGTTGGAGAAGAACAGGAGGCTTTAGGAAGGGAAGAGGTTGTGTAGATCAGATATTCATTCTTAGATCTTTAGTGGAAAAGTTTCTAGAGAAGGGAAAGAAGTTGTATGCGGCTTTCATGGATTTGGAGAAAGCATATGACAGGGTGGATAGACAAGGATTGTGGAAAGTGTTAAGAATATATGGAGTAGATGGGAAGTTGTTGAATGCTGTGAAGAGTATGTACGATGGTGCGAAGGCTGCAGTGCGTGTGCATGGTGAACTAAGTGAATTTTTCTCTTTGAAAGTTGGTTTGAAACAGGGATGTGTCATGTCTCCATGGTTGTTCAATCTGTACATGGATGGGGTAATAAAAGAGGTACAAGGTAGGGTAGTGGATGTTGGAGTGGCCCTGGTGAGAGAGGATAGTGTTTGGAAACTCCCTGTACTGTTGTTTGCAGATGATACTGTGTTGTTGAGTGAAGACGAAGGGGAGCTGCAAGGCTTGGTGGATGAGTTTGAGAGAGTGTGTAAGAAACGGAACCTAAAGGTGAATGTAGGGAAGAGTAAAGTGATGGTCTTTGAGAGAGGTGAAGTTAGTGAATGTACAGCGAGGTTAGATGGTGAGGAATTGGAAAATGTGAGTACGTTTAAGTATTTGGGTAGTGTGATGAGTAAGGATGGAGGTTTGAGGGTGAAGTGCTTGAAAGGGTACAGCAGGGAAGAAAGGTTGCTGGTTCCTTGAAAGCAGTGATAAGAAACAGGGAAGTGAGCATGGAAGTGAAAAAGTTACTACATGACAGTATTGTGATACCAACTCTAACGTACGGAAGTGAAGCTTGGACATTGTTGGAAGGACACAAGTCAAGAGTGAGAGCAGTGGAAATGAGTTATTTAAGAGGAGCCTGTGGAGTCACGTGGAGAGACAGGCTGACGAATGAGGATATAAAGGAGCGTTGTGGTGTGGATGTGGATGTGATAGGAAGCGTTATGAGGAACACACTGAGGTGGTTTGGCCATGTGGAGAGGATGGAGGGTGAGAGACTGACGAAGAGAGTGTATGTGAGTGAGGTGGAGGGGGGAAGAGGGAGGGGGAGGCCGAGGATGAGATGGAGGGATGGGGTGGAGAGGTATATGAGAGAGGGGGGTGTGAGTTGGGAGCAGGGCAGTGAAATGGCGGGGGACAGGGCGACTTGGAGGCGATTTGTTTGTGGCCACCCCAAACGGGATTGAGGCGTCTGGCAATAGATAGATAGATAGATAGTGTGTGTGTGAGAGAGAGAGAGAGAGAGTAGAGAAAGGCAGGTAGGGTGAGATAAAGACTCAGATAGATTGATAAGTAGATAGACTGAGAGAGAGAGAGAGAGAGAGAGAGAGAGAGAGATTAGAGAAAGGAAGGGAGAGGGTGAGATAACGACTAATAAGGAGAGAGAGAGAGAGAGAGAGAGAGAGAGAAAGAGAGAGAGAGAGAGAGAGAGAGAAAGAGAGAGAGAGAGAGAATCACAGCCCCACTGAACCTCGCTAGTCTGTTTGGTCTAAGAAAAAAATGTTAGGAAGGCAGCATTTGTACCCAGCCACCCCCACACACTGCCAAAAATAAAACACCCGACGGAGAACAAACTATATATACTACACAACACGATAAGCTGTTTTTGTGAGTTTAGACAGATAGATAGATAGATAGGTAGACGGATAGATAGATATGAGGTACATCTTTCTACCCTCATTTTTCAAACATTTCGAATTTCCCGCGGACGAAGCGCACATATTCTCTCGTAATTCATATTTTTTAAAATCTCACAACGCTCGTGGGGTAGAACCATTCCGTCGCTTGCCAAGATTATTACTATTATTATTTTTTTTATTTAATCACACATCAGTCGTTACCCTTAGGTGTTATGGATTTACCTGTTATCAGTCCCATAGGTATTTCTTTCATAACAACGGATGTGTTTGTTATGCACGGGTTATGTCACTTCTTCGTCTACTGCTTGTCCATCGCATATCTCAGTAATGTGGATATTTCATACAGCAACGTGTATCTCCAACAACGACGTGTGTTAATGGCATGTCTTGGTCAGTGGGTTTAGGAAGGATTATATGCGTCTCACAAGCACCATCAACTCACCTCTGTCTCACTGCATTCCTCCCTCCTCCTCCCATTTTTCATCATCCTTGTTTTATCACGCATTCACTTAAACTACCCCATTATATTCCTTCCACGTAACCCCACACTCATAGCTACATATTATACAAATCATGTACTATATTTCTAGCAAACTGGTACTATTTTCATGCAATACTATAATGTTCTCACTCATAAAAAGTCATCATTTAACTCCAGCACCGTAATACTTCCACTATATCACTGTACCGTTGCTAAAATACTGCCATTTATTTTAGGTCAAGACTTTAACATTGAGGTAGTTTGGCCATGTGGAGAGGATGGAGAGTGAGAGACTAAGGAGGAGAGTGTATGTGAGTGAGGTGGAGGGGGGGAAAGGGAAGGGGAGGTCAAGGATGAGATGGAGGGATGGAGTGGAGAGGTATAGGAGAAAGGGGGATGTGAGCTGGGAGCAGGGCAGTGAAATGGCAGGGGACAAGGCTACATGGAGGCGATTTGTTTGTGGCCACCCCTTGCGGGATTAAGGCTTCTGGCAATAGATAGATAGATAGACTTTAATATTCCACCACCCTGATTTACCACTATAATACTGTCACTGTTTTTCCTTATCACTTGTATGCGTTCACCCTTCTGTTGCCGTTATGTTAAATAGTTCATATTATACTGTATCATCAGCACTCCATCCACATTACTATAATTGTGTGAAATTACCTAAGACCTACGCTGCTTGTATGAGTTCCCATGTGTTACGAAAGTTTTAAGTGTCGTGAGATATGGAGGGATGGAGTCGAGAGGTATATGAGAGAGGGAGGTGTGAACTGGGAGCAGAGCAGTGATGTGGCGGGGGACCTGATGACGTGGAGGCGATTTGTTTGTGGCCACCCCTTACAGGATTAAGGCGTCTGGCAATAGATAGGTGGATAGTGAATAGTTTGCCTATGAGGAATTAGGGCATCGCTTCCCCCGCCCGCCTTCAAATAATACTGAATGCATAAATGAAGCAGGAATCTGACAGAGCGTGATTTTTTCTTTTCTTTTTCTTTTTTTCCTTTTTTTTTCCTGTTACACATTCTCCTGTACTGTTTAGAAGAGATCCACTGATATTTTAGTTCATCGGCGAGGAAGTATTAGTGAAGCCAAAATGTCTATGTTTCTTGCGGAAAGATTTGGAGTTATTTTCGTATAGTCAGTAATTTTAAAGTTTTCGTATATACTGTTTGCCTGATCGTACTCCTAATGCAGGGTTTGTTTCGGAGACAATACAGTTGGGCTGCTCAATTCATACTATTTCTAGACACTCCAATATAACGCCATTCATTTTTTCTCCGGCAGACCATCCGGCAGGTTTAGGAAACAGGCAGAATCCTTCACCCTCCCGCCGTACACAGGAGCAGGAACCGGGGCGGTCATCGCCTTTCAGCCACAACGTGAGTAATGTCGTGCTTTTCATTTTATTTGTAAAGTCATTTGAAACCTTCCCTAATTTTCCAAAGTGCTCGGACAGTGATGCTAGTTGGTGTGAGTCATCCTGAGCTGAGCCAAATGAGTCAGATGGCTCGCATTAGACCCATCAGGCTCTTAAGCCAAGCCTGGCACAGCTTACTTATGGGATACACATGGCCGGCCCTCCTACCCCCTGTTACCTTTTTTTTTTTCTTTTTTTTTTATGCGAGGAAGAAGGAACCAAAGGCCATGAGCCCGCAGTAACAGTTCCCTCCAAGAGAAAAACAAAATACAATAGAGAGCCAAATTCAAGATCCGATCATTTTGAGATGCCTGGACACACTGCGTTTGAAAGACTGGAGATCATAGGCAGGAGTAAATACAGACAGAGGGAGACAGTTCCAGAGCTGACCTGTTGCATGAATGAAAGACTGGGAGTAACGGTTAACTCTTGCATTAGAGAGTTGGACAGAAAAGGGATGAGAGTTTGCTGCCAGACGGGTGCTACGCGCCCGTCGTAGAGGTGGAGGAATGCAAGCAGACAGTTCAGAGGAGCAGTGACCATTAAAGTAGCGATAGAAAAGAGATAAAGATGCAACAGTGCGGCGAAGAGACAGAGGTTGAAGGGAGTCAGTAAGAGGAGGAGAGTTAATGAGACGAAAAGCCTTTGACTCCACCCTATTGAGAAGAGCTGTATGTGGGGAGCCTCCCCACACATGAGAGTTGTACTCCACACAGGGGCGGATAAAACCCCTGTATAGAGTCAACAATTGTGCAGGGGTAAAGAAAGAGCGGAGTCGGCTTAGCACACCCAATCTCTTGGAAGCAGATTTTACAAGAGATGTAATATGATCTTTCCAAGATAAGTCCCGAGTAAATGAAACCCCCAGCATGTTCAAGGATGATGCAGGATTAATCTGAATATTATTAAACATTAGTGGGTATACCTGTGGAAGATTTTGTCGGGTTGATAGGTGTAAGAACTGAGTCTTAGAAGCATTAAAGACAACCATATTATTTTTACCCCAGTCAGAGATATGATCCAAGTCAGACATTAGGTGTGCCATAGCCTCATCCCTTGTTTCTTGAAGTAACTGTTGAGATGGGCGTTGCGGGAACCGAATGGAAAGGTGAAGGGTGGAGTCATCAGCGTATGAGTGGATAGGGTTAGATGTACAGCTTAGAAGATCATTGATGAATAAAAGGAAGAGAGTTGGTGATAGGACAGAGCCCTGAGGAACACCACTGTTGATAGATCTAGGAGAAGAACGATGGCCGTCTACGACAGCAGCTATAGAACGACCAGAAAGGAAGCTAGCGATGAAGGTACAGATAGAAGGATAGAAACCGTAGGAGGGCAGTTTGGAAATTAAAGATTTATGCCAGACTCGATCGAAAGCCTTTGAGATGTCAAGTGCAATGGCAAAGCTTTCGCCAAAGTCCCGAAAGGAGGATGACCAGGAGTCTGAAAGGTAGGTGAGAAGATCGCCAGTGGAGCGTCCCTGACGGAACCCATACTGACGATCGGAAAGAAGGTTGTGATAGGAAAGATGCCTTAAAATTTTTTTATTAAGAATTGACTCGAAAACTTTTGAAATACAGGACGTTAAAGCAATTGGACGATAGTTGGAGGGTTGGGAGTGGTCACCCTTCTTTGGGACTGGCTGAATGAGAGCAAGCTTCCAGCAAGAAGGAAAGGTACAAGTTGACAGACAAAGGCGAAATAGTTTGCCTAGGCAGGGTGTAAGCACAGAAGCACAGTTTTTGAGAACAACAGGAGGGACCCCATCAGGCCCATATGCCTTGTTAGTACTGAGGCCAGTAATGGCAGAAAATACATCAACTGAAGAAATTTTAATGTCAGCCATGAGGAAGTCAGAGGGGGAAGTGATGGAGGAACAGCACCGGAATCGTCTAAGGTGGAATTGGAGGAGAAAGTCTGTGCGAAGAGATCTGCTTTATCAGTAGAAGAAATAGCTACAGAACCATCAGAGTAGAAAAGAGGAGGGAAGGATGATGAGGTAAAGTTGTTAGAAAGATTTTTGGCAAGGTGCCAGAAGGAGCGGGAAGAATTCGAGTTGGAGAGTTGAGAGCATTTAGTATGGATGAAATTATTTTTAGTAGAGCGAAGAACAGACTTAGCACGATTCCGGGCAGAAACGTAAAGATTATGTGATTCAGGGGTGGGTTGGCTCCGGTACCTTTTGTAGGCCTTCTCCTTGTTGCGGACAGCATTAGAACAAGCGTGATTAAACCAAGGCTTTCTTGCGTTAGTCAAAGGATATGAGAAAGGAATGTATGCTTCCATGCCCGAGAGAATAACCTCCGTAATGCGCAAGGCACACTCAGATGGCTCACGGCCATGGAAGCAATAATCATTCCAGGGAAAATCAAAGAAGTACTGCCTGAGGGCCTCCCAGTCCGCAGCTCCAAAATGCCAGAGACGACATTTCCCTGGAGGGTCCGCAGGCCGTACTGGAGCGATAGGACAGGTTAAGGTAATAAGGTTGTGATCGGAGGAGCCCAACGGAGAGAAAAGATTAACAGAGTAAGCAGAAGGATTAGTTGTGAGGAAGAGGTCAAGTATGTTGGAGCTCTCTCCAAGGCGGTCAGGGATACGGGTAGGGTGCTGTACAAGCTGCTCTAGGTCATTAAGGATAGAAAAGATGTAGGCTTGTTCACCAGGTGGATCCGTGAAAGGAGAGGAGAGCCAAAGGTGGTGGTGAACCTGCTCACACAACTGTTGCTGTCTGGGCTGTTTTCACCCCTGCACTCTCTTCCTGGTGCTTCATATATTACTGGCTGATACTTACCACGCACATTTATTTTTTAAAGTGATACCGTTCTGTGTGATTTTTACCTGCGGCGAAGCCGACACGTCTATAGTTGGTACACCTGGAGGATCTTTGCATTTTTCATCCTCCAAGGAGAATTCGAATATCTGCCCTTGGAGAGCTCGGAGCGATTTCCTTACGAAATGCAAAGTTGCCTAACTTGAAATCTTGAGCTGATTTAACATGTCACCTGTTGCGTCAGCTGGCGCAGCAGCTGACTATTGGGCGATTTTCATTTTCGGCTGTAAGGAGGCATTTTTGCGACATTAGTGATTTAAAAAAAAAAAAATGCTCAGCTTGAAATTTCGTGTTGATTTGACGTGTCAGCTGTTGCATCAGCAGATGCATAGTTTCGCTGCAGGTTTATGAAGATAGTCTCTTCGTGTATTACTGCAAGACGTATCATGTCATTCCAAATATATCGTGCACACAAGCAGGATACTTCACTGCACACAGTGTACCTCTTCACTAAGGGTCCTGCTGCCCTTTGCATCTCGCAGAAGGAGACTCATATACCGGGGTTCTCAGTCACTCTCCAAAGAGATGTCGAAAGAGGAGGATACCAGAGCCGAATATATGACTCTGATATTTTAAAAATTGCCTTGCCTGCATGACACTTGCGGCACACAGCACCCCTGCCTTCCATGCAGGTTCCTGGTGTGCAGGGAATCTCAGGCGGGGCAGAGAGTTCCATTTGTATGCTAAGCCACCTGTGAGCTTCTCCACTGGACCTGCATCACAGTGTATGGAATAATAGTAGTGCTGTGACTCCCAGCCACTACCTGATATCCCAGCACCACAGCACAACCCAGCCTTGCATTCCAGTGCTGTTGTAGCATCACAGTGGAAGGCGTGGTATGAGTCCCAGTTTGACTTCCCGCCCTCATGGCGCAACCACTGGTCTGCTGGATGGATACCACAAGACAGCCCTGCAGCCCACATTACCCCTGCCACACACACACAGCACAGCATCACCACGCAAGGAAAGACACGGGGCTCAGTTCACCTCCTTGCCGGGGGTATAGACACTTCTGCCTGGTTGAGCCACTGTCCTGTTGCTTCACATAACAGGCTATCCCAACCACAGACCCAGCCTGTGCAATACGGTACAATGCAGGATCTTAGAATGAGCCAGTCCCTGCAAGTTCAGTCAGCTAAGGGATAAGGAGGAGCGGCAAAGAAGAGCATTATTACTCGTACGTGTGAGTTTTCCTCCCTCAGGTTGGATTAAATATTATAAAGAGGCACACTGCAATGTTGAGAGAGAGAGAGAGAGAGAGAGAGTGTGTGTGTGTGTGTGTGTGTGTGTGTGTGTGTGTGTGTGTGTGTGTGTTCCCATTATATCTCATGAACGGCTTGAGCTATAAACATGAAACCTTCAGGGTATCAAGATATTGCCAAAATCTTGGACAAACTCGAAAATGGGCACTCGGGGTCAAGGTCAAGGTCACCAAAATGGCTGTCAAAGGTCAACTAGTTTTTATCGGCCGCCTTTAGCACCATTATATTTCATGAACGGCTAGAGCTATCAATATGAAACCTTAAGGGTATCTAGATATGGCCTGAATCTTGGACTTGGCCACCAGCATGTTCTGGCGGGCGATTAGCACTCGGCTCCCGAATGTTTTTTCGTTAATTCACATTGTTACATTCTCTCGTCAGTCCTGTTCATCATTTTGTTTACAATTATTAACATCATCTTTCTCTTAATTTTTAGCATTCTCTCTCATTCCTTTAAATATTACTGTTACTACTACTACTACTACTGCTACTACTACAACTACTACTACTGCTACTACCTCTACTACTACTGCTACTACAAGTGATGGTGGCATAGTGTAAAACAGCCAGAAGTGAGGCATGGAGGGCGTGCCTGTGCAGTACCCCCGTAGTAACAAGTGTGTGGATACGCTGGGCCTTGAACACGCTTTCATTGTACACACCACCTTTTGACACGCACATACAGTACATACATACATACATACATACATACCTACATACTACTACTACTACTGTTACTACTAATACTACTAGTACTACTACTGCTATTACTACTACTACTACTACTTTTACTGCCACCACCACCACCACCACCACCACCACTACTACTACTACTACTACTACTACAACTACTACTACTACATGCACACATATATAATAATAATTCACATATATTATAATAATAATAATATAATAATTATAATAATAATAATTCAAAAATGCCAGCCTGTCCTTCCCTACACCCCTCCCCCCTCCCCCTGACCGCCCAGGTAAAATGCAGGTGTTCCTTTGATAAGGTGAAGGGGGGGCTGGCAGGTGTGAGGAGGGTGGGGGAGAGGGGGGAGGGAGGGGGAAGGAGGCATGGAGAAGAGGAAGGAGGAGAGGGGAAGAGGAGGAAGGTTAGAGGGGGGAATGAACGAAGAAGGAAAGGGAGGAAGGATGAGAGAGGGGAGAGAAAAGGAATTGAGGGAAAGGGATATATAGGGAGTGGGGAAGGAGGAGGAAGTGGGGTAAGAGCAGAGAAGAATGGGGAGTAGAGGAGGAGGAGGAGAGAAAAGGAATGGGGAAGAGGAAGAAAAGACGGGAAGAGAATGGAGGAGAGGAAGAAGAGAAGAGGAGGAAAGGAGTGATGAGATGAGGGGAGGAGGAGGAGGGGAGGGAAGAGAGAGGAAAGAGGTAAAGAAGTCAGTTTAACACAGATGGAAGACAAGATGAAGAACGGAGGGAAGGAGGCGACGTGGGGGACCTAAAGACAAAGCAGGTCCACACATACTCTACCTTGCTGTGTCATTAAAGCATCTAGGTAACAGTTTCCTTGAATATGGCTCTCTTTTGTATTGTTTTTGTTTTTTCGTGGAGGGAACGGTTTGTGGGCTCCTGGCCTTTGGTTCCTTCTTTCTTGCATTAAAGAAAAAGGAACTGGTATGTATGATTTTAGTTAATATTCCATTCCGTATATATTGGTATTTAACACTGTATACTCTGTCATTGCCTACTTATCACATGCGTTTTAGTAATTTATTCTGACCATCACTGTTTTGTTGTGGATATGCGTGTTTGTCTGTATATCTATTTTGTCAGTTTATCTATCTGTTTATGCGTCTGTCTGTCCATCTATCTATCCAGCCGTCTTTATTTCTATCTATATCTGGAGAGAGAGAGAGAGAGTTTCGTGTGTGTTTGCGTGTGTGTGTGTGTGTGTGTGTGTGTGTGTGTGTGTGTGTTTTTGTATGTGTGTTTGCGTGTGCGTGCGTGCGTGTCTCCATCACCAGGGACGGACTGATAAATACAATGTGAAGGTTAGGAATAGATAATAGATTTAGTAATTAATTGAAGATATAAATAGAGAGACAGATAGATATCCAAAAACAGATCAAATTCCTGATGAACTGAATGATTGGGTGAATGATAGATAGATAGAGACATAGTTAGATAGAGGTAGATAGATAAACTGATCATAGGTAGATAGATAGATAGATAGATGGGTAGATAGTATTAGGTGGTTGACTGAAAAACACGGGATGACGTCACGAGAGAGAGAGAGAGAGAGAGAGAGAGAGAGAGAGAGAGAGAGAGAGGGAGAGAGAGAGAGGTGCGGGGGATGTGATAGGCTATGTTGAATGCCTTATCTTGATGGAGGGTAAATGTCACCTCTCTCTCTCTCTCTCTCTCTCTCTCTCTCACACACACACACACACACACACACACACACACACACACACACACACACACACACACACACACACACACACACACACACACACACACACACACACACACACACACACACACACACACACACACACACACACACACACACACACACACACACACACACACTCATATATCAGTAGCAAGGACATGGGATAAGATTGCTTTACTGTCCTTGGGAGTTTAAGAAAATGAACTGAAGGGGTTTGTTCCTATGGCCATTCCCTCCTACGGTACCTCTTTCTCCCTCACCAGCCACCAGTCTCTTCTCCCCTTCTCTCTTGCTTTTCTCTCTCCACACACCTCCCCGTACCATCCTTCCCCCTCCCACCTTCCCCGCGGATATGCATAAAGAGTGATTATCTTGTGAGCTGAAGTCGAGGCCTGTTACGTGCATTATACTTGATCGTCAACTCCGGCCACATTAACATATCGCTGTCTCTCATTTTCCTCTCATGGGAGTGTCGCGTTGTGTCTTTTAATGTTGTACCTATTCGGGTGTGCTAACAGTCTTTGCAGGGAACATCACAAAATGCTCCCTTATATCCTAATCTACAACACTATAATGTCATCAGCTCCACTTCCTGGCAGAGTCACCGGTCGTGCTGGAGTGGCACGGCAGGTTGCT
>NC_137027.1:33972720-34002720 GCF_032717465.1 Coenobita brevimanus
CCTCCTTCCCTATCATTCCTTGCACACTCCTTCCCTCCTTCCCTCTCATTCCTTGCACACTCCTTCCCTCCTTCCCTCTCATTCCTTGCACACTCCTTACCTCCTTCCCTCTCATTCCTTGCACACTCCTTACCTCCTTCCCTCTCATTCCTTGCACACTCCTTACCTCCTTCCCTCTCATTCCTTCCACACTCCTTACCTCCTTCCCTCTCAATCCTTCCACACTCCTCACCTTCCTCCCTCTCATTCCTTGCAGACTTCTTACCTTCCTCCCTCTCATTCCTTGCAGACTTCTTACCTTCCTCCCTCTCATTCCTTGCAGCCTTCTTACCTCCTTCCCTCTCATTTTCACTTTTCCTTCCTTGACTGTTACTTCTCTCTCTCTCTCTCTCTCTCTCTCCCTCCCTCTGATCAGAGCCACAATTCGCCTGTCCCCTTCACCCATTTCACCATCACATTAGGTCAATATAACTACACAGCAACATCTATTCCCACATCCCTTACAAGTTGCGTTCAGAATAGGGCCCATGTAATCTTCTTTTTCATCTTCTTCTTCATCTCCTTCTTCATCATCATCTTCTTCTTCTTCTTCATCATCTTATTCATCTTCATCATCATCATCTTCATCATCATCATCATCATCATCATCATCTTTTCTCCTGCTCCTGCTACTGCTCCTGCTCCTGCTACTGCTACTGCTCCTGCTACTGCTCCTGCTCCTGCTCCTGCTACTGCTCCTGGTCTTGCTCCTGCTCCTGGTCCTGGTCCTGGTCCTGGTCCTGCTCCTGGTCCTGCTCCTGCTACTGCTCCTGCTCCTGCTCCTGCTCCTGCTCCTGCTCCTGGTCCTGCTCCTGCTCCTGGTCCTGCTCCTGGTCCTGCTCCTGCTCCTGGTCCTGCTCCTGCTCCTGGTCCTGGTCCTGCTCCTGCTCCTGCTCCTGGTCCTGCTCCTGCTCCTGCTCCTGGTCCTGGTCCTGGTCCTGCTCCTGGTCCTGGTCCTGCTCCTCCTCCTGGTCCTGCTCCTCCTCCTGGTCCTGCTCCTGCTCCTGCTACTCCTTCTGCTCCTGCTCCTCCTTTTTCTTCTTCATCTCCTTCTTCATCATCTTCATCTTCATCATCATCATCATCTTCTTCTTCTTCTTCTTCATCATCATCATCTTCATCTTCTTCATCATCATCATCATCATCTTTTCTCCTCCTCCTCCTCCTGCTCCCGCTCCTGCTCCTGCTCCTGCTCCTGCTGCTCCTGCTCCTTCTCCTCCTTCTTCCTCTCCTCCTTCTCCTCCTCACAACACTGCACAGAAACACTCTCAGGCTCCAATGACAGCTGAATAAAATCGCGTGACGTCAAATGTAACAAATTATTCAAATTGTCCATTAAAGGGAAGCAAGTAAGAACCGTACCGTTATCCTTCCAAGATAAGTCAGCCAGTTACTTGTAGGGAAGTTAGGGCATCTTTATTGGGAAAGTTTAATTGGAATCTGTATTTTCCCAGTGTACACATCTTTTTTGAATTCCAGACACAGTTAAGAGATTCGTTTCATTCTCGCCATGGTCACAAGGGATTGAAAAACTTTAGAAATAAGGCCCCCATACTGAAATTATTGTTGTTATTATTATTATTATTATTATTATTATTATTATTGACACTCTACAAATACAAGACTTTCGGCCCGACGTTATCTTGCTCAGGTGTAAACAGAAACGAATCATTTGCTTGTAAGCTTAACGAGATGAGTAGGAGAGGGAGGGAGGCTGGGGAAGGGGAAGAGAAGGAGGGAGGCAGTGGCGTTTAGTGTGTAAAATATCCTTCTTCTGAACAGGGTGTTGAAGAGGGACACCTTCACGTGGTGGCACTGATGTAGCTCGCCCGGGTATACAATCATCCCTCAACTCCATTCCTCTCCCCTAAAAGGAGAATGGTAGACTGCAGGAGAGGAGCGACTTTAGCCTGCAATCTACCGGGTTCACGATTAGATGAACTTGGGGCAGCAACAGCAGCAACCTCTGCATAATTCCTGTCACTGTGACGTCAAATTTGCCTTCTTTCCTCCGCTTGGACGAGGACAACACAGTGAGGCGTTTTGTCGTCAGATTACACGCCACATCCTCGGCGATTTATTTTATTTGTTGTACCTTACTATCCTCATTTTACTTGTGGAAACTATGTCGATGTTGAAAGATAGTTATAACATGCAAGAGAATAGTTTAAGATGTAATGTACACGTATGGAAAATAAATCGCCAAGAAGTGCTGCGTAGTTTCCTATGCCAGTGACAGTCCAGCTCATTAATGGTCACAAGCAAGAGATGGAGTGTGGGAAGTTAGCAGATGGATATGAACCTCTTGTGTTGTACTCTGTGGGGAAACAAACGCCTCCGTCGACCGCGTACAGGCACCGCACCTTCACAACCAGAGTGCCCGACAGCTAGCACTATCGTCGAAGCACAGCAGTAGCAATGAGTTATTTTCCTGAGTGATCTGGTAACCATTAGTAATATTGGTCCAGTGGGCGGTTCACGCTGTCACGGATCCACTCAGGCTTTCACATCCATTCTGTCCCAGTCGGATGGAAATCAGATAATCTCAGACTCATAAATCATCCCAGTCCGTTTCGGTCATGTTCAGATCCAGAAAGGTCAGATTAGGTCTATTTTGGCCAATTAAGGTCACTCCAGGTCCTTTCTGATCCATCAGCCTTGTCCAGGTCATGCCCATGAAAGCGTGTGCCGTATCAGTGCAGTAATTTTTAATATTTGCTGACTCGGGTCTTTCAGAATTCAGTGGGCTGAGTGGAGACGATTGGTAGGGATGGGCTAAGGAAGGTGGTGATTGGCGGGGTAAATACTCCGTGCCAGTAAGGGCACTGTAGATCGGCTGGTCGTTAAGGAAGTCGTAATAATGACCAGAGCAGAACTGTAAGATGGATACAAAGAAACAGGCGGGATGGGCTGGGATGGTGGTGAATGATGTGGCCTGTCGGAGAAAGTATACTCTTCGAAGACGGGTGATGTAAGTAATTCGGTATCATGCAGGTCAAAAGTGAGGGAACAGAAAGTGGGTGGATGTAAGGTAGGCATGAGTGGGATGGGTCACGGTGGTAGAGAGGGCAGTGGTTGCTGTTACCCTTTGAACTGAGTGGATGTTGGCTTCATTCCCAGAATTTTAGGAATGAAAGCGTCAGGATGCATAGTCTGAATAATTTAGCCAGAACAGGAGCAAGTTCTGGGGGGAATTCCACTGAACCTGGAGCTTTGTTGGTTGATAAATTGTCTAGGATTGATTTTACATGTCTAGTCTGTATCTTTGGCGGAGCAGTTCCGGGAGAGTCAAATTCTAGTACAGGAACGTTCTGGCTGATTCCCTCTAGAGTAAAATTTCTGGCAAACGTGCTGGCAAGAATATTAGCTTTTCCATGGGGGTCATTTACAATGTTTCCGTCTGAGGATTTGAGTGGGGGGTGGTGGGAAGGTGGACTTCAGGAGGAGGACGACTTCATCCTGCAGTCTACTGGGTTCACATTCAGATTAAGGCGGGGGTACAATTACTGTGACTATTCGGTGCATCTTTTCTTGACGGAGGCCAGTAATACTCTCTTTCCACAGCTCCTTCATGTCCTTCATCGGTCCTGATGGTTAGTCACATAAACTGCCATTCCGTCTCTTTGTGTCGGTAGTCAGGGCTGCGTGTGGGTCTGGCTCAGGTGAATTACTGGGTACTAACACCACCATTATAGGTTTAACCTTTGCCCCCCGGAATTTCTCTCGACTAAGCAGAAAAGTCAGAATTTCTCTCAACTGAGGGGAAAAAAAAAAGTCAGAATTTCTCTCAACAAAGCAAATACGTCTGAATTTCCCTCTGCTGAAAAAAAGAAAGAAAAAAAGTCTGAATTTCTCTCAAGTAAACAAAACCGTCTGAATTTCTCTCGACTAAGCAGAAACGTCTGCTGAAGGCCGTAGTATAATTCCTGGGAGTACCGATGCAAGAGGAAAGGTTAGGTGGATATTTTGCAACACCTTTGTCTAGGATGTCTCTCAGGTAAGCAAAATCATCTATAGTCGCGGCGGACGATTCTGAGGTTGTCATTATCGTACCCTGGCAGCCTACCATTCAAAAGTGCGTCCCATTTCGTGTATAACATGAGACGCAAGTGATTCGTGTATAATATGTTCGTGTTTAATAATATTCGTGTATAATATATTCGAGCATAATAATGTTCGTGTATAATATGATACGAAATCGGACGCACTTTTGAATGGTAGGTTGCCAGGGTACGATAATGACAACCTCAAAGTCGCGCGCCGCGACTGTAGTGTAAACATGCAATAAAGACAAAAAATGCTTCAACCACGAGAGGATGAAGAAATGACTACAAGACGAACACGAGCTGTATTAGAGACGGTGGTAAAATGAACGCGACCAAAAAGAATAACTGATTTTGTGATGTTTTTACCTTTCATCATTGGCCACAGTTGAGAAGTTTACATTTAAACAGATTGAACCGAATTATCCAACTGCTGTGTTTATGCAATACGACACAGCAATGTTTTTATTTATCTTGTTCTCTCTTGAGTATGTGTATTTATGTCAAGTAGGCTATAACTTAGAGAGAGAGAGAGAGAGAGAGAGAGAGAGAGAGAGAGAGAGAGAGAGAGAGAGAGAGATAATGTAAATTCACTCGTCCAAACCCCAAATACTCTGGGTATCATATTACGTGTCTATATACCAGAGATGAAGGTCGCACACAGGGAGGGCAAGAGTCGTGGGTGACAATCGTAAACACACTTATAATCGATTCCGTGTCGTCACTGATTTGTTTTTTGGAGGAAGTACTCGACACTGGATAATTCTACAATAGCCTTTCTTGTTCATCCTGTTCCTCTTGTAAGCTTTTTTTTTTTTTTTTTTTTCCCATAAGGAGGGACAGGGCTCTCCTTTCCTTATGTTTCGTGGAAGAAGAAATCGTGGTTAGAACTAGGAACTAACCGTATGCTTGTTTTTTTGTCTCTTCTCCGAGACAACAGGAGATCCGAACTTACCTATTATGAAGTCCTCGCCCTCCCGACGTCACATTCCTTCCCTCCCTCACATTTACCTACGCTCATGATGGAGAAAAAGAATTGGATGATGGATGGAGGCGTGGCCAAGATTAAGTCGAAAAAATGAACTGTTTATTTATTTATTTATCTCTATATTAACACTCTCAGTCTCCCATGTCTCATCCTAATCTTAATAAAATCGTCTGGCATTAGCACCAATGGAATTCTAGAGTTGTCCATCCACCAGAGGGTTGATGGGGACAATAAGATAACAAATTAGGTTCGTATACTCACTCTCAGCTGAATAAAATCATCCAACCTTAGCAGGAACGGAATTCTAAAGTTATTTCGACCATGAGGGAGTCGGTGGGGCTCCAGTATTCACTCTGCTGATCAAAATTGTATGACGCTTGCTGGAATAGAATGTAAGAGTTGTTCACACCCTGAGAGAGTGAAATACCAGCAAAGGACGTTTGATAAAGGCACGGTAAGTCATGCGAGGCTTTGTTGTGGTGAAGGTGTGACGTGTGTACCTGGATGCGTGCGTCATATTTGGCCACAACACAGCGATACACGTCACCTGCCCCCCTTCCCCCCCCCCACGCGCGCAGACACACACACACACACACACACACACACACACACACACACACACACACACACACACAGTCATGTCTTTCTGTCGTCAGGTCCAGTGCCACACATATTCCAGCTGACATTCCATACATCATTTGTCTTGTAAATATCCCCTCACGCTCTTTTCCCATCTCCCTTCAAGATTCAGATCAGCAGACAGTGTTCAAACCCCAAACAGGAAGCACTAAGGCCACAAATGGAGATTACCTACCAAGGAACTAAAATACTTCCAGTCAAGGACCACACGATTGAGAGAGGCACACAGTTAATCGCTCAGTTCATGATCCATCCCACCCGTTTGACTTTGCTGCATCTCTCCACTCAACCACGAAAAAAAAAAAAAAAAACTCAGTAATATTCCTCATCCACTCAACACTTCACTTCACAAACACATACATAAACACATAGTCACCACACACCGCAGCACCCAAAACCTTCAGGCAGTTAATATCCATCATGATCCACCACCAGGCATCCACCTGTCAGAAACTACCCTACCCAGAGAGACACCAGTACATACAGTAAAAAAAAAGTATCACGGAGGAGGGATGCGATGATATCCGAAATAATCAATATTGCTTGTGTAGTACTTGGAAAATTAATTGATTATCATCTGAATATGCATCCAGTAACAATATCAACCATAAATTGTCATAAGAAAACTATCCATGACATACTTATGTAAGCATGTTTGACAACAAGGGGGAAAAATCATCTAACATTTCTAGAGTTCGTCATCCACGGTGTCAAATTGTTTCGGGCCACATGTGCACCGATACTTTTTTTGTTTTGTTTTAATCGTGTGTACACCTAGCCAGAGTTCGATGCCGTCACCACTCATCTCTACTAGAATACCAACACAACACTCGCAAACAACACGCTATGACCCCGTCGCGATGCAGCCGCCTACATCACAACTCACTTGCCTCATGCACCACACTATCATATTGCAGATAATCCATCAATCATTCACAACATTATCACATTGCAGAAAATCCGTCAACACAGTCCCAACAAGAGACCTCTGAGGGTGACGGACTGATGTGACCGGTTTCGTGAGATCGGCTGTGTTCACGCCCAGATGAGCCTGAGGTTACAACACCAACACCAACAACGACGATGGCGGCAAGATGAAGACCAGCAACAGCGATACTAATACAGATTACATAGATAACATTCAAGGTGATACGACTTAATCCTACACAGAAATTAACCAGCACAGAAGGGATACTACGGCGACTCCGATGCCAGAAAGAATACGACACTCCGGCCAAATATGAAACGCAGGTCCTGTGAACAGAATCTCTTGGTACATTCAAATACAGTATGAGTTTGTGCTTGTAGAAGAATATTTATGTATTTATGTATTTACAGTGCATACTAAGCGCATGCGAGGCAGTAACTTTGTTAGAATGTGTATCGAGCCAGTAAGTTTGTTAGAATGTGTATCAGCGTATATTTCTCATCCTCACAGCTAGGGAAGATGTGGATAAAACAAGTATGCTGCAGTTCTTGTTTGAGTGTAGAATATGAATTAGCCTCTTGTGTATATTTTTACGTTACTGGGAGAAATTTGCATATATATGTCTAGAAATCAAGTATTGCAGAGTTACCACAGCGTTTGTATGTGTAACCTATTTCTGTGTCTGCAAATTAGTGTCATAGGGTTGAGAGAGAGAATATATATTAGAAGTTAATACAGAATATAGACATTCATTCATTCACAGTATCTATATCATAATGGAGAGCAATAAGCGCTATTTATAGGTAGGGGACGTTCATCATCCACTCACTCGATGTAGTGCTACTATGTGGTGACTCTGACTCTACACTGAATGACGAACTAAATGTTGGAGGATAACCATATAGCCAACGCCTAGTGGTTTAGTGGGTTCAGTGGTCCAACCTGGTGTGTGCCATAAAGGTGTAAATCCTAGAAGTGGTTTGTGTGTTGTGCTCTTATAATGCCACTCAGGGAAGATAAACTGGACCCGTATTCTCGTCGGTTAAGGAAGCTCCCTAATACCTTTTTCATAGCTATTTGTTTTTGGATATGGCTGATAATATCCTTATGTATGCAATTTACGCAGTGTGGTAATATTGCAAGGATTTATGTAGTACAGAAGAGAACAGTAAGGTGTAATTACCATAACCAGCAAAGTGTGCTGTGTGAACACGTGACGAGCGAGCGAGCGCCATGTTATCACAGTTTCCCTCTTGATATAAAATTACAAGTGGAATCTCCGATATATAACGGCAAGAGCTGATGCCAAAGAACACAGTGTTGCGACGGAAAATCTTTTTTATTTGATTTCGTAATTGAGGCGTTCACCGCTAAGAGCCGAACACTGCCTTGGAAAACCCGAGATTCCAAGGGGTTCCTACGCCTTTATGGGCGAGTTTTTAGTTGATAACAAAATTTATTGAATGAATGTATCACATGTAGGAAGAATTTCAACTCTACTTCACATAGGAGTAAAGTTATTTGCTTCTGCATAGCGTGACGATCGGGCCGAACCGCTCATTTCTAAACTTAACAGAGTAAACATCGCTTGCTTGTAATAAATCGCTTAGGAGGAGGTGTTAGGGAGCTTCCTTAACCGACGAGAATGTGGGCCATGGTCACTTTCTCCTTAACTGTCCGGAATCCGAAGCCCAGCCCCGGACCCCTACGCCTCTTGATGTGACATTATAGTATGTATACACTAACTTGGCCTAAATTTTCGTCCTTTTGTTTCTTATTTCACATAATTCGAAAGCAGAGAGAGAGAGAGAGAGAGGGAGGGAGGGAGGGAGGGAGGGAGAATGCTGTGGCTCTGCATCCATCCATAGCACTTCTTTATGACTATACTCTTTTTACTCTAACTTGGCCTAAATTTGCCGTCTCTCCATCCTGGATGCTGAGTTGTGGCAATAGATTATCGCTAGACTATGGTGCTAGTCACGAAGAAGTGTTATGGAAAGCATGCAGAACCATATTACTTTTTTTTATTTTTTTCTGCCTTTGAGGTATGTGAAATAAGTCGCAAAAAGGTGAAAATCTGGGTCACGTTCAGTCACACGCGTTGTCCTTCCCGTAGCACTACCATAGCTACCACCGCACCTACCACAAGTACCACCATACTACCACACCTACAGTAACTACCACAGCTACCATAACTACCACCACACCCACAATAATCACCACACCTACCACAACTACAGCTACACCTACCACAACTACCACCACACCTACCACAACTACTACCACACCTACCACAACCATCACCACACCTACCACAACCACCACCACACCTACCACAACCACCACCACACCTACCACAACCACCACCACACCTACCACAAATATCACCACACCTACCACAACTACCACCACACCTACCACAACTACCACCACACCTACCACAACTACCGCCACACCTACCACAACCATCACCATACCAACCACAAATATCACCACACCTACCACCACACCTCTCACAACCACCACCACACCTGCCACAACCACCACCACATCTATCACCACCACCACCACCACACCTGCCACAACTACCACCGCATCTATCTCCACAATCACCACAACTATCACCACAATCACCACAACTATGGCTTCCCTCACTGTAAATATTACCTCGTTCTGGGGATATGTGTCTTTCTCATTTCACCTCGCTGTTATAAGGTATACTATTTGCCTTTTTAACCCTTTCAAACTCGGAACAACTCGCTCATCCTGTTCCATCTAAAGCCAGGCCATTTCCTTCATCTGAGAGGACGTAAAGAAGCCTGAAAGTGCTAGAATAACTTCCCTAACACGTCTTCCTTAGCGATTTATTTTTGGATATGGCTTCATAGTGTCCTTTTGTACGTTATTTATGCAAAGTATAGCAATACTGGAAGGATTTACATAACGCAGAACAAGACAGTAAGGTATAATAGGTAAAATAAGGCGCTTAAGAAGAGATGTTAGGGAGTTTCCTTACCCGGAGAGAATACGGCTCATTGCGTGTACAGTTGAGGACAAAAGTTCGTTCACTGTTCCAATGTTCCACTCCACACTTGGGACATGACCGTCATTTTTCTCCCTGACATATAATATTACTGAGAATCATCTGTGCCCACTGCCACACACTAAGCCTCTCTCAGATTGAGGATATTAGCCAGCAGAACAAAGTGATGGGGAGAAGGAGTAAAGTATTAGGCGACCTTCTGTCTCCAGGGCTTCGCCAGGCTCAGATTTAAATTTTATCTCCTTGTGATTAATTCCTGAAGCTTCGGGGACCAGTTATTGTGTCTGTGAGGCTGGATGTGTTAAACCTTCCCTTCTAAATATAGGTCACTCGACGTCTAGACACACCCAGTCATAAAGTTGGGCTGGTGCAAAGGTTCTGTCTACTTTTCCGCTATGAAATACATCTTATTCTTGTAAACTTCAGATGATTATAATTGGCTCAGATGAGAGAACAGGAAAGGTTGGTACAGCCTTCAATAACCCCCTTCCTAAGCTGGATGAAATTGTTTGGGTGTTGCATGAATAACTTGACAGGCAGCAGTTGTGAGTAAATTCATGACATTTCCCAAAGTATGCATTAGTGCCATATCCATTTACTGGCTGAACGCGAGATCCATTTTCTCCCGTACATGTATAACAGGCTAGAGGGCACGTTCAAATTTAACTTGGCCCGTACTATCCTAAGGGAACTCGTGCCTTTGCTGTCACTGTTGAATTGGCGTCTGGTGTATTCGTCTTGGAGGTTCTGGACCCGTCCTTTTTTAACTTTTTGGGATGTATAATAATATCAAAATAATATTGACTGGCGTTGGCTGGAATACCATATTAAGAGTTGCCTGGACCATGAGTCGGTTGGAGTGCAAGGGGAAAATGAATTATCTAAAAATGTGATGATAAATGAGAGATATTAGTTTGTTAGCGGAGCCTTGCACTATACTGTACTCTTTACGCTTTAATTTGGTCTAAAACTGTTATCTCTCCACCTTGTGTGCTGAGCTGTAGTGATAGATTAACTGCAGAATATGATGCTAGTCTCCAAGAGGTGCCAGGGAAAGAGCCGTAACATTGCTTTGTGTGTGTGTGTGTGTGTGTGTGTGTGTGTGTGTGTGTGTGTGTGTGTGTGTGTGTGCGTGTGTGTGTGTGTGTGTGTGTGTGTGTGTGTGTGTGTGTGTGTGTGTAACTGAGCTGCGTGAAATAAGCTGCAAATGGACGAAATCTGAGCCAAGTTAGGGTGAACAAACTATAACGATACCTCGGCAGTACTGGCAACCCGGCTGACCCTTATATGGGAGGGTGGGGCGGGGTAGGGCGGACTGCTGAGGGAGTGTAACTTGACACCACAAAGGGTAGGAGGGGGGGTGGCGTCTCGCTGGCACCCTCACTGTCACTCTCACTGCCATTGTCACTGTGTCATTATCATCGTCACTGTCACTGTCAGCAGGTCATCCCGTCTAGCCAGAATGCAATACGTCTGGCCACGGAGTCTGCATACAGTAAGTAATCCAGCATGTTTAATAGTTCAGCAGGTGTACAGTACGATCTTAACGTCCATTGGCAACGCATACACCGATGTAACAAACCATCATCATCATCATCATCATCATCATCATCACGACCATCTTTACTGTATTCTTAAAAGCTATGGGTACTCCACGGGCACACTTGTAGGTTATATGTGTTTTTAATCGATTTCACTCTGCCTTGTTGGGTTGAATTGCTGTCTTTCGTTCTTTGGGTGACTGTTGTGTATAAAGCAGTGACTGGCACCTTCACTCCTGCGTGAGTCCAGCCAGCCCACACTGTCGAAGGCATAGCAAACATTCACTTGTACAGGTGCGAGGACTCCCACACATTGACCCACACACACTATATTCTCTCTCTCTCTCTCTCTCACACACACACACACACACACACATCTTCGGAGGTAGACGTCTGTACCGGCGCTCCATACTAGCTCAACACGGCCAGAGGCATTACCTAAATAAGTATCTTTGAATGAGTCAAGCTCTGTACCAGGTTAGACTAAATGATTTTTCATTATTAAAAGGAAAAGAAATAATAAGCTTAAATAAGACTGGCTCAAACAACAAAGAACCACGATGCGTTGAGTCAGCTGGGTTTGTTTATACTACAGCAAGACGGGGAAAGCGTGTATGCTTTGTAAGTACACACTCTGTTCATTTAGTATTACAAAATGGATCCATACTTCAGTAAAACAAATTTGGAAAAGAAAAGGGATAAAAGTAAAAAGCAAAATGATGATTTCTACCAAGAACTGGTTGAAGTGGAGACTCACAATAGACTGGTTGAACGTGTACACAAACTAGAAATGGCTTTCAAAAATGAAATTGATGAAATAAAGAAGCAAATGCACTTGCAAAAGGAAGAGATAGAAAAACTGGGAAGGGAGGCCAATAAGAAAGACACAACCATCAGTGAACTAACAGTGGAATTGAATACGCTTAGGAAGAAAGTGAGTGAAATGGGAAGTACAGTAGTTAATCACGAGAGTGTTATGAAAGAGTTAAAAAATGACACAGAGACAATTTGACAAGCAAGCAGTCTTATGGACCAGAGCAGTGATATTGAGGAGAAGATAACACAGGTGAATGAAGCTGTGCAAAGCTACAAAAATGATGTAGAAATCACGTATGCTGAAATGGTGAAAGTAAAGAAAGACTTAGAAACAAGGGTGGAGGAAAAAAACATTAAAAAGGAAGTGAAAAGAATAATCCAAAACAATCCAAAGTTAGTCAGAGATTCAGTAGAAATAAATAAATCAATAGTAATCACTGGTATAGAAGAGGAAGAAATTAAAAACAAAATCACTAGAGACAAAAAGGAGATGGCAAATGTAATGAGCTTACTGAAAGAAGTATCAGAGGAAATCTGTAGTAAAGACATAGAGGAACACAAAAGGTTAGGGAAATACGAGAAAAGCAAGACAAGACCTCTAAAGGTGACTTTCCAGAGTGTAAACACTGTGGAAGAGATACTAAAAAATGCAAAGAATCTTATGGAAAAAGAGGAGTTCAAAAATGTATGGATAAAAAGATGTCTAACACAAGAGGAACTGGAATTACTGAAAGAGAAAAGGGAGGAAGCAAAAACAAAAAATGAGGGAAGATCAGAAGAGGACAAGAAGAATTTTTTTTTACAAAGTAATAGGATTGCAGGTACGAAAGTGGTACACAAACAGGATGGAAGAAAAAGGAGGAAGTTAGTAGAACCATGTCATGACAAGTATATAAACAAGATGATAAAGTTGATGTACTCAAATGTGGATGGAATGGTATCTAAATTATCAGAGATGAATGATTATGTCAGAGAAAATGAACCACAAATAATATGCCTAACTGAGACAAAATTAACACCAAGGATATCCAGTGACATACTAAACTTAGAGGAATACAATATACGGAGAAGAGACAGAAATTTAAAAAAAGGAGGAGGAATTATAATATTAACTAAGAAAAATCTAAAAGTCAAGGAAATAAACCTAGATATACCATCACAAGTAGAACTGATTGCAGTAGAGATCGACACATCTGAAGGTAAAGTAATTGTAGCCAATTTGTATATGCCACCCAGATCAAACACATGGGAAAGAGACGAATATGAGGACCTGGCAGAGAGTACAATTCAGAGTATAAGATCCTTGCTACATAAAATGGAAGACAAATCAGAAAGAATTATACTAACTGGGGATTTCAATACAAATATAAATTGGAATACTCTAGATATAAATAGCCAAGAAAGCTGTTGGGACCAAAAGCTCCTGGATCTCGTACAAGAGTTTTTCTTAACGCAACATGTGAGGGAAACCACTAGAAAAAGAGGACTTGATGTACCTTCAGTGCTAGATCTAATATTTACTAGGCAAGAAAATGACATTGACAGTTTAATATATCACCCTCCACTCGGCAAAAGCGATCATGCAGTACTAAATTATAACTTCAGGATAGCATATGACATAGTAAACAGCAATGACAGTTACAAAAAGAGACTAAACTATAAAAAGGGAAATTATCAAGACCTAAAGAAGTATTTCTTAGAAGTTGATTGGGAAAATGAGCTTAGAGGACAAGATTTAAATGCTGTATTTAAAAAATTTTGTGAATTTTATGAAATAGGAGTCCAGAAGTACATCCCACAGCACAAAGAAGCAGATAAGAAAATACAGAAATGGTTCAATACAGAATGTAAAAAATCAAAAGAAAGAAGAGATTTGTTGTGGAATAGATACAGAAGACACAATAGTGAAAGGGCGTATAATAATTACAAACAGGCAAGAAACGACTATACAAGAATAAGGAGGGAAGCCCAAAAACAGTTTGAGGAGGATATAATAAATAAAAGTAGTGATCAACCAAAGCTGTTTTACAGCTATATCAGAAGCAAAACCAAAGTAAAAGATATAATACAATCCATCACGGACGAGGGAATCACTTATACACAAGAGAAAGATATTTGTGAAGCACTAAATAAGAATTTCCAATTAGTTTTTACAGAAGAACAAAATTTTGAGAGGGAATATGTGGAACACGCATGTCCACACATACTACCAGATATACAAATAGCAGAAAAAGTAATACAAGAGGAGTTGAGTAGATTAGACAGAGGAAAAGCAAGTGGTCCTGATGAAATTTCATGTTGGGTGTTACGAGAATGTGCAAAGGAGTTAAGTAAACCATTATTTATAATTTTCAAGAAATCCTTGAGTCAAGGGAAACTACCTGATATTTGGAAAAAAGCAAATATAGTCCCCTTATTCAAGAAAGGAAATAGACAAAATCCTCTCAACTACCGACCAGTATCACTGACCAGTGTTGTAAGCAAGGTATTAGAAAAACTTATAAGAAAAGCTTGGGTAAATCATCTAGAAGAACACAGTATGATAACAGAAAGACAGTTTGGTTTCAGAAAAGGAAAATCATGTGTTACTAATCTGTTGAGCTACTATGACAGAGTAACAAACACAATACAGGAAAGGGAAGGATGGGTGGACAGTATCTATTTAGATTTCAAGAAAGCTTTTGACACAGTACCACACCAAAGACTTTTATGGAAGCTGTACCATCAAGGAGGAATTCGAGGCAAACTGTTTTGTTGGATGCAAGACTTTCTCATAAAAAGAGAAATGAGGACAGTACTAAGAGGAAACTACTCATCATGGAAAGAAGTGACTAGTGGAGTACCACAGGGTTCGGTGCTGGCACCAATCATGTTTCTAGTGTACATAAATGATATAAACAGTAACACTGGAAATGAGAGCTATCTGAATATGTTTGCAGATGATGCAAAAATACAAAGGAGAATTACTAGCACAGACTCTTGTAGGGAGCTACAAGAAGAATTAAATAAACTTCATGAATGGAGTAGTACATGGCAAATGGAATTCAGTGTGGACAAGTGTCATGTAATCAAGTTTGGTAAAAGTGGAAAAAGACCTGATTGGGATTATATGTTAGGAAATAAAACCGTATACGCATCAGAAAGAGAGAAAGACCTAGGTGTGATTATCAATAACAGACTATCTCCGGCTGACCACATCAGCGAGAAGGTACGGAACATGTATACACTGCTTGCAAATATGAGAATAGCATTCACATACATAAATGAAGACATGCTAAGAAGGATAATAACATCATTCATTAGACCAACCCTGGAATATGCATCAATAGTCTGGAGTCCTCATCTCAAAAAGCATATAGACAAGATTGAAAAAGTTCAAAGGGCCGCTACAAGATGGATACCAAGCTTAAGGGACCTAAGCTACGAAGAAAGACTAAATAAACTGAATCTACCAACACTACAGGAGAGAAGGAAAAGAGGTGACATGATAATGCTATATAAGTGCATATCAGGAAAGGAGAAAATAGACATAAATGATTACTTAACATATGGAGAAGCATCAGCAAGAGGACACTGCAAAAAACTGCATAAGAAGAGAGGTGATAAAGACGTAAGGAAATTCAGTTTCCCAAACAGAGCAATTGATCAATGGAATGCACTACCGAATGAAATAGTGTGTGCCAAAACAATTCACAAATTTAAGGATATGTACGATAAATATGGTCTAAGACACGGGACAATACGAGCTTGACTCATTCCTGTAAAGATACAATTAGGTAAGAACAATTAGGTAAGGTAAGAACACACACACACACACACACACATTAAGTTGAGCTTAGTTACTTTTTTTTTCTTCGATTTGGTTCGGCCGAGCAAGCCATATCTCCTATTGTCATTCTGCTTCTTTATTTACTTACAGATTTATTTATATATTTATTTATTTGCTCACTCATTATTTTTCGTGATCTTGGGCAAGCTTTGGCAACCTGTATAGAATTCTGTGTTTCTCTCGATCCTGCCTATTAGGACAGCCGTGGACATGATAATAATTCAGTCTACCTATTTGTCAAAAGTCAAATGCCATAATCCCGTACGGATGGCCATTTTTCTTTGCATTAGTGGTTTTACCGAGAGGGGCACTAACCCTCCGCCAACCCATTTGTTAACACGTAGGGAACTAGGGTGGGTTGGTTATATGATTACCACCCAGCGTTGTAAATTATTTCCTGGCTTACAGGAAGCCATTTGGCTTGTCAGTGTACTTGTAAAACCACCTGGAAAGGGAAGAAGAGTAATAAAAGGTGACGGGAAGATGGGAGAACTAGGAAGTGAGGAAGGCAGACGGAATAGGAATAATGAAGGTGATGGAAGAAGTAGGCAGCACTACATTGAGTAGATGATGGTCGCCACCACCTACCACAAGTAATAATTTACTCTGTTTATGTTAATAAAAGAATGAAAAACAATGCGTAGACACTAGGCTATAGCTTTGCGCTGCCCAAAAGCCGCCAAAATGACGTGAAGACTTTATCTCGTTTAAAAATTCACTGGATTTATATATATAAAAAATAATAATTACAGAAATAGAGATGCAACATTCCTGGTATTTCTATCTTTACGAACTTTGGAGCTTCGATCTGGAAACAATTTTCTATAGTTACCCATTTTACATTCGTACTCTATAATATTATGCTACAGAAAACGATAATACAGGCTAACTGACGTAGATTAGGATTGATAGGAAACCTCAGCCTAATGTCTCATCCGTCATTTGGTTGTTCCCGTGCCTCTCCTGCATGTCGTTGCCTCCAAGGGCTTTGCCAATAAGTATCATGTGCATCCTTTCCCCACTCCTCATGCCAGTCATGTTGGAGCGAGTATATACTGTACAGTATCTCGATCTTGTCGATGCTAGGTCGCAACGTGGTACAACACGCTGTCACTGTTGACATTAAACCACACATTTCCGACCACATAGCCATCCCTGCCACGTATTCCATTCCCATCCTGCATTCTCAGCACCACCATGCCAGGAAAAAGATCAACATCTCTCCTCCGTTGCAGGCTGGCCTCTTTCAAGGACATGCTGACCACCTCGTGGTTCGCCAGTCACTCATAACATCATCCAACGCACGTAGTACCTCCCTAGTTGTCGTAGCACCGGAGTTCTGTGATCACTGTCTTCTGTAAATCAACCGTACAAGATCCACCTCCCGTCAGTCCGGTGACTGGGTGCGGGATCGCCGCCTGTTGCAGTGAAGGGGAGGTGCGGTGGTCGGCAGCAGCGACCGCACTGACCCAAGCCTGACAACCTCCACGCGTATCTCGATGCTGCTAGGTTCTCACGCGACCTCAAACACAGCGTTAGATAGGAGTATTAGCATGGCTTTCTCCAGCATATTAACACACTTTCGATGTGCAGCTTGGTAGGAGAGACGTTGTTCTGTCACGTGCGTCTTCCTCTTCCCCCCTGCCTTTTTTTTTTTTTTTTTATTCTTTTTTTTTAAGAGAAAGATCTAACCATTATTCAATTTAGCTGATGGTCAAGTGTTGTTAGATTAGTGGACGAATCTAACGATTATCCGAAGACATTCATTCTTACCTCATAACTTCATGCAACACCGACTTGGTATTATAGCAGATTAACCCCAGTCTGTATGACTGAGCAGACCTGTTAACTGCAGGCATGCAATCGCCCCTGCAGGCAGTGTTGCCAGATCTACCGAAATATCGTGAGATCTACTGAATTTCTGATGGATCTCAAGAAATACCGAATTATTGCTCTAATCTATTGAATTTTGAAAGGTTCTCCAGAAAATCTACAGAAATTTTGCTTCCCGGCAGTTGAAAATCCATAAAAGCTAAATATAAGAGAGAGAGAGAGAGAGAGAGAGAGAGAGGGGGAGGGAGGGTGGGAGGCCTAGGGGAGGGGTGAGGGAGGAGTGGATGGCCGGTGTTGTGACGTTTTCTGTACGTGTGCCACTGCCGTCTGCCACCCATTCGTATTAAACACTGGTGTGTACAGGAAGGCGACGAGACTGAACGCTCGGGGATGAGTTGCAGACAATGAGGAACACACATCCACGAGACCTAATATAATGGCCTAAAGGCTCAAAATATATTGTTGATTTACTTGGATGTTAAGTTTGTAAGGTTAACTAGTTAGTGATTCTGCCAATATCGAATCCAGCACTTTTCTATTGCTTTTTATTTGTAAATATAGTGCCTTGACATAACAATATTTGGCAGCCCTGCTTTTCCTAGTCAGTCAGAAATTCGGCACTGCAGTTGGCAGTTTCGCTGAGGACGAGATGAGGTGCAGGGAGATAGACATTAGTGCAGCAAATCTTACGAGTTCCCAGTTGTGCCTCGCCATAATTGAAAGGTGAGAAGTTTTATTAGATCATAATATGTTTGGGGGATATTTTAAAGTAAACAGTGGCCTATACTGACTTACTTTATCAGTTCATTTTTGCTGAAAAAAACTAGATGTTAGAATTAGTGTCATTCACGGTCGTTATAAAGCTACTAGATATTCATTATATTCATTTTCGTAGGGAACACGGGGGGTCCTGCTGATTTGCATATAAAAGAATGATTTTGTAATTTTTAGTTTGTGAAGAAAATTATATTTTGTTCTGTAATATTTCACCAACTATTGTAATAAGATATTAAATCTATAAAAAGCGTCTCCTTAATTTCATTAAATTGATTCCAGAAATATATATGTTAAGTACCAATATGGTGCATATATATACTGGTGTGTGTCTACCGAATTTTTACCTATATCTGATTTTTTTGGCAATTTTCTCCTGAAATTTCCTCCGCACCATCAGGCAACACTGCCTGCAGGGCTGGCTTGTGCAGTGAATCGATGTTCCCTTGCAGTGGTCAGCGAGGTGCGGGAAAATGACTTTCCACCCAGATAACAGGGACACCATAGTAGGCCAACTTTACACCGTTATTTGGTTATATGGTTACTGCCCAGCGCCATAAATAATTGCCTGGGTTACAGGACCATTAGGCTTGTCACTCAGTGTCCCTCACCTAGTAGGCTGCACTAATCAAGTGAATGGATGATGGTCGCCACCACCTACCACGACGTGGTATACAAGCTATGTGAGTGGTCCAGTTCCCTCAGGTGAAGGCACACCGATGATAACTTTATCCGGTTTTGTTGGTGGGAATTAAGTTTGAAATGATGACGTAACAGCAAAGGGCAGGAGTTTAATCTTAAAATTTGACACGAAGTGCCTGCAAACGCCTTAGTAATAACTTACATATAGTTTCGACCACGGCAGCATAACACTTGTCATCACCACCACCACCACCATCATCATCATCATCACCATCATCATCATCATCATCATCACCATCATCATCATCACCATCATCATCATCATTTCGAGCAACCCAGTAAATTTGACTTTAAACATTTAACACCATCAGTACAATGACGTATTATTCAGTTTTATTCATGGTACCCTTGACGATTTTATTCAACTGTGACCCGCCTCAAGTAGTAAAGGGTTAATGGAGACTATATCTTACCCCCCCCCCGCCGTTTCGAAAAACCTCCCAAAAATCAAATATAATGTATAAGGATGGCAACAATACCCCCCCCCCCAAAAAAAAAAAAAAAAAAAGATTCAAAGGGTAAATTTTAGTTGTAATATTGTGGACTAATATCGACCATTGTTGTACGAGAATTAGCAAGACTGAGAACGATGATTTTTGAAACCTAGATATTATTTTTGAAACCCAACAAACTTTTCACCAGAATTTTGTTGTAGTGTTTCGTAATTCTTCGATCAAAAAGTGGGGGCATATTCCTGGCCGCAACTGAACATTCTGATAGTACTCTCACACAATCGCTGGTGTTGGCTTTTATATTTACACAATAAACACAAATAAATAAATATATAAATATGCTTTTCACTCAGGTATGGCCATCATGTTCCGAACTTGTCCTTATCAGCAGCATGACTAACCCTGCACACCTCTGAGGCATTGCATTGGATATCCGTATCATACCGTCTCCAAACTCTTTCGGTTTTGGAGTTTTTATATTGACGAAGTCAGGTATAGTCTTCATTTACTGCCTCAGAGGAATTTTTTAGGTTAAATATACATAGGCAGGAGATACCAAGAATAAACCGCCGATATACGTCATTTGGTTCCCAACCTGGGGGTAAACTACCCCCGGGGGTAATATGGCAATTTGTGGGGGGTAACGGAGGGGTGACAGGAAAAAAAACAGTCGAGGAATTCGGGGAGCCGAGAAAATAATGCGACGCCTGGCGGGAGGATATTGTATAATGTTCTGTATATAATATTAATCATCAAATATATTTCAGGAAACGTACACTGACGACGTAAACCTAATAAGTAATAAAGTTATAACCAATAACAATAGCTGTTAAAAACTATCATCATAAAAAAAAGAAAAGAAAAATGCAGCTACTGTAACTGTGTGGAAGTCCGTGAGCGACAGGTATGTTTCAGGACACAACCAGTCACTCAGCAGCCCTGAGACTGACGTGTCCATGACGTGTTTAGTCAGCTCACTCAGCTGCCTGAGCCTGCCAGGCTGCCTCACACTGTCAGTTTCTTCTTGAACAGCAGCTGAGGTGGACCTAAGCAAGTATGTATGTGTATTGTGCAGTAGAGTTAGCCGTTACTGTTACAACCAAAGATATGGAATAGTGAACTTTGTGTGTGTGTGTGTGTATATATATATATATATATATATATATATATATATATATATATATATATATATATATATATATATATATATATATATATATGTATGAATGGGGGTAATATGCATTACGTACTATGTTAAATTAGGTAACGAGTCGAAAAAGGTTGGGAACCACTGAAAGGGAAGGTGAAGTACTTTACTGATGATCTGTTATTAGTTTTCTACTCTGAATAGGGGAGCCTGTAGGGTATACTCAGAAGACGAATTAGTGGTGAGAGGGTTAACCAGTCAAATACGAAGTTTGAAATGAAAAGATTAGACGGAAAGAGAAATAAGTTATATGGAGGCAAGTATAAGGTTGACAAGGAGGGATTGCATGGGACCTATTAAATATTTTTTCCTTTCTCATCACAAGATGGCCATACAGTCTATGTTTTGGAGTTTTATTTGTAGTTGACACTATCAATTTTCCTAGTATTAACAGGCTGCCAGATAGCAAAGCAAAAACCTGAATTAAGGTAATAACTAGTCCAGCTATTATGATCATAACTCTAGCGCATATTTTCACATTTCGAGGGAGGTGGGGTGTATGGGGGGAAGAGCACATATACCCCGTCTCCCCTCCCAGTGGGTCTGGCAGCGATAACGTCATGGAGGCAATACTGTGAGATAAGATAGGCTATCAGAGTGCAGGCATGACAGTGTCACATCTGGTCAGTTTACATAAATGTAATTAACAGTGTGGATAGTTGTTGCCATCGATGCGTTACTAGCACTGTAAGGTAAGTGTTGCTGGTTATATTCTTAAGGCGGGATCAAAGGGTTCATCTAGACGTTCTGTGTACCAATTTTGCACTTTCTTATCTAGGAAAGTCTAGATTAGGGTTGGCGTGTTTTGTTAGTACCAGGTTATGTTAGTTTGTTAGTTTGGTTAGCCTGTTTGGTTGGGTTAGGTTGTTAGTCAGGCTAATCTGTTAGGTTAGGTGAGGTTTTAGGTAAAGAAATAAAATGGAAGGGTGATCATAAAGAAATAAAATGGAAAGGTGATCATCTGGGAAAATCAAACTTAGAATTCTTAGGGCAAGAATGGCATACAAACGGAAATCTGCCGCCAGGACTACAGAGGGACCAGTCAATACTACGACAAGGAAAGGAAGAAAGGAAAACAGCTGTCCTTTTTTTTATTTCCTGTTTTTCCTTCTTCCATTTATTATCTATCTATATATCTATATCTATCTATATATAGAAACAGGAAAGACTGAGACGGAGGTGGAGAGATAACCATGCTGAATATCACAGGGGCTCGGAGGTGACATCACTCTAGCAACTGTTACTTAGCGGTTTATTTTGCATGTTCCACCTGTCATTTTTGTATTCGTATTCTTGTTTGTATGCGTTTGTATTTTGTATTTTTTCGTGGTTTTGTATTTTTCGTATTGTATTTTTTCGTGGTTTTGTATTTTTCGTATTTTGTATTTTTTCGTAGTTATGTATTTTTCGTGTTCTTGTTTTGTATTTTCGTGTTTTTAATTTGTATTTTTCTTTCTGCATACTTTTCGTGTTCTTGTATCGTCTTGTTTTGTATTTTTCATATTCTTGTTTTGTATTTTTTTCGTATTTTGTATTTTCCGTATTGTTTTGTATTTTTTGTATTCGTATTGTTTCGTATTTTGCGTAAGACAATGGCGGTACTAAAAATGGGTAAAGAGAATAAGAGCGAAATTAAAGATAGTCGTAAAATAAATACCCAACAAAACGGTGCTACGGCGCTTAAATGCCACTCGTATCACGAGCCGCCCTCAATGTCCGAGCCCTTGTGGTGAGATGGAGGCAGCGTTGAGTTGTGTGGATTTGGGTGTGTGGGTGTGAATTTGGATGTGTGGGTGTGGATATGAGTTTATGGGTGTGGGTGTGGATATAGGTGTGTACGTGTGTGTGGTGTGGATGTGGGAGTGTGAATGCAAGTATGTGGATGTGGATATATGGGTGTGGATGTGGCCCCTCAGTGTTGGTGTGGATGTGACTGGATGTGTGGATGCAGGTGCTGATGTGCGGATGTGGGTGTGGGATTGGTTGTGGATATCGGTGTGGATGTGGATTTAGATGCGTGTGGGTGTGGGCATGGGTGCTCTTATGGATGTGGGTGGGGGTGTGGATTTGAATATAGGAGAATGTGTGTGTGTGTGTGTGTGTAGGCTGTTTGAAGTGGCCGTATGATGGTGATGAAGTGGGTGTGGGTGCGTTCTTGAGCGTTATATTCTAAGTAACTCTGTAATATCTTCTTTATGGACTACATCTCAGTATCCCCTGCTATATTGCTGCTGCAAAAACATGTCTATGTTAAAATTATATAAGTAGCACAGGTGAAAAAATTAACGCATAAAATTTAAAATAAATCGCAAAGGGGTGCTACCGCCAGAAACCAGCCGTTAGTCATCAAGGCCATGGATTGCGTTAAGTATGTAGCCTTCAGGAATCTCACTCGCTGGTGGCGGAGTCGGTAGAGATAATTTCTGCTGATCCAGTCGACACGGGTTCGAATCCCTGCAGGGAACACCTAAAAGATTTGAATTTCGTTAAAAAGCAGACTTGCTGGTCTACCAAAAGGCCCGGCGACAAGTAAAAACACCCCCGCTAAAACCAGTACACCAGTCAGTCCTACGTGACTATGACCCAGCCCTGCCATGTATTCGTATGGACAGTGGGTGCTAGCGCCGAAGTGGTGGTATGTGGAGATGTATAGTGTGTAGTTCTCTTGGACTTCAGGGAACGGGCTGTTATGTCCATGCTCAGAGTCGGACGCAAAAAAAAAAAAAAAAAAAAACGGGTCAGATTTCCGTTCTTTTGCCGCTTCTTACACGTAGCTCAGTGACAGAAAAAGACGTTGGTACTTTACGTCTCCATAGCACGTCTTATGGCAAACGTCGTATTCCAGTATTAATCTATTGTTGCAGCTCAATATTCATGGTGGGGAGATGGCAAATTCAGGTCAAGTAAGAGTAAAAAGAGTATAGCAGAAGACAGGCAAGGGACAGATGAAAGTGGGGAGGCATGAGGTGAAAGTTGGTGTGAAGTGGCAAGAGGTAGGAAGCGCTTGACTAAAAGTGGAAATACCGGGAGAACAGGAGATGCGGTCGAGAGGTAGTGTGTGTGTATGCATGGAGGGGAGAGGGTTGTTGTTGGTGTTTCGTGTTCTTGTTGTTGCTGCTGCTCCAGGCTCTTCTGAAACGTGTATTTATTGCAGTCTTAAATTACCCTTCATCTGTGGTCCACCATCCCTCTTTCTGGGGATAGAAAAGTGGTTGAGGGACGTCTGTATAACCAGGCAGTTGATCCGTGCTGTTATACCGATGCCACTACATGAAGAGACCCCTCCCAAGCACCAGAGGGGAGGGCAAGGGCGACAGATATGAATCCCCTCAGTCTGGGAACCTCATTTGTATATTGTCCTCTCTAACCTGACGATTTTATTTAGTATTGGACAAACTTTAGAAACTGGGAGGGAGGGGGGGATTTAGTCTTCAGTTACCCCTTCACTCCAGGATGTCAACCTAAAGCTGAATAAAATCGTCTGGGGTAGGCAGGAATCAGCAGTTAAAACACATATCCGGTTGAGTGGGTTAGCAGTGTGGAGGAGGCAGGTGAGCAAGTCCTCCCCTGCACTAACCTGTGCATTCAGGACAGGGGGCAGGGAGACAGGTGGATTGAGGGAAAAAGGGAGAGGAAAGCAGGGAGGCAGAGGGACAGGGGGGAGAGGGGGCAGGACAAGATAGGAGAGAAGCGGGGAGATTGGGGGGGAAAGGCAGGGTGGCAGGGGAACTGGGGGACAGAAAGGCTGAGGGTTAGGGTGAAGGGAGGCAGGGTGATAGCGGCAGGGGGGAGGGGGACGTGGGGTAGGGGGCAGGACGGCAAGGGAAGAGGGGGTAGGGGGTAATGGGGACAGGGAGAAAAGGGGGACAGGGGGGAGGGGGGCAGGGTGTGTCTAAGCAGTGTGGAACAGACCCCTTAATGTCTGAAGTAACCTCCGCCCTTAACCCCTTCAGTCCGGTGTGTGTGTGTGTGTGTGTGTGTGTGTGTGTGTGTGTGTGTGTGTGTGTGTTTCTAATCATCCTAACATCACCATACTCTTCATATATAACGCACAGTACGAATTTTATTACCGGTCAGTACTCCAAAAATAAATCGCTAAGGAAGAGGTGTTAGGGAGTCTCTTTAAGGAATGAGAATACGGTCTCTTTAAGGAATGAGAATACGGGCTTTAGACTGATCCTTGGCCCGGTACTGGTATTTTCGTGGATTGTGGAAGGTCCCTAACATCTTTTCCTAACCGATTTATTTTGTTTATTACACCTTACTACCCTCGTCAGTGTCATTTAAATCATTCAAATACCACCATACTCAACATAAATAAAATACGAATGATATTAACCAGCCGTATCCAAAAATAAACAGCTAAGGGAGAGGTGTTAGGGAGCTTCCTTAACTGAGGAGAATATGGATCATAGAGTATTTGCTGAAGTGATCGAGGGAGACGTGGGCAGCTTTTGTCAATGATTTATTTACGTATTTATGTATTTCTTCATCAGCCTGCTTTTTGTCGCCATGGCCACACCTGAATGATATACCGTGCCTTGCAAAAATTGTCAAAGATTCTGTCATGATACAGCCTATATATTTTTCAGGATTATTTCGCTCTTCTTTGCTCAGACGCACTTTGGTGACACTGATTTCCTGGATGTAGAGTGTTGTGATGCAGCAAAGTATTGTCTTTTGTTACTTGGATACGTAATGGCAGCAGACTTTACAATCTTCTGTGGTTACGCTCTCTCTCTCTCTCTCTCTCTCTTACGAGCTCAGTTACATGGAGTGGCAGAAGGGGGATCAGCTGTATCAGATTGGCGGGAACAACATATATTGGATTTATTAATATTTTTTGCCACCTCCATTACTTCCCCTTCCCTGTTTTTCAAGCTTTCCACTGCTCTTCCTCACCTCTTGTCTTTGTTTCTTTCCCTATACCCTTTGTCGCTTTTCACTTGGCTCGTGCTTTTAATCCCAAACAACCTCCATTATTCCCTCAGTCCTCCACACTCCCAAGGCCTCGTATCAGTTTTCCCTGTCTTCTTTATATTTGGGAAACCTCAGACTGCCCCACCTCACTTTTCCTTTTTCCCCCCAAGCCGTCTGATCACTCTCCCCCTCAACATTCCGGTCCTTAGCCACGGGAGGTAGGTTGCGCGTCACTTTCAGTCCGTGGATTTTTCATCATAACTTCCCACAAAATCTATGTTGCCAATATTACCGAAATTTCTTGTATTTAGATCAGAATCAAAGCTTCAACATTACGAATTCATGTTAGACTTCACTTTTCTCTTGCTACATTTTCAAATAGGCCATCCCCCTAAGAATGAGAAGCTTATGTTAATTATACTTAAGAATCCCCTTACTTGTTACGGAATCTTGTAACAGAAAACGGTACATTGAGTTATGACTCATTGACATGTGCAGCGTTACCATTTTAGCTTTTCTCCGCCGATCCATTGCTTTTTTACGTGCATCTAGCATGAAAATTTGTAGTCTGGCTCCTGTAGTATACCAGGTATACGAGCGTTTTTCCCCTATTCCTTAGAATGAAAGCTCCGGCACATTAATGGCAGTGTTAAATCCGATTATAATATATATATATATATATATATATATATATATTGAAAAGGCCTGCAATCAGGAAACCACGAAAAAGTCTTGGAATATGCATAAACGGGCATAGCAGTGACGGTTTGTCCTGAGCAGACCGTGTTCGATATGGACGTGTGCAGTGTGGTGGATATAGGGGAGGGTGAGAGGAAGGGATGCTAGTACGTGACTAGTGTCCGTGTGCCAGTGGTGGTAATGTAGCGTACGTACCATTGACAGAGACAGTACTGACTATAGCTGAGTCTGGTATCGGTGAAAGATTGTAATAAAATGTGAAAAAATAAACAAACTCCGATGCACCCAGAAATTTGAGAAGTTACTTGATAAACCTCTGCCTACCTGCGAAACTGATTGAGAAAATATTTTCAGTGAGCATTTTGTTACCGCAAATGTATTTCTTAGGCAATGTAACAGCATGTTTATCGAAAATGCTCTGGAATTCTTCAGGTTGTGTGTCGTGTCGCATGTAAAAACTGGTAAGAGTTTGCCTCCAGTGTAGCGCAATTGTAAAGCCTATCTAGCGGGATTCAGTTTACTTGATGGCAACACACGTCACATGTGCTAGACCTGTGAGCATCGTTGGCGGTAGAGGAGGTATGTGATCGTCTTGCATATTTTCCTCCTGAGGTGCGATGGGATAGATTTTAGTTACTTAACCTTAACGCTTAGAAGTGTGTGAGTATCTAAGGAACAACTCCGTGGTCAGAGAAGTATCAGAGGAATGTAGACTGCCAGTGGTTGGCGTCTTCCCAATCCTCGAACTGGCGAATTCGGTCACACGAGAACACTGGAGGATAATTCTGTGTGGCAGTTTGTTGAGCAAGTAAAGTCTTCCATGTATGGTTAAATGAGTCATTCCACTCAGTTTTCCTTTATGCAGTGGAAGAGAGTTCTTTTACTAACGACAGTAATAATTGATGGAGGCCACGGTTGTTCCTTGTTTGTTAATCATCATAAAAAAAATGCATGTTTACAGTAGGTCCGTACATCGAACTGGTTTGAGCTGAAACTTGCTTGGGGCATTTGGCTTGTCTCTTCCCAGTCAAAGTTTACCGTTGGAGACATTGTATGCCATAGTTATAACACTTCCCACGTCAGTGACTGGATTTATTTCAATATGCAGTTGGTGGAGAGGAGAAGCTGAACTGGCTCTTATATCGAGTCATTTCACCATTACATGGTTGTCATTGCACCTAATTTTAGGTATAAAGCAAACAAGCATCATGTTTGTAAGCCGTAGGACAATATCTCATATCATTAAATACTCAGCATAAGCCCTAACTGCAGTTCAAGTATTTTCGAAATTGCAGTAAAAACACCGAGTGGGGTAGAGGCCTTGACTGAGTGCAGTACCAACGTTTCGCTACAAAGCTCAGTAGAGGAAACACTGTTACTCAGTAAAGACCACATTTTAGGTGTTTTTAGTACGATTTTTTGCGGTATTATTTACCATGTGATTATTAACTTATTTTCGAAGTGTTTTCTTTATGGCCATTTGGTGACACTTTCGTCGCAGGCGGCCCGCAGTGGGTCACTAACGCTCTTGTTTTGGCAGGTGATCTGACGAGAGGCTCAGCTGAGAGTATTGTCAAGTGAAATACCGAGAATTTACCTAACCCCTCCTTCCAGGGTTATTTGTGATGCAAGTGTCGAAGACGAAAAATATTATCAGTAAATAAATAAACAAACAGCACTTAAGGAATCGATCTGTAATTAGATTGTTTTTCTAAATGCAAAAAAGAAAGAACCCAAGGCAGAGAACTTGCAAAGCTCGTTCTTCCAAAGGTAAACAAAAAGAAAGCCAAATTTAAGACGATTATTTCGACATACCTAGGCACATTGCATAAGATTGAACATTATAGCAGTCGGAGATAAAGGCTAAGGAAAACAGTTCCAGAGATAAGTTAATTCTAATAGCGCTGGACAAAAAAGGAGAGTGTGTGCAGCTAGATGGGTGCTGTGTACTCTCCTTAGTGGTGGAATAATGCAATCGGCGATTTGAAAAGATCAGTATACAGAGAGAGAGAGAGAGAGAGAGAGAGAGAGAGAGAGACTAATAAGAAGCACATCCTACATATATTTTTTCAATAGTTGATACTGTACAGGCTACATGACCCCCTCCCTCCATGTAAAGGATTGTAACTTGGAAGTGACAAGCTTCAGCAGACACTGGGGTGACATCAGACATGATCAGTTCACGTATGAATTTGTCCGATCCGTTCAGATGTCTGCTAAAGCAGGGTTGGTCAATACGAGGCGCGGCGCCGTGTGTGGCAGGGTATTACACCGGAGTGAACGCTGTTACCTCGGTACGATGTAAGTTGAACGACTGCGTATATTGTACAGTATTCAGCGCCGGATTTATACATAAGGAGGCCCCAAGCAACCTTCAGTAGTGGAGGCCGACCGTACCGTAGAATACTATAAAGCTGACAAGACGTAGTTACAGTCATCTATAAAGTACCGTATATTTTTCAAGTACAAAGAATCTGACTAAAAATGTACATCGTTAAACATCTTGATCAACCCTTAAGAATCTACAGAGTTCGTTTGTTTCAAGTATAAGAATCTGAATAAGCAATCAGGTCAGTCATGATCAGTCATAGAATTTACAGACCAGGCAATTTACGAGACTTGTCCCTTGCGAAGTCTTGGATCAATTTGTCGAAGTCACTCTTTCTGAGAATGTACTCAGGGCCAGGTGACTGAGCCTGTCATGACATACTGTAGTACGCAGTGTGTTCGTGACGAACTTCATTTTACTGAATAAAAGTTCTCCAGAACTGTTTGTGACCATGAGCACCAAATTCATCCGTAGCATTATCTCGACATCTGGAAATGTATCCGCATAGAGAGGCGTTTGCTTTCACAAACATGCACAAACACCTTCATATATTACATAGTTACACATTCAGCGATGAACAGTTTCAGTTATTGGAAAGTCATTAATATATGTTTACGTAACGTAATATTGTGCTTGGGGTAAAATTCTGAAAAGAAACTACAGCTCATTTATTGACCTTCTATTCCGAGAGGAACCTTGCGTTTTGTGTGTGTGTGTGTTTACTGCACTTGTTACAATACTGTATATCAGTTTTTATTAATTTTACATTTCTTCTTCAAGCACACTGAATAATTTCGTATATAATTCCTTTATGGACCACTACCTTATGTTGTCAGACCAATGGGAGTAGGTGGGTGCACTCACTGCCAGGACCAGTTGACACCCGCCTCCTGGTTGTGGACTACAATACAACAGGCCTGATTGAACTGTGACTTTTTTTTTTTTTTTTTTTTTTTTTTTACCCGTCCGACTCTGGGCAAAGGTTTCAGGCCCTATTCTCAAGTCCCAGTGGTCCTCCTTGGGGCCCAGTAGTCCTCCTACATCACATGTCACCACTTCGGCGCTAACACCTGCCATCCCTATTGAATACATGCTAGGGCTGTCTCATACAGGACTGGTGTACTGGTTTGCATTAGTCAGTGGGTAAGGGAAAGGAATATATGCCTTCATGCCCGAGAAAATAGCCTCCGTAGTTCACAAAGCTTATATGACACTTTG
>NC_137027.1:34007720-34297720 GCF_032717465.1 Coenobita brevimanus
AGAAGTAGGCGCTTTTGCAAAGGACCAACTCTGATCGGGGTTAAAAACATCTTGATTTTGGGACGGAACTTGATTGACTTGATTCATTTTGATTTTCAGACGCACAGGAGGCTACTCGTGAACAGTATACTATGCGGGGGAATAAGGATCGTGGGTAGAGATAAAGTAATTAGCGATTTAGGTTTTAAAAGTCAGGAGTGGGATTATTAACTGCGAGAGATGGGAAATGAATCCATCCTTTATTCGTGGAAAGGATGACTGTGTGTAGATGCCAGTGTTTGCCAGGGATAGATTCGCAAGCATATTTATCATTATTTATCATTACGCACTATTTTTTTTTTTTTTTTTTAAGTATTTACACTTCATTATTTGCGCTTCCTGCGGAAAACAAGTACAACCTACGATAATTTTCCACGTAACTAAGATTCTTTTATGAACAGGAAAACGGGGAGATTCTGTGGGCTACTATCCATTCCTCACCCATCATTGAGAGAGAGAGAGAGAGAGAGAGAGAATTATTATTATGGTAGCGAATTGATCATGTTTGTGTATCTCAGGCATGGCCTCTGTTATCTCTTGCCATGGATTTTACTCTTTGTGACTTTGGAGATATCGTAACACTTCCGTGGCGATTTATTCAAAGGACTTCAGTTTCCTCGTGTGTTTTTGATACATAAGAAGGAATATTAAGGTGTAGCATGCTAAATAAGTCGCTGAGGAAAAGGCACTACAAAATCACCCGTGGCGCCTAGAAATCGCGACGTGGCAGCTGGTGATGACGACGTACTTCGAGTTTCCGCTGACGCCACAATCCCCCCCCCTCCGCTGAGACCCCCCCCCCCACCCGTCAACACCTCATGTCCGGCCTCTGTGCTGAAGTGCATGTATAGACTTCTTTGCATTTCTTCCTGAGCGATTTATTCCGCACATTACAGCACAGTGTCCTCTTGATGCAGACTGCTAACAGAAGTGACCTACATTTGAATATTTAGGCGTGGTAGGTGATGGCGACCATCATCCACTCACTTCATGTAGTGTTGCCTACTTCTTCCTTCAGCTTTATCAATCTTTTTCTGTTCCCTCTTCTTCCTATTTCTCCCATCTTTCCTGTCACTTTTTATTACTCCTCTTTCGTTTTCAGGTGGCTTTATATTGAATGACAAGTCTAATGATTTCCTTTAAGCCAGGAAACCATTTACAACGTTGGGTGGTAACCATATAACCAATTCACACATGTTCCCTACGTGTCACAAGTGGATTGGTGGTCGTGCCCCTCCCCGTAAAACCACTAATTCAAAGACAAAAAGATTATGGCGTCTGGTTTTAGTTGGATATAGATCAATAGAATATGCATAATAAATCGCTTCGAAAGAGCTGCTAAGAGGCATGCAGAACCATCACTTCCTGGTCGTCGTGGGGGGGGGAAAAAAACCTTGGACTGGAAAACGATGGTCAATATGCCTGCCAATCCCACCCCTGGTATGTTAGGCGGAGGCTGCTTCTGGCGGACGTGTGTTGAAGTCAGGCAAGTTGTTTGTGATGTATACGATCTGTTGTATGTGTAGGCCTTCTCTTTTTTTTTTTGTGAGGAAGAAGGAACCAAAGGCCAAGTGACTGGCAGTATGTCTAGTGCGCCTGACCCATCTTGCACCTTTCTGTGACACACACACACACACACACACACACACACACACACACACACACACACACACACACACACACACACACCGATGCTATTCAAACGTTAGAGACCCTGTATATTAATGTTTTACTAATTGAGACTTAAAGGGACAGGGATGATATTTAAGTTTGATTCTCCGGCAGCACTGCATCAGATGTCTGATTTAAGATCATTCGAGAGTCATGTCGATCCCAGATGGTATCAGTGTTCAAAGTGCGGCCCATGTAGTGTTTTATAAGCAAGATTTTTGGTATGATCTAAAAACTGGCGTGGTCCTTAAATATTCGAGGCTTGTTGCGAGGAACACACACACACACACACACACACACACACACACACACACACACAGTCAGGACGAAGGCTAACCATGCTTAACAATGTGATGGTTTGAACAACTTAATCCAGATTAATTTTAAAGTTACCAGGGCACCAACAGAAGGATTTGCCCTGAAAAGTCCTGGATTCCCTCCGCCTCGTACGCCTGTGTTATTTATACTGTATTGGAAGGAAATACGGGAGTGTTATGGACTGAACCTATTTAATGTTATTTATCAGCTCATGACATCCGGAGTGGCATAGAAGGCTTCGGTGCACATTTTCTGCGTTTTAGTCACGAGCAATATTGGCCATGTAAATTCCTGGTCAGATTATGTACTGTTGGGGAGAACTCTAAGGAAGAGTGATTTGGAAAAGGACTTAGGTGTATTGATCAACAATGACCTAAAGGTATTCCAAACAGTTAATCGAAATAGAGAGGAAGGCCCAGAAATTTCTAGGCTACATCCAGAGGCAGTTTCGTTATAGATATAAAGAGATTGTTCTTACGGCCGCGTCTGTAGTGCTGTGTGCAGTTCTGGTCACCTTCACTTAGCAGAGACATAAATACGACTTGAAAGAGTTCAAGTTACAGCAACAGAGCTTAATCCATCCATCAGGAGACTGAGTTGTCAGGATCGCCTGAGGGCTCTGGAATTATTTTCTCAAGAGAACCTCGTAGACTACGGGGTCAGCTCATTGAAGTGTTTAAAATAGTGAATGGGTTTGACAGCTGACCATAGGAAGCTGTTTAGTCTCAACACGAAGTCAACACGCAATTGTGGTTGGAAGCTGGAATTGAACAGATTTAACGCCATCATTTGTGAAAACTTTTTCATGTACAAAATCTGATTCCCCAGGAACAGACTCCCCATGGATGCTGTTAATAGCACTACAGGAGAAACCTTGATAGAATCTTACACTAGAATGAGTGTGTATTGGGTATGCTTCCCAAGCATTACGAAGTATGTCGCTGTTGTGGACAGCAAGGTCTTTGATATACTGTGCTAACTTCCCCCCCCCTCTCTCTGTGTATATATACATACACACCTTTCCACCAGACGACTTAGAACGAATATATATCTGGTCTGCACATCCCTTTCCCTTTCTAAAGCCCTCTTGTTCCTGTACAGCTAACTCCTTGGTTGTCTCCCTCAGTCGGACCACAAGTATCCTGCCACGAATATTTCCTGTTACACTAAGGAGATAAATGCCTCTGTGACTGCCACACACATGTTTTCCCCCTTGTCCTTTATGCAGAGGAATTGCAGTACCTGACTTTCAGTCCTGTGGAACTCAACTTTCCTCCCAGGCCAAGCTGCACATCGTCCATATCGAATCAGTCACTATCCCTCTCCCCTGAGTCAACATTTCAAAAGAAAATCAAGGTGTAAAGCTAATAAAGAAAATGAACAAAGGAAAAGATGCTTCCATTGGCATCTGTAATTGCAAGGTAATATCAAGCTGTAAAACGAATGAATTTACAATGAAAAGGATGGTGCGAATTCTTCAATGGCATTTATAATACGACGCATTTGCCGTAATCATTTGCCAGTCCTTGTGAGCGTCTAGGCCGATTTTGGATTCGCAGACTGTTGTTCTTATCAAAATTTGTGTGTGCACTAAATTGTCGTCGCAAAAATCTGATAGTAAAGGAGAAAGCAACAGTACAGTAGATCACTGATGTTGGCTACTGAGGAAGATTCCGATCGCCCTTTACAGGTATGCGAGGTAGTTACAGTAAAGTAGTACTGTTTTTTATGACTAATTGTTAGTATCAAATTTCTGAAATAATTAAATATACCATATATTAATGAATACTCTTACAGGTGTGAAAGGTAGGCTATCTGCCAGAGTGCATGGTAGACTATACGGGGTAAGTACAGACCTGAAAAAATAAAAATATTACGTTGCACATATATTGCAAAATTATAACACTCTCTGAGAAAGTAGTTGAATATACTTTGTACGGTATTTAACTGATGGGTGTTGTACGTGGAGGCGCTCACCATCTACTCACTCGATGTGGTTCTCCCTTTAGGTATTGTACACTGACATACTAAGTGGTTTCGTATTACCCAGAAACCCCCGTTTTTTTCAGTGCTTTGGGAACATTATACAGATTTTATACTTTTGTAGCATGACAATTATTAGAGGATCAGTATTCTGACCTCACGCTTAGAAATGTACAAATTAAAAGTAAAAAATCATTTAACCATAAAATATATCAGATTTGTATCCAACACCACATTAAAAACGCTACTGCACTAGACCATTTTGATAATTTTGGCCTTACCTGTTTATCCCCCTGCCATGTCCTGAATCAACAAGGAGTCCCCCCTGCTCTCTCTCACTCCATTAAGGCCTGTGGAACCCCCCAAGAAGCGACAGCTGTGGCACTTTGAAGCTGCTGATTGGGAGGTCCTCAGGCAGTGCTGCTTTGATTTTTCCAAATATGAATATTGCTTCCATGGCCGAGAGCCATCCGAGGGTGCCTCGCGCATGACGGAGGTTATTCTCTTGGGCATGGAAGCGTATATTCCTTTCTCTTATCCTATGATTTATACGGAAAAAAAAAAAAAAAGCCTAATCGCGCTTGTTCAAATTCTGTCCACAAGGAGAAGGCCTACAGACGGTATTGGAGTGGCCACCCACTCCTGAATCTTATCTCTGTTATGCGTGCCGGGAACGATGGAAAGTCTGTTCTATGCTCTGCAAAGAATAATTTTGTTAAATGCTCTGACACAAATTATTCCCGATCCTTCTGACATCTTGCCAAAAATCTTTGACAACTTTACTTCATCCTCCTTCCCACCTGTTTTCCACCCTGATGGCTCTGTAGCTGTTTCATCTACTGAAAAGGCAGAACTCTTTACTCAGACGTTCTCTTCCAGTTTCACCTTAGATGATTCCTGTGCTGTTCCTCCATCACCTGCCCCCTCTGACTTCCTCATGGGTGCTATCACTGGCCTCTATAATAATGCATATGGGCCTGATGGGGTCCGTAGTGTTGTCCTTAAGAACTGTGCTTTTGTGCTTACACCTTTCACCTATGTCGACTTGTAGCCTACCTTTCCTTCTTGCTGGAAGTTTGCTCTCATTCAGCCTGTCCCAAGAAGGGTGACCATTCACAGCCCTCTGACTATCGCCTAATCGATTGATTTAAGATCCTATAATTCTAAAGCTTTGAAATCTTTAAAAAATATAAAGCACCTTTCCTGTCATACCCTTCTTTCCGATCGCCAGCATGAGTTCCACCAGGGACACTCCACTGGCGATCTTACCTTCTTTTCAGACTTCTGGTCAGCCTCCTTTCGGGATTTTGGCGATGGCTTTACTATTTCACTGTACACCTCAAAGGCTTTCGATCGAGTCTGGCATACATCTTTAGTTTTCAAACTACCTTCTCACGGTTTCTATCCTATCTGTGCGGTCTTCAAAAGCTTCCTTTCGGTCATTATGTAGCTGCTGTTGTATATGGTTACCGTTCATCTAGAGTTATCTTTAGTGGTGTTTCTCATGGTTCTGTCCTATCACCAACTCTCTTCCTTCTATTCATCAATGACCTGTTCACTCCTACGCTGATGACGCCACTCTTCACCTTTCCATTCATTTCTCTCAGTGTCCATCTCAGCAGTTAAGTACTTCAACAAAACGGAGTGAGCCAGTGGCACACCTAATGTTTGACTTCGTTCATATCTTTGATATGGGTAAAAATAATCTTGTTCTTAATACATCAAAAAGTCCGTTCTTCCGTCTCTCAAACCGTAAAAATCATCCGCAGGAGTATCCTTTAATTTTGACAATATCCAGCTCAATCCTGCCTGATCATCTCTGAACATGCATGAGGTTTCATTCTTGGAAAAATCATATCACCTCTTGTAAAATGTGCTTCCAAGAGATTGGGCATTGCTATACCGGTTTTATTCAGCCCGGTGTTGAGTGCAACTCTCATGTGTGGGAAAGCTTCCCACATACAACTCTTCTCAACAAGGTGGATTTAAAGGTTTATGTCCCATTAACTCTTCTTCTTACTGGCTCCCTTTAACCCTCTGTCTCTTTGCCACACAGTTCCATCTTTATCTCTTTTCTGTCGCTACTTCAGTGGTCACTGCTCCTTTGGACTGTCTGCTTGCATACCCCCGCCAAGCCAATACGACTTGTACGTAGCACCCGTCTGATAACAGAGTCTCATCCCTTTTCTGTGCAGCTCTTTAATGCAGCAGTTAACCATTACTTCCAGTCCTTCACGTATGCAATAGGTCAGTTCTTGAACTGTCTTCTGTCTTAATTTCCTACTCCCAGTAGCCTCTAGTCTTTTAAACGTATATAATGTGTCCAGGCGTCTGGAAACACACGGATCTTGAATTTGGCTCTAATTTTTTTTTTTAATTGGAAGGAACAATCTTGCAGGCTTCTAGTCTGTCGTTCCGTGTGAAAGATTCGGCATCCGAGAAATGGTTGGTGTTTATAGTTCACTGCCACTCATGAGCGAGCAAGGCAGTGATCACTCTTGACTTAAAATGAGTAGGCTAGCTCCGGGGACCTGTGCTTCTGTCTGTTGAGGCAAAGAAGGAATGATGATGATGGAGATGAGTAAGCTAGCTTTGTAGGCACTTTCCTGTGTTTAGAGAAAAGGGGCTGGAGCAATGAAGAGAGAGTGGGGGGGGGTGAGGCTCAGTTCCCTCAGCTTCGCTAAGCCCCTTCCCCCCTCCGCATGGCCTGTTCCGCAGCCACATTTCGCTGACATCCAGACCCCCCTCCCCCCCCACACACACATATATGGAAATTTTAACATGAGATTAAAATACAGGAAAAAAATAGTAATTGTTTTATTGACCGTCGATAGAATAATGATTGTAAAAAAAAAAAAAAAAAAATGGGGTGGTATAGTGGTGAGGGAGACGCAGTGGTGCCACCGCTTGATTTTTTTTTTTTTTCAGTCTTGAGATATCGGCTCTGACCTTGAGAGCTTGAAAAATTTTAAATTCTCCGAAATCTTGAAAAAATCGTTTTTATTTTTTAAATTACTTTTCTTTTAGTAGGGGAGTGAAAGATAGGAATAATAGATTGTTGGTGGAGAAGAGAGAGAAATTGAGGAGATGGAAGGAGCACTTTGAGGATTTGTTGAATGTAGAGAGTGAGAGCAATGCGAGTATAAGTGGTTGGGGAATGGCTGGCAGAAGGAGAGATGAGAGGAGGGAGGAAGAGATCAGTAGGGCGGAAATAAGTGGAAGCAATGAAGATCAAGATGGGAAAGGACCCAGGAATTGATGGAGTGTGTGGTGAAATGCTGAGTTATGTGGGTGAGATTGTTGTGGAGTGCATATGGAAGTTGTGTAGATTGGCTTGGGAAGAGGGAAGTGTTCCGGAGGACTGGAAATCAGGTATAATTGGAGTATGTGGTAACCATAGGAATATTTGCCTCCTTAGTGTGACTGGAAAAATATATGGTAGAATACTCATTGATAGGGTTAAGCATATAACAGGAGCTAGTTGGAGAAGAACAAGGGGGATTTAGGAAGGGAAGAGGGTATGTAGATCAGATATTTGGTCTAAGATGTTTAGTGGAGAAGTATCTAGAGAAGGGAAAGAAAGTGTATGCTGCCTTCATGGACTTGGAGAAAGCTTATGACAGAATAGATAGACAAGGTATGTGGAAGGTATTGAGAATATATGGAGTGGAGGGGAAATTGTTGAGTGCTGTGAAGAGTATGTACGAAGGAGCTAGGGCTACGGTGCGAGTGGATGGTGAGCTGAGTGAGTTCTTTGATCTCAGTGTGGGACTGAAACAGGGTTGTGTGATGTCTCCATGGCTGTTTAATATATATATATGGATGGGGTTGTAAAGGAGGTGCAAGGTAGGGCAGTGGATGTGGGGCTGGCTCTAATGAATGAGGGTGAGATTTGGAAGTTTCCGGTGTTGCTGTTTGCTGATGATACAGTATTGTTGAGTGAAGATGAATGGGAGTTGCAAGGTTTGGTGAATGAATTTGGGACAGCGTGTAGGAGGAGGAAGCTGAAAGTAATGGAGTTTGAGAGGAATGAAGTCACAGAATGCACGGGGAAGTTGGATGGCGAGGATATGGAGAATGTGAGTGCATTCAAGTACTTGGGTAGTGTGATGAGTAAGGGTGGAACCTTGGGGTATGAAGTGCGTGAAAGGGTACAGCAGGGAAGGAAAGCTGTTGGTTCATTGAAAGCAGTGATGAGAAATAGGGAGGTGAGTATGGAAGTTAAGAAGTCACTGCATGATAGTATTGTGATCCCTACTCTGACGTATGGAAGCGAGGCATGGACCTTGCAAGAGGGGAACAAGTCAAGAGTGAGGAGTGGAAATGAGCTACTTGAGAAGAGCATGTGGAGTGACATTGAGGGACAGGTTGACGAATGAAGAAGTGAAAGAACGTTGTGGGTGGATGTGGATGTGGTTGAGAAGATTAGGAGAAATACACTGAGGTGGTTTGGACATGTGGAGAGAATGGAGAATGAAAGACTGATTAAGAGGGTGTATGTAGGTGAGGTGGAGGGAGGGGGAGGGAGGGGTAGACCGAGGATGAAGCGGAGGGATGGAGTTGAGAGGTACATGAGGGAGGGGGGAGTGAGTTGGGGGGTGGGTAGTCAAATGGTGGGTGACAGCGACTTCGAGGCGTTTTGTCTACAGCCACCCTTTGCGGGATTAGGGCGTCGGACTATAGATAGATAGATTCTTTTAAAATTTAAGAATTCCTGATAAATTCGAAATGACAGTGTTCTTTTGTTGTTTTTATTTACAAAGTAATATGGAAACCCTCAGCCCTATTTGCGCTTCTGAGAGCACAGTAGACAGGATGGGAACGATTAAGTTTGCGTTATTGTCACAGCCACGCTCCTCAGCTTGTGTTGAGCGGGTGTTTTCACATGTTTACTTGGTCAAAGCAAAACAGACTCAAAAATAGAAGACTGGCAAACAGAATATTAGCCAAGCAAGCTGTTTCTCGTCAGGGGTGTGATTGCCGTTCATGGGTTCCATCAAAGGATTGGGGTAGGGAAGGAGATGAGATGGAGGGAGGCTGGAGTGATGAAGAACCTGGAGAGAGAGAGATCCTCTTTGTTATTTTTGCAAGTCCAGATAGCCGTACTTGAGAGAAGTACTTTTGTTGAAGTGCATTTTGTTATTACTGTTAAATCCTCCATATTGTCATGCAGCCGGTGCATCTGTATTGACAATAATAGTCATGTGGTGGTTGCTGACACGAAAGACAATTTAAATATAGCGGGCAAGTAGAAATTAATTCTGGTAAAAGTTTTAAGAAATAAAGCATACCCGAAGTTTTAATTTCACATTGGATGATTTATTCTAATTATTTAGGTAAGTGATAAATTATTTGAGGAATGATTAGAAAATTTATTTGCTTTCTGCCGATAACATTCGAGCACTTGGAAACGCATTGTATCAACAACTTTGTCCTTGGTCGTACTCATATCTTTTCTTAGCAGTTTTGCATTAACGACTTAGGTTTGATTCATTTGTACAAGATTTTATACTGTATGGTAAGTTTGTTTTCATTCTGAGTATTAGTGTATTTGTTGTCCGGGATACATTTCTTAATTTTAGGTAGAAACGTATGATCCTTGCATGGTCCTGTGATAACATTTGGCGCCTACTCTGATGATATACTATATTTTTTATGCTTCTCGTCTTTTTCTTGGTCGGGGCAAGGTAAACACATGCATTACATGAGGCAACAAAAGCACCTTACCAATTATTTTTTTTTTTTTCCCTGATGGTCTATTATAGTTTTCTGATCATTTGCTTGGTAAATAAACGTTCCGTGGGAAATCCATTTCCTCGTTGTTTTTAGCCATGTTCCTCTGTGTCAACTAGTGTGAGTCATCAGCAGAAGGGCCTAATAGCTATACCCATTAATTCTTGACCAAATGGGTGCAGCCTTTCCGTAATTTCTGTTGAAATGAGTCTTTCACGGGTAACTTGTTTTATTCCAGGATTACCACAGCTACTGGGCATTTTTATAAACTTACCTGTGAAAGCTGTAAGTGAGGATTTAGGATTCATAAATATACCACTGTCTGCCAGTAGCCAGCCATATTTAATGTTTCTAACTCGCATTTTTAAATTTGAAAGCTGGCTGTCAAATGAAAGTGAGGTTAGGTTGGATGAGGCTTGGTTTGGTTAGGTTAGGTTTGGTTAAATCATTAAGTTTCCCATTGATTTGATATGGAATACATTGACGCGTCCAGTCAGAGCGATGGTAAACAATGTAGCCAGTCGGAAGGACTTGGTAAACATTGCCATGGTTGACCTGGCCACTTCTTGAACTATCCTAAAATAGATATAGTTTGTCTTTTTCTAATCCTTTCTTGCCGTCACGGTTCAACAGAACTATCTTCATTGCATGTGTACCAAAATTACTTACAGTACCTTGAGATTGTGAGTTTGTTGGTTTTATTTTACTACACAATATGGAGCCCAGTAAAATAAGGGTTATACCGGTAGACAGGTAGACCATCAAAACATATTTTTCTCTTTTCATACAATACCATTCGCAAATGCATAATAACCGAGATATTAATATATACCTAAAATCCTACCTCTTTGACCGAGTGTCAGGTGTGTGTATTCGTATGTACATTTACACTGGAATTTCTGGGCAGGTGCTTCTTCCCCCCTCCTCCTCTTTTTTTTTTTTTTTTTTTTTTAAATAGAGGGGATGATTACATTAGCCAGTGAAATTGAACCATGCTGCCATGGAGGCTAATGTGATGGAATTCAAAATCAGTTTGAAAATGGCCGCTACTGAGGATGGGTGTGTGGCATTTGTGGACCCTGAAGACCCTACGATAAATACTCAGACGATTGAGTGTTTGTGGTGTGACGTAAAGGAGTGGTCCAAGCATCCAGGAATGAAATCATAGTACAGTAAACTCTGTAATATCCACATGCCCATTTCCTGACGTTTTGGGCCTGGGCCTTTGGAACCCAAAATTGGCCAAAAAATGAAAAAAAATTGAATTTTTCCCAACCCGTAATTTGAACTTGGCGTGTGGCGCCGAACAGCTGTGTTTATGCACTGGCCCCTTCACCCCTTCCTTCTTCCCCCCTCACCAGTTACCAGTTAACTAGCCTCGCGAGTAGATGCTCATCGCAGTGGATGCCACACATGATCTTTTTTATGAATAAACTGCAATACCTCACCACTAGACCACATGGGAATTTACATTGTTGTGCAGTGTTAAGAAATTAGAATTTAGAATGCAAAGGATTAAGTGTGGAGTGCAATTTTAATTTATGGGCACGAGTCATGGTACAGTGGTAACGTTCTCGCCTGCCAACTGGTGGACGGGAGTTCGTGCCTCGCTCAGGTTGCGAAAAGTTTCACTGACGAAGTGGGTGGTCACTGTCCCCCTTGAGCAAGGGGACGGGTGTGTGCGTGTGTGAAGGTCACAGCCTTGCCCTTAGATCGGACTATATGAGCTCTCAGCTCCCTTCCGGGAGGGTAAAATGCTGACGATCACGACCATCAAGTGATCCTGACCGACCCGGTGAGTACAGTTCCAACAGATCAGAAAGTATTAGCATTTGAGAATAAAATACTGAGAAGGATTCTTGGGGTAAAGTGGCCGGATAGAGTTACAAATGAAAGAGTAAGGGATATTATGAGAGTGGAACCAGTTGATGAATGTGAGACTGTCTCGCTGGAAGTGGCTGGGGCATATACAGTACTGTAAACTGAGAATTTGGACTCGGGGGCAAATTCGGATATTATTGCAGTAAAAAGTTATTTAAATTAATAATTAATTAATAAACATATTAGAAATCTGTTTGCACCCAGTTGTTTGTAATTCTTTACTGTACTTTTGTGTATAAAGATATTTAATATAACACGTGACACATACCAAATATATACTAAAAAGCAATCATATGTAAAAAGAATAAAATTCGTAACATTGGCAAACTTTCTTTGGCAGAAATGTTAATGAATAGATTCAGGAAAATCGCTGGTGCCCAGGTGTACTTTCATGCGTAGTGTGAAAGTGCAAAGTAAGTAATTGGCGTTATCTTCTCAATTAATCTCGTAACTGGGCATTTAATGAAATTTTTAAAATTTTAATGCAAATTGGAGTCAGTTCGGACATTGGGATGAATTCGGACGGGTAGTATGAATGAAAAAATAACACTTTTTACAATGTACAATTGTCTATAATTTGACAGATGTGGATCTTGTGTGTAACTGGGTTCATATGTGTCAGCTACAAGTATACTCTTGAGCTTTTATGATACTACCTGTTAAAGCAAGGTCACCCAATGACTTTTAACATTTAAGAAAACTGGTGGAGATCAAGGTCCTTATCATAGTGAAAAAGGCAAGCAAAAAATTGGTAAAGCGAAATAATCATGTTAAATATCGCCTTTAACTAATTTTCCATAAGTCTTCTAAAAACGAAATTATTAGTCAAGAAATGATTGTTAAGTACCGGTATATACAGTACTAAGGTTTGTAGCTAAATTTATATTATCTACATGTGTTCTAATATGTTTTATTTAAACCAAGGAAAAAAATAAAATTGCTGTCATGTTCTTATCTCATTATAGTCATTAGCTTATTTTGTCAGGGAGACTGGGAACCCAGGATAGTCATAAGCATTCATTTTCTGTTTATATACAGATTTATACAGTGTGTCCGAAGTCACCAAAGTCTGAGTACAAATTCGGACACCCATTACTATATTTGCTATAATTATATATGAAACATTTTAAATATTTTACTGCTATGATTCGATACCCTAGTGGACCAGCCCCACATACAATACTTAAGATCATGGACTGAATTAAAAACTAGATTACATGGCACAAAAAAACGAAAAAATCGTACGAATTCACCCCAGTTTACAGTATATAGAAAAGAAGGCAGTTTAATACAGGATGTGCCAGAGTGGACTGCTAAAGGAAGAAGAGGTAGAGGTAGGCTGAGGGAAACCTGGGTGAAGACAATGAAAAGAGAAGCAGGAGAGGAGTGTTGGTGGGACCTGAAGGAGATGGCAAGAGACAAATATTGGTGGAGAGAGTTCATCGAGGCCCTTCGCATCCTGTAGGGTGCCACAGGAAATGATTGATTGATTGTTGAAAATCACCATCATTATTGCAAAAATGGTTCTAACTTCTGGTTCATCGTTCTGTTGATTTATTGCATACCAAACTGATGTATACTGAGGCCTGGCTGTATTTGAATTGGCTCATACTACAGTAATATTAGTTCCCAGTACTATGAAGTTCAACAGTTGATGGGTTAGCTACATATTCAGTAGGGTACATGCTCAGCACTGATGTTATTGAGTACATTAATGAGTTATTAAATCATTCTAGCAGTGCCTGTATTGTACCAATTTCCATATTTACAGTTTGGAGGGGGGAGAGTTCATTGAATTAGAGAAAGCAAAGCCCATGTATAATCTGTCAGTCTCCTGTGCCACATGGAACATGAGAGTGCCTGCAATACGGTTGCTCAGTGGTGGTGTTACTATGTCCCTGTGTTGGCCTAAAAGCAATGCATTACCATACCAACCCCAACCTCATTAATTTGTATTATTTTTGTTACCATGAGTTTTTTCTCTTTTCAGTTCTGTATCATTCTTCTGTGAAATTTTGAGTAATTAATAGCGGATACTGGACGTCAACCTGGAAGTTATAATTTGTGTGGTTGATTGAAGTGACATCCAGGGTGGTAGTACAGTAGTCTGCACATCACTCCTTACAGTGGACTGATTTTTCAAAGGTAAGAACTCAAAACTTTAGTTGCTGTGGTATTCATGTATGTTATATAAATATAGTACTGGTATACTGTATACATAGACAGAGACATAAGTACAGTATAGTAAAACCTTGATTCACCACCCACATAAATATGGGGGAAAGGGGCCAACAGATAATCCAAAAGGTTGGCTAATAGTAAATAAAGTGTATAGGAATAAAATATACCTTTTTAAATGACCTGTCCCTAACCTACCTCATATAAGTTCCTCTCTTCATCTTTGTTCATTTGCCATTCATATTTCAGTAGCATTTGCTTTAAAACACTAACCACTCTGGTAAATAAATATGAACCAGCACAGAAACCTTGAATAATCATAGGAAGACTCAAAGAACATAATGGTATAATAACAAAACTTTTATTAATAAAGTACAACACACAAGCAGTATTGGTATCCAAAAACCTAACAAAGAATAAACTAGCATTTACCATACAGTACCATAATCCATTCATGAATGCGTGTACAGTAGAACCACTTTGTTGTAGTTGTATGTACAGAATTGGTTATCTAGATCACATTTGTCTACTGGCATGACAAGTGGATCATCAGTGTTGTCATCCGAAGCATCAGCTGAAGAGGAGGAGAGTTCAGGGTTAGCTGAGGTAGAAGGTCCAGGCTCACCTGATGATTGTGTTTTAAAGGGTTAGGGTAAAGTAAATATCAGTCTTCACCTGTTTAAATTTCTGATATTGCCTTTTTATAATCAACTCTCTTAACCCACCACGTTCCAGCTATTTTTAGCCCTGTGGGTCACTCCAGTGCCGGCCATTTTTTTACTTTTTTTTTTTTTTTTCTAAAATGATAGATTTTGATGTGGAAACAAGGATTTTTGCCGTTAAAATGCTCACCGAGGCTCGGAAATAAGTTTTATTGAGTCCTGCATACTCGTGTTCAGGTATAGCCGCTCTCTTACGCTCACAACGTACGCGAGAGAAAGCCATATTCTGTGTAAGGTATACTCAGGTATTTATGCTGGGAAGGTATAGCAATGTTCAGTGCACTTTTCTGATTACTTATTACTTCAGCATCTATCACAATTTGCATGTCTTTCTCACTGTTAATGCATTATCTTACACTTACTTGAAGATAGGTACAACCTGACTTCATTACGTACAATCCTGGCACTTACAAGAAGGTATTTACAACTTGACTCCACTATATAGTCCTTACACTTACGAGAAAATATTTACAACTTGCATGAAAATATTTATAAAATGCCTTCACTATGTACAGCACTGGGTGAGGCACACAGGCAGAGTGAGGCAGAGCAACCGTGAGGGGGGGAATGAGTGAGTGTATGGCCTTGACAGCCTGGGGTATGGTAGAGAAACATTTACCTTAAGTGCCTGCCAGTTTTTACCTACGAATCTTGAAATATGCGGTCACGGTAAAGTTTTTTACTATAAATCATCTAAAAAAAAAAAAAAATGGAACTGGCACGTGGCAGTTTAATGCACGTAAATGTTCGTAGTGCAGATGGAAGGCAGGATCATTGCTGTAATCAGTGTGTCTGATCATACGGTTGATCCAGCCAAGTATATCAGACAGCTTTTCACCTTTGTCACTTGCATCATCATCATTATCTTCATCTTTTAATTCATCATTGTTGCTGTAGCATTGACGATACCACCAAAGCCAACCATAACTAGCCTTGAAATTTGGCATACTCAGATGTTGGACAAGATGTCAGTTACTTGCTGGGTGTCACAACCACAAACGGGAACACCACTTAATCTTTGTTGTGAAAACCACCTGTAAACTGATTATTCTAATTCACTATCTTTTGGCAGTGTCATTGTTTTTCTGCTTGTGATGGCTTCTGTTCCCTTTTAGCTTATATCAAACTTAAAAGAAAAGGACTTTATCATATCCTGATTATACATTAGATCTTTCATTGTTGTAACACCCACATTGTACTCAGCCATGAGTCTTGCAACTGGTCTTCCTTTCTTCAGTTGTTTTAATATTTTCAACTTAATATTATGCTTCTTGTTGCCTTTAGTTGGTGGCATTGTCACCTTAGCAAACATGTGAAAGCACATACGCAGTCAGAAGGAGATGCTTGCTTTACAGTATCTCGATGAACACTAAAGCCTGATACATGCTGTATGGCCGGTTGCGCCCACTAGGATACAAGAAACTCGCTAGCACGCTGTTGCTGTGGCCATGCTTGTTCACTCGTCGGCCATTCCTGTCACTGAAGTGACTAACATCCATGTCTGGTCGAAACATCGTTGGCTTTTATTGCAGCCAGAGTGGAAACTGACTCAGCAGCATGTGACTGACCGTGTGCACAGACCCATAGAGATGCATGTAACAATATTTGACTGGAGTGTGACTGTCTTTGCAGTGTGTATTGAGCCTAAATTCACCGACATCACCTACTCACCATCACTGCAGGTCGGATTGATATGTTACAGATGAGATTTAACCAACAAAATACAGGGTGGGCCACAAGAGGTGGAACCCATTCACTTGACTAATTTATTAATGAGACATGGTACACTTAAAATGACTATATTACATGTTAATGTGACACCAATAACATTAAAAAAAAGTCAAGGGGTGAAGTCTCAGCCACAAGAGGTGATTTTATTTCAACACATGCTCCAAATGACAACCGTCTCGTCTCAGGTACTCCTGGATCCGGAGAGCAAAGTTGTTTATCATTCTGACGCACTCTTCCATCTTGGTGGCTTTAATCTTGGTGGCGATGGCCTGCTTCAAGTCAGCAGTGGATTGAGGATGATTCTTGTAGACATGGTCCTTCAAGAACCCCCACTGGAAAAAATCTGGGGGTTCAAAATCTGGTGAATGCTGGGCCCACTTGGGTTCCCGATGCCTGCTGATCAGTCGGTCAGGGAATCTCTCGTCCAGCCACTCCATTGTGATGTTTGCTGTATGTTTTGTTGCTCCATCCTCCTGGAACCATTGCTCATCCCTGTTTACACCACGGTGAGTTATAAGTCCCCTCCAGAACTTGTGAAGCACCACAATGTAGCATACTTCCGTGACCATGACTGCATTGTTGTCGTCGTCCTCAAACCAGAATGGCCCGATTATGCCGTGCTTTGATATGGCCACCCAGACTGTGCATCTGACTGAGTGCAAGGACTTCTGAAGCACTTCATCTGGAGAATATGTGCCTCAAAACACATTGTTCCTCCTATTGACATGGCCAGAAAGCAGAAAGTAGGCCTCGCCACTAAACCAAACATTGTTGAGACAGTCGAGGTCCTCTCTGATCTCATCGAACCACTTGCACATCACAACATGTTTGTGCATGTCAGCTGCTTTGAGTTGATGTTTGATCTGGATTCTGTATGGGTAAAGCTGAAGGTCCTTGAGCAAGATTCTTTGCAAAGTGGAACGGGAACTTCCCAGCTCTTGGCTGCGCCTTTGAGTGGACTTCTTTGGGCTCCTTCCAACTGAATCTCTAATGGCATTGACAAAATCTGGAGTTCTCGCAGTCACCTTCGTGCCATTAGCAGGTCTGACACTCTTGTTAAGGTTGTACTGTTCCCTTGGCTTTAAACTTGTTCACTCACTGAAAGAGCTTTTATGTGGATAGTTGTTGAATTTAAAATTCCTGCGGTATTTTGCTTGTACCATTTTGTACGATTTTGTCTCTAAATAGGTAGTGACACAGAACGTTTTTTGCTCGGTTATCCAAGACATTTCTCACTTGATTTCCAGTTGTTATGGTCTCCTTAGTGTGAATCTGAAACAGAACAACAAAATTATAAATTTTCACATTTATCAACTGATACGTGTGTTCCACCTTTTGTGGCCCACCCTGTACATCAGCCGATTTTCCTACTAACCTTCACTGCTGTTTAATATCGCTACATATCGGATGAGATTTAGCTGCCAAAATATATGTCAATTTTCTGCTCATTTTTTATTTTATTGACCATTTATTTATTTATTTTGGAGGGCCAGGATCAGCGGTTAATCCAGAAGATGGTTAATCGAGGGTTGTTTGATTTTGAGATTTTACTGTACATTTATATAGTGCGATTAATGGCATCATGTACAGTGTAAGGAATTGCAAGTGATTTTTTTTTTTTTCTCCACATTTCAGAGTCTGGATTATTTTAATTGTATTATGAGACCACTGATATTTCCTTTGTCATAGTTCACAGAACAGAAGATTGAAGGTGTAGGGTAAACACACCAGTGCAAATGCAGTTGCTCCAGTACGCACACTCTTAGAAGGAATTTCACAAACCCTTCTCCCTCCAGCTAGTAAACTTATAATAATGAATTTGTCAAAACAATCGGCAATCATTATGGAATGTTCCTGCATATATTGTATGTAACAATTCTTGGTAGTAATTATATCATGGTATGGAAGAGGTGAAAGAAACAATAAAATCCTTAGCCAGAAGATAAGGATAGTATGTTAGGTAGATTTTAAATACAGATAACTTCTGATACGTATACTCTGTTTCTTTGATGTTAAAGTGGTTAGAGAAGGACAGACCTTCTACATGTATGGCAAAAAACTATCTATCTATCTATTGCCAGACGCCTCAATCCCATTTGGGGTGGCCACAAACAAATTGCCTCCACGTCATCCTGTACCCCGCCATTTCACTGCCCTGCTCCCAACTCACACCCCCCTCTCTGATATACCTCTCCACCCCATCCCTCCATCTCATCCTCGGCCTTCCCCTCCCTCTTCTCCCCTCCACCTCACTCACATACACTCTTCGTCAGTCTTTCACCCTCCATCCTCTCCACATGGCCAAACCACCTCAGTGTGTTCCTCATAACACTTCCTATCACATCCACATCCACACCACAACGCTCCTTTATATCCTCATTCGTCAGCCTGTCTCTCCATGTGACTCCACAGGCTCCTCTCAAATAACTCATTTCCACTGCTCTCACTCTTGACTTGTGTCCTTCCAACAACGTCCAAGCTGCACTTCCATACGTTAGAGTTGGTATCACAATACTGTCATGTAGTAACTTTTTCACTTCCATGCTCACTTCCCTGTTTCTTATCACTGCTTTCAAAGAACCAGCAACCTTTCTTCCCTGCTATACCCTTTCAAGCACTTCACCCTCCAAACCTCCATCCTTACTCAACACACTCCCCAAGTACTTAAACGTACTCACATTTTCCAATTCCTCACCATCCAACCTCGCTGTACATTCACTGATTTCACCTCTCTCAAAGACCATCACTTTACTCTTCCCTACATTCGCCTTTAGATTCCGTTTCTTGCACACTCTCCCAAACTCATCCACCAAACCTTGCAGCTCCCCTTTGTCTTCACTCAACAACACAGTATCATCTGCAAACAACAGTACAGGGAGTTTCCAAACACTATCCTCTCTCACCAGGGCCACTCCAACGTCCACTACCCTACCTTGTACCTCTTTTATTACCCCATCCATGTACAGATTGAACAACCATGGAGACATGACACATCCCTGTTTCAGCCCAACCTCCAAAGAGAAAAATTCACTTAGTTCACCATCCACACGCACTGCAGCCTTCGCACCATCGTACATACTCTTCACAGCATTCAACAACTTTCCATCTACTCCATATATTCTTAATACTTTCCACAATCCATGTCTATCCACCCTGTTATATGCTTTCTCCAAATCCATGAAAGCCGCATACAACTTCTTTCCCTTCTCTAGAAACTTTTCCACTAAAGATCTAAGAATGAATATCTGATCTACACAACCTCTTCCCTTCCTAAGGCCTCCCTGTTCTTCTCCAACTAATTTCTCTGTTCTTTCTCTAACTGTCAATAAGTATCCTACCATACACTTTTCCTATTATACTAAGAAGACAAATGCCCCTATGATTACCACACACTTCTTTTTCCCCTTTTCCTTTGCACCGTACAAGGGAATAATTATACCTGACTTCCAATCCTCTGGGACTCTACCTTCCTCCCAGGCCAATCTGTACATCTTCCACATCCATTATACTACTATCTCTCCCCCATGCTTCACCATTTCACCACACACTCCATCAACTCCTGGGGCTTTCCCCATTTTGACTTTCTTCATTGCTTCCACAACTTCTACTGATTTCTTCCTGTCTTCTCACCTCCCTCCTTCTCCCAGCCATTCCCCAGTCACTTACGCTCGCATTACTTCCATCCTGTATGTTCAACAATTCCTTGAAGTGTTCTCTCCATCTGCTCACTTTTTCTCCCTTCTCCACTAGTAATCTACCATTTTTATCTTTCACTCCCCAGCTAACCTCACTTCCACCCTGTCTTACTCTCTTCACCTCTTTCCAGAACATCTTCTTACAGTCCCTCCACTTTACACTCAAATTTCTTCCAAATTCCTCATCCACTCTCTTCTTACTCTCTCTTACTAATCTTTTCACCTCTCACTTTCTACATATAACTCTCTCTTCCGCCTCTCAACTTCTTCCACGCCCCTATTTCTCATCCATTCATTGTATGCTTTCTTCTTTTGTGCCACAGCCTGTCTCACCTCTTCAGTCCACCACCCTGTTCCTTGCACCCCCCTCCGTCTTCTCTTCCTCCTACACACCACATCACATGCTGCACATATTTCTTCTGTAAATATGCTGCACACACCTTCCACGTCCCCCATCTGCTCCCATTCATATTTGCCCAATCGTTCCTCCACTTTTCTCTTATACTCTTCCTTTTTCTCATCCTCTTGTAACCTTTCCACTCTCCTTGCAACTACTCCTTCCTCTCTTCTTTCCCTCCTTCTATTCCTCCATCTTACTTGTATCCTAATTCTGGCCACCACCAAAGCAATTTGGACACTATTCCAAGCCTGGGGCTAGAGGGAAATAGTTTACAGTGCTCATAAAAAATTCATGCACTCCCCTCTGAAGCTGGTTGGATCGTTTCGTTTCGTTTCGTTTTGTTTTTTAAAGGCTCCAACATGCATGTGTCAACCTTGGTCACCTAATGGCGGCTGTTCATGCTGCACGATTTATTGCAGCCTCCCTGTTCAGTCCCTTAACCCTGAGGTCACACTTAATGACCTCGTCCCATGTCTTTCTCGGTCTACCCCTCGTAACCCCACCCCCAATATTAACACTTCTCACCTTCCTCACCCAATTATCATCCCCCATCCTCTCCACATGCCCAAACCATCTCAGTCTACCTCTCCTCATCACAACACCAATACACTCCAGTCCCATCCTACCTCTCAACTCTTCCATCATAAACCCAGCCCCCCCAGACCTTGCACTCACGGATGCGCTACACATCCACCTAATCATTGTCATTTCTGTATGTCTGAGCCTTTGAATATCCTCCTCCTTTACTGCCCAGGTCTGACTATCATACTGCATTACGTTCTTAACACATGCTGCATACAAAGACCCCTTAGCACGTAGGGAGAATCCTCTCAATGTCAGGGGAGGCAAGAGCTCCCTGAACTTCTTCCAACTACTTCTCACCCTAGCCACAGAGCTAGCTTCAGCCCCACCTCCAGCACACATGTCTCCCAAATAAGAAAACTCTTCCATGATTAAATAATAGAAAAAAATATTTAATGGAGTATTTACCAAAGATTAATATCTTGTTGGTGGCCCTTGTTCCTTTGACACACTGAGACAGTCAGGAACAGAATTGGCTAGGCATCCTGCGTTGCACTGGGTCCAAGTTGTTAAACATCTCCTTCATGGCCTCCATCAGGAGGGGTGCCAGTGATGTGTCATGTTGCCTTAGCTCTCTGTTGATGATGGCCCACAGGTTTTATACTAGGTTTAATTCTGGAGAACTACCAGACCAGTTCTCCAGTACTTCAACCTGACAGTCCCTGAGCCAAGGAGTGACGTTTCAGGCTGTGTGGCAAGGATCCACATGTCTTATTAAAATATCTGGCACCATTCAGAGCATTTGGGAAAGTAGTCACATAACAACTTCCTAGTACTGTATATTTATCTATCTATCTATATATATCATCCTTTGAGGTCCACTGCAGGACTGGCCTATCCCTACTGGAGCAGGGACGATATAGCCAAAGTATCTTTACCCTGTGACTTAGACTGTCTGGTAGAGACTGTATGTAGGGTGAGAAGTGCTTGTGTGTGTGATTGCAGTGTTGTAGTGGCTTTGGATATGTGCGTAGTCTGTGAACCAAGTGTAATTAGTCTGCCTTAAGCTGACTGGGTGCAGGTATACTAGTATGTGACACTGGTTCAACCACAGCACCCCTTATGTCTGCCAAAGCGGCCAGTGGCTCGGTGAACGCTTCCCAAAGTTTTTACAACTCTGGCGGAAGGCGAACCCGCGTCCATCAGTGTGCCAGATGCACACTCTACCACTGTACCACAGAGGCTCCATATATCATATATATATACAGTAAAACCTCTACAATTCATCATCCTTTAAGTTGGAAACCTCTACAACTTGGGAAGGCTCCAAAATATTCATTTAAAAAATCAAAATTCAAAAATTCCCCAAAATGCGCACGTGAGAGGAAGAGAGTCGGCAAAAATCCCCCCAACTTGGTAAAATGCCGAGTTGTACAGTAATGTTTAAGTGTTTAGTTCCCCAGTACTGTAAAGTATAAGTGATAAATACAGTAATGGCCTTTATAGTGTTAATTGTACTTTACATAGTGTACAGTGTCATGTACAGTATGGTAAAGATGTGCCCAAAAGTGATCTTGAGCCCCTAACACCTCCAAAAACTACCAAAGTCCTCCTCCATGCCTGGAATACATCTAACTGCATGGAATCATGGTAAGGCAGCTTTTACTGTTTATTGTAAAAACTTTCAATTTTTTTTCCATTTTTTTTCCTTTTTCTTTTTTTGTGTGTGTGTGTGCTGAGGGGGAACTTAAAGTTCATCCCTACAGCTCAGCAAATAGGCTAACTCGGCAAGGCTTGCACATGTATTATGCCAAGTTGTAGAGGTTTTACTGTATATATATATATATATATATATATATATATATATATAGTGTATATATCTCTCTCTATCTATCTATATATATATATATATCTATATATATATATATATCTATCTATATATCTATATATATATATATATATATATATATATATATATATATCTATATATATATATATTTATATATATTTATATATCTCTCTATATATATATGTACAGTATATATATATATATATATATATATATATATATATATATATATATATATATATATATATATATATATATATATATATATATATATATATATATATATATATTTATATATATGTACAGTATATATATATATATATATATCTATATATCTATATATATATGTACAGTATATATATATATATATATATATATATATATATATATATATATCTATATCTATCTATATATATATATATATATATATCTATATCTATATATATATATGTACAGTATATATATATATCTATATATCTATATATATATATATGTACAGTATCTACCTATATCTATATATATATATATATATATATATATATATATATATATATATATATGCCTCACCAGATTTGGTACATCAGACCACATGCAATATTCACTTGGCTTAAAGAGTTCTTTAAAGTTAGAATTTGGTAAATGGAGGTTTGGTTGTAAAGAAGGTTTACTGTCCTTGTGAAGTGCCAGCAAGTGCTAGAATAGTCTTATACAGCATTAAAATAGTTTTATGGTAATACAGTATTAACCTGCCCCATCCCGACAAATTTTTCGCCAATGACCTCCCCCAATCCGGGAAATTTCACCCCCCCCCACCCCTTTTTTTTTTTTTCTAAAACCGCCGCTTTTTATGAGAAACATCGAAAATTCATAGAGAAATTGCTCACCTGAGCTTAGACCATACCCTCATCTGGCACCATGTTCTATGGGGTCTGGCTCCAGAGAAAACATTTTCTATGGGAGGGGTAACTATTCCAAACCACTCAGAATAGGTAGATATTTATTTATTTGGTACGAATTTATATGTAGTACGAGAGTACATTGGTTTTCTATCTATCTATTGCCAGACGCCTTAATCCCTTATTAGGGGCGGCTACAAACAAATCGCCTCTGCGTCACCCTGTTCCCCACCATTTCACTGCCCTGCTCACAATTCACACCCCACTCTCTCATATACCTCTCCACTCCATCCCTCCATCTCAGCCTTGGCCTTCCCCTCTCTCTCTCTCCCCCTCCACCTCACTCATACACTCTTCTTGTCAGTCTCTCACTCTCCATCCTCTTCATTTGGCCAAACCACCTCAGTGTGTTTCTCCCAACATTTCCTATCACATCCACATCCATACCACAACGCTCCTTCACATCCTCATATGTCGGTCTGACTCTCCATGTGACTCCACAGGCTCCTCTCACACAGTAATATAGGCAATATAAGCGTTGTTTCACTCATCAAACACATCAACATACCCCACCTTTTTTGGCGCTATTACCTGCTGATCACTTCTCATCGATTGTTCTTCTAACGCCATGTAAACTTTGTCCTTCACACTGTCATTGATTGGGGAATCGTTCTCGCCTTGAATTTCGTACTGTGGCACGACTTGTCATTACTGGCCAGGTCACTGGTAACTGGTGAGTTGCCAAGACCGTGGCGTGTGTGTGTGTGGGGGGGGAGAGGTCACACGGGGTAAGGCATTGTCCCTGCCTGGCCTAGGGTAGAGGAAGGTGTCCCGTGTATAAGTACAAAAAATCACGCTTGAAATTTGAAAAAGGTGCAAATGATGGACCACACAATTGCAGCGCGTTTATAAATGTCAGTGGGAGTCACAGTGACAAAACATTCAGGTGCATATGTACATCAACGGCAAGGCTGTTGCTAACTTCCGATGGTTGCGGGCCATTTGGCTCCTGAGGTTTCATATTTTTGAGCCAAATAAATTTTTAGTAGCCAAACTGATGATGAGCTGAAATTTTTTACGAGCAATAAATATGCAGTATTTATATATTTACAGATTGTGATGGCTAGAATCATATAATGAGGTTTTAAACAATCACAATGGCAACAAGGAAAGACAGTTGATCACAACATGCTTTTTTGTTCATTTAAGTGAAATTTACATATTTTGTAGTTTACAGGGTTTTGAAGTGGATGTACTTTCTCCTCGCTAAAAGGCGGCTTGCATGTAAAATTTGTTTGCCGAAGGGAAAAAATACTCGCATTTGCGAGCTGTGGCTCGCCACGAAAAAGCCCTGAACGGGACGCTGTGGGTTAATACAGTACAGTCTCAGTCAGGACTTCTTCTCAGTGTTGTTGTCTGGAAATTGAGGATTACTGAATACTATGTTACAAAGTTTAATATCAAAGCATACTGTATTTCTAAGTGCACCTATATCATTTTGATTTTCAGAGACGATGAGTGGGAGAAGCACGGGTGTGACAGGTCTCACAGACAAAGGCATATTGGCTCTTTATAAGGAAGACATTAAAAATGCTGTTAATGTACAAGTAAGTGTTGGATGTGTAGAGGTGCAGTATATGTCTTACTATACTTTTAATGTTGGGGTAAGTACATTAAAAAAAAAAAGGAGATAGCTTATCCCTTTGAGTACCTCTGGTGATTTACAAGCAGTTAGGTGTCGTTTTTCCACCAAAATATGAAAGTGGCCCCCCCCCCTTTTTTTTTTTTATAGGTTATATGATGGTAGTTTTCATATCTGACGCTGAAATTGCTTACAATTTATGAATAATCTCAAAATTCATTAAAGAAAAAAAAAAATGCAGTTTCCAGAAATAATTAAAATTACATTTTGAACAGAGGTAGGGGAGAGGGTTGTATTAATACATTTTTGTAATCAGTGTGAATTGTATGTACTTTTCTTATTCAGTATCTGTATTCTTTGAAGTAAACTTGAACTTAGTATTGCACTCTGATTAAAATTATTGTTGAAATATCACCTGATTGTAACTTCAGTTTTAACATTTGCAGTAATATTAACACCCTCTCTTCCCTTGGAATCAATGGTCACCATTTTCAGCTTTGTACGAGATGCACTTATCCTATTACTGTGGCTCAAAGACATGTAGGCCGAGTTAAATTTGCTAGTGTGTGTGATGTGAGAGGTGAAAATAATGAAGGAAATAAAATCAGCTTAACTGGCCTGGGTTCTCACACATCCTATTTATTATTGTATATGGTGTTGGGCTGTTGTGTGCCATAAATACAAACCTTGACTTTAGATGACATATGCGAGAGCTTGTGAATTTTATCATCACTTGTAAAGCTACCATACACTTAACAACCAAATTATAATTACCGGTAATACAAGTGCTCGTGAGCCCTTTGGGCCCCCCGCACTTGCTCCTGCAGAGGGCTCTCACGTTTATATGCTGTTCTAGTGTAACTTTGTCATGTGGATTTTTTTGCAGCTAACCAATTGATTGTGTTATTTGCAGCTTTGGGAATGGAACCCAAGTTGTCTGAACGCAAGTCCGAAGTACACACACAGACACACGGCTACTGCTACAATTTATTTTAGTTCTACCTACCCATCTATCTGTCTATTGCCAGACGCCTCAATCCCGTTTGGGGTGGCCACAAACAAATCGCCTCCAAGTCGCCCTGTCCCCCGCCATTTCACTGCCCTTCTCCCAACTCACACCCCCCTCTCTCATATACCTCTCCACCCCATCCCTCCATCTCATCCTCGGCCTCCCCCTCCCTCTTCCCCCTCCACCTCACTCACATACACTCTCTTTGTCAGTCCTTCACCCTCCATCCTCTCCACATGGCCAAACCACCTCAGTGTGTTCCTCATAACGCTTTCTATCACATCAACACCACAATGCTCCTTTATATCCTCATTCGTCAGCCTGTCTCTCCTTGTGACTCCACAGGCTCCTCTTAAATAACTCATTTCCACTGCTCTCACTCTTGACTTGTGTCCTTCCAACAACGTCCAAGCTTCACTTCCATACGTTAGAGTTGGTATCACAATACTGTCATGTTGTAACTTTTTCACTTCCATGCTCACTTCCCTCTTTCTTATCACTGCTTTCAAAGAACCAGCAACCTTTCTTCCCTGCTGTACCCTTTCAAGCACTTCACCCTCCAAACCTCCATCCTTACTCATCACACCACCCAAGTACTTAAACGTACTCACATTTTCCAATTCCTCACCATCCAACCTCGCTGTACATTCACTGATTTCACCTCTCTCAAAGACCATCACTTTACTCTTCCCTACATTCACCTTTAGATTCCGTTTCTTACACACTCTCCCAAACTCATCCACCAAGCCTTGCAGCTCACCTTCATCTTCACTCAACAACACAGTATCATCTGCAAACAACAGTACAGGGAGTTTCCAAACACTATCCTCTCTCACCAGGGCCACTCCAACATCCACTACCCTACCTTGTACCTCTTTTATTACCCCATCCATGTACAGATTGAACAACCATGGAGACATGACACATCCCTGTTTCAACCCAACTTTCAAAGAGAAAAATTCACTTGGTTCACCATCCACACGCACTGCAGCCTTCGCACCATCGTACATACTCTTCACAGCATTCAACAACTTCCTTTGTACTCCATATATTCTTACACTTTCCACAGTCCTTGTCTATCCACCCTGTCATATGCTTTCTCCAAATCCATGAAAGCTGCATACAACTTCTTCCCCTTCTCTAGAAACTTTTCCACTAAAGATCTATGAATGAATATCTGATCTACACAACCTCTTCCCCTCCTAAAGCCTCCCTGTTCTTCTCCAACTAATTTCTCTGTTCTTTCTCTAACTCTGTCAATAATTATCCTACCATACACTTTTCCTATTATACTAAGAAGACAAATGCCCCTATGATTACCACACACTTCTTTTTCCCCTTTTTCCTTTGCACTGTACAAGGGAATAATTATACCTGACTTTCAATCCTCTGGGATTCTACCTTCCTCCCAGGCCAATCTGTACATCTTCCACATCCATTATACTACTATCTCTCCCCCATGCTTCAGCATTTCACCACACACTCCATCAATTCCTGGGGCTTTCCCCGATTTAACTTTCTTCATTGCTTCCACAACTTCTATCCTACTGATTTCTTCCTGTCTTCTCACCTCCCTCCTTCTCCCAGCCATTCCCCAGCCACTTATACTCGCATTACTTCCATCCTGTATGTTCAACAATTCCTTGAAGTGTTCTCTCCATCTGCTCACTTTTTCTCCCATCTCCACTAGTAATCTACCATTTTTATCTTTCACTTCCCTGCTAACTTCAACCTCTGGGGAAAAAATTCTACGGAAATCCTATGCTGGGCTCTGGGAGCAGAGTTTTTAGGTCAAAATGTGAACACTCATTAAATATAGTAAAAGTTTTTCAATCGTGATGGGACCAAGTTTTTTCACATCAGCAAATTTTTTGCGATTTTTGTGCCAATTTTGGTGGAATTTGAATGTGTAGTTTTGGCTGCCCCCCAAAAAACACACACACACACACACACACACACACACACACACACACACCGCACTCGCTGGTGCAGTGGTAACGTTCTCGCTTGCCAACTGGTGGACAGGAGTTTGCACCTCGCTCAGGTTGCGAAAAGTTTCACTGACGAAGTGGGTGGTTACTGTCCCCCTAGAGCAAGGGGACGGGTGTGTGGGTGTGTGAAGGTCACAGCCTTGCCCTTAGATCGGACTATATGAGCTCTCAGCTCTCTTCCGGGAGGGTAAAAGCTGACGATCACAACCATCAAGTGATCCTGACCGACCCGGTGAACTACACACACACACACAGAGCTAGTGCTATAGTATAGTGTATTAGAACAGAACGTTTACTGTAATTGTAAACTGCCATGGAATTTTGTTTATATCTGATGTTGGTAAAGATCCTTGATAAACATGATCATTTAGTCAAAGCACACAGAAGCAAGAACAAGCAGAAAGATGGAGCGCCAAGTTTAAACGTGTGTAGTATTGTATTATTGTGGTAGGTGGGGTTGCTCACCATCCACTCACTCGATGTAGTGCTGCTCTCGGGTGTCTGCCCTTTCCTCTCCATCCTTCTTTCCTTCCATTGTCTTCTGTCTTTATTTCCTTCATTCTTTCCTTGTCCTTCTGCCTACGGGTGACTTTACACTCCCTCTTCTGTCTTTCTTTCCTTCATTCTTTCCATTTCCTTCAGCCTGTGGGTGACTCTACACTGAGTGACAAGCCAAATGGTTTCCTGTACACCAGGAAACCATTTACTATGCTGGGTGGTAACCATATAACCAAATTTTGGCACCTGGTGGTTTAGTGGGTAATTATTGCACTCCAGTCAGATTGAGCTGGTGAAGGTTTATATCCAAGGGGTGGTTGTGGTTGATTGCCCATGTAATACCACTCAGGTATGAGTGAGGCTGGTCATTCTCATCTTAAATGTCGGGACCAACTGCGTAGCCCCGGGCTGCTACGCTCCTCATGGGGCAATGTAGGATTGGATGATGGATGGATGGATAGTATTGCATTATATTTTATTTATTTAATTATTTATATATTATTTATTTATTTATGTATTTGTCTTATTGTGCTGGTTGTTTAGGATGGCTGAATGTTTGAGTGCTGGTTAAGTGGAGTTCTACTGTAAAATTTGATAGCAGAAATAAACAAACTGATGTGCCATTGGATGGAAGTTACTAATATTGAACCATATAAGTCCAGGAGGAATGAACTTGTTTTACTTCATCTGCCATCTTTACTTAATACAGAATTGCTCACTTTTTTTTTTTCTTTCCAAAGATGGAAAGCATATTTACCATATACAGTAGTTTGCTAAGAGTAAGTAAAGGATGTACAAGTAAATGATGAATCGGATGTTTCCTAACAGGTGATATTTTTGGCGTGTGCAGAGTGCACTTGCTACCTTCGACTCTCTGACGGGAAGATTGTTTCACCTATCACGTTCCTTGTTACTGAACAGCACAACCCACAGCTTGTTGTGGGTGCCATTATATCCATTAAAGAGGTAAGAATTAGTGTTAATATATTAGGAATGTAACATATACAGTCCTGTGCCACTTAACATCCTACTGCATAATGTCTGTTCGCTGTAACGTCCAGGGACCCATAAGAATGTAATGGAAATAAAAAAGAACATCTCAGTTTGGGATTTCTATACTGTACTATATTTTAAAAGTAGTATACAGTACAGTGTATTCCATATACCTGTATATATAGTACAATGTAGCTACAGTATACAATGCATAAGTTATGGTGGTCGCTTAACGTCCAGATCACTTAACGTCCTATCTTTCAGAATGTATCGTGGATGCTAAGCGGCACATGGCTGTACATACATATGAGCCATTCAGATGTACCCTTTTCCTCATGTGTTGCTCATGCTGTCAAACTAAACTTGAGATGCATGGAAAAGTTTAGGGTATTTTACATTTTATATGCTAATCTCATCTTTATATCAAGTACAGTACAGTAAACCCTCGATATAACGAACCCCAGTATTGCGAACTTCAGATATCGTGTACAGCCAAATCGTGACCGAACTTCCCCCGGATGTTGTGAACAAAGGTGGCTTAATGCGAAATTGCTAAATGCAAAGTGTACTTTATGTGGGAAAAATATCATTTAGTCTGCGCTCATCCTTCAAGTCACCCTCTTGACTCCCAATTTCCTACTTTAAGTGCTGAAAATGAAATACAGTGTATTAGTCTGCGCTCATCCTCCATCCTTTTGACCCTCGATTTCCTTCTTTAAGTGTTGAAAATGAAACACTGTATTAGTAATACATTATACAGATACAGTACTGTATGGTTATACATCTACTCACCAGTGAAAACGCCAACTGCTTGGCAATTGAGAAAAAAAAAACACCCAAGGTCGCCAACCGCTCACAACAGTGATGATAATGGCGGTCTGGTGGTGGACGGGCTAGGCGTTTCACGCCTCACGTTACTTTATGTATAAGACAGTCGCTAAATGCGCGGGATTGGTACCTTTTCTAACCTGTCACTAAACACGAAAATTGCTAACTTGAAACATGCTAAATGCGAGGGATCACTGTACATGATTATTAACCCCTTAAACGCGGATCGTCGTGTTTGCGACGCTCAGCGAAAAGGACATAATGACGGATCGTCGCTTTTGCGATTCTAGTAAATTTTTAATAACCGCGGGCAAGCAGGCTCCAGCTGGTATTGTCTATCAGTACTGCCACCCTTTAGCTACTTTTAGCACACTTGACCTTTGTACTACTGACCTCGGTTGTTGCCAAGTATCATTTTTTTTTACCCACCCACGCACCGCTGCCCAGCCTTCCATCGTCGTGCGATATGGCAGCGCGCGGACAGCTCAGACGTGTCAATCTGCGCCTTCCTCTCGCAAGCACTTTATGCTAATTGGAAACGCTTGTTTCCCCAGTTGTCACACTAGCATTTTTTCCCACGGTTTGCCCCTGTTTAGCGTCAGTTTACCGCAATCTTTGAAGGTGACACCATGTCTCACTCAAGCTCTTCCGAGTCTGTGCCTTCCAGCCCTCCGAAAAAGGGCTTTGTGACCTCCACCCCGTCCAAACCCTTACTAGGAACTGCTAAGGGCCTTAGTGACTCAGCTATAGACATTGAATTGTTGAAAGTGTCAATGGATTATGGTAGTGACGTCGGAGTGTTATCGAGCCTTGCCGAGTCAGACACTCTATCGAGTGCTGAGTCTGAGGTGCCTGAAGTGACAATTCCTGTGCCCAGCACAACAGGCAAGGCTCCAGTGAAAAGGGGTCTAGTGTATGGAAAGGGGGCCAAGAGGAGATGAAGTGGTGACCCCGCTTCCCAGCCATTGTCGTCCTCAGACCGGCCATTGTCCCCTACACCAGGTCACGCCGCCGCCATACCGCCACGCACTCCCAGCCCCATTCTCTCGTCGTCATCTTCAGCTGTGCTTTCTCCATAGTCTTCTGGGTCTCCTTCACCACCTCAGAAGGGAAGTAAGCAGTCTGCTTTCCGTAGAGGTTTCCGTAGGCCCCGTGACCGTGCTGGTAGGAGTAGAAAAGTGTCGCCTAGTGTTAGAGTTAGTGGTAAGGTTACTTGCACTAGGCAACTCACCACTCAGGCCACTGCAAGTGACCTTGAACCTTCTCCTTATCTCCCCACCACCACCACCACCACCACCACCACCACCACCACACCGACACGACCTAGCACAGCCCCTGCCACACGGCCTGCCTCACCGACTGCCACACGGCCTGCCTCACCACCCGCCGCCCCCACCACCTCCCAGCCTAGGCAGGGCACTCTGGATGCCTTCATGTGGTCTGAGGGCTCAGATTTTGTGCCAGAAGATCTGCCCTTTGATGCCAGTGGGTGTGGGATACAGGCTGACTTCCCTGTCCCAGAGGATGGTGAATGTCTGGACTACCTGTTGGCCTTCCTGGATAATGAAGTCATGGAGCAGATTTGTACCGAGACGAACAGGTACGAAGGGCAATCTGCTGCAGTTCATGAAGGTGAAGGTGAAGCTGCAACGCCATCCACGTTGCGGATGGCAGCATGGGTTCCTGTTACGATCAGGGAACTATTTGTATTCATCGGCTTGATGCTTCTCATGCCACATAACTGGAAGCACAAGCTCGAGGAATACTGGAGTGCTGACGATCTTTGCCCCACACCCATCTTCAACAAGTACATGAGTCGTGATCGTTTCAGGCAACTCATGACTTACCTTCACTTTGCCAACAACGATGAGCCTTCCCAAACTGACCCACTATGGAAAGTGAGGGGAATCCTGAACCTGATCAAGGACAAGTTTATGACGTTCCTTCGGCCCTTCAAGAAAGTTGTGATTGACGAGTCCTTGGTTTTGTTCAGGGGCCGTCTTCGGTTCGTGCAGTATATTCCTAGCAAACGCCACTGCTTTGGAATAAAGTTTTTCGTGCTGTGCGACTGCAAGACGGGGTTCATCCTAGACTTCGTTATCTACACCGCCAGCAATGTGGACTTGGACAAGACTGACCCCCTTGGATTCTCTGGTTCTGTGGTGAAAGTGCTTTTGGAAAAGTACTTTGGTGGGAATCATGTCCTGTATACGGACAATTATTATACAGCTCCCAAACTTGCCAAGTACCTTTCAGAACACAGCGTCGGATCCTGTGGCACTGTCCGGAGCAATAGGGCACACTACCCTGCCTTCCCCGAGGCTGAAGGATCAAAGCGGGGAGACGTGCACCTGAAAAAATCTGACAAAATGCTGGCGATCAGTTGGCATGATAAGAGAATCGTCAGTGTGCTCACCACAGTTCACAAGGGGGAAATGCAAGCCACAGGGAAGGTCGACAGAAGGACTGGCGATCCTGTGATGAAGCCTGATGCTGTGATTGACTACAACGTCAATATGCGGCCGGTGGACAAGTCTGATATGATGATCGGAGAGATAGACTACCTGAGGAGGAACTGTCGCTGGTACAGGAAGGTGTTCTTGCACTTGCTTGATATGTGCATGCTGAACGCCTTCATCCTGTATAAGATCAAGAACAGGAAGCCAGCAAACTACTCTCTCTGGCGTTTTTCTAAGACTTATGTGTACCAGCTGCTTCAGCGTTTTGGGCAGGTACTGCCATCAGGTCCCAGGCGCCACTCACACACACCTCCAGACCGCCTACAGTGCCAGGACTACCTTCAGCGACACCGCCTGGAGCCACTGCCTAGCACTGCCAAGAGGGGAAAAGCACTCAGGAGGTGTCATGTGTGCACCCACACTACCAGGCAAGACAGAACATTTAGGCGCACCTCCTTGCAGTGCAAAGAGTGCAAAATTCCCCTCTGCGCTTACCCGTGTTTCTTTGATTACCACAGCCTGGCTAGATATTGAAAATAAAGGTAAGAATCTTGTAAATAATACTGAGAGTGACAGTGATACTAATGTTTAGTTTTCTTTTACGTACTGACAGTGACAGTCTGATGAGTGTAAATTAGTGTATGTAGTTGTAAAAGCACTGACAGTGACAGTGATTTCAGTGTAAATAATTTTACATAGTAATAATATAAGTATTGAGAGTGACAGTCACTCCAGTGTAAGAAGTTGAAAGCATATGTTTCTATTCTATGTTCTGACAGTGACAGTTTGGTGTGTAGAAAATATTATTTTTATAACAAATGACAGTGACACTGATGAATATGGCACTAAACTGACAGCTAGAGTGAAAGTGAGCGATAGAAATGAAGTGCGAGTGGCCGACAGGAGCGAGAATAAAGTGCCTGCCGTAAGGCAGAATAAAATCGCGCCGCGGTGGTCTTTCTCATTCCCGCTTCACAACACTGGCAGTGACAGTGATTTTTAGGACCGTAATAGTGCCAAGCGAGCCTTTGCGAAGTACTATGAAGGAAAATAATGTAGTATACGTGTTTTTAGCTGTGAAAAGGGAAATGTGTGTTCAGTGACGGGAAGATCGCCGCCTCGCTGCATGTCGGCCGTACGCTCTGTTCATTGTAGCCTTATTTTCAGTGCTCATTGTACAAATACGGATTCCAAACTACCTGTACGTTGTTGTATAAAGTGTACTGTGACAGATTGAGGCTGTGGTAGAGGGGAAACCGGGTTGCTGGAGGTGTGAAAGTGAAGACTTTGTTACCCAACTTTGCAAGTCTCCACAAGTCCTTTGGTAGTCCACAAAGGCTCAACACCTGTCTCAGGAGAAAGCTGAATGTAAGTACTATATGCCATAAAAATTTTAATGTTCTAGGGTTAATCTCTGATTTTTGGCAAATATTTTCCCACAGGTACTCAGACCCCGCTACAACCCCACCACACGGGGGGGATCGGCTGTACATGGCCGCGTTTAAGGGGTTAAATAAACATTTAAAATGATGTAGATTATTGCTTTACTCACCAGAAATGCATAGAAGTGTAGATGAATAGTTACAGGTAGGTACATCCAAGTCCAAGGGCAAGTCCAGACCAGAATAATCCTTAGATAAAGCCAAGAAAATTTTGAAAATGGAACAGAAAAATTGAAAAAAAGCTCAGAAATCTAGAAAAATTTCGCCTTGACAAATTCGGAGTACTGTATTGGGATTTTTGGATAATTGGTAGCCAGATTAGAGGAATTTTACTGTACATGTAGACAGAGAAGGATTGTGGAAGGTTTTGTGCATGTACAGTGTAGATGGTAAGCTGTTAGTTGCCGTCAAGAGTTTTTATGATGGTAGTCAGGCGTGTAAGGGTAAATGGGCATCTAAGTGAATGGCTCACGATCAGTGTGGGCACATGACAAGGTTGTGTGATGTCCCCATGGTTGTTCAGTATATATATGGATGGAGTGATGAGAGAAGTAAAGACACAAGTAATGGAGAGGGGTGGTGTTGGTAATGAATGGTGATGGATGGAATATCTCAAATTTGTTGTTTACTGATGATGCAATACTGCTTGTAAATGTGCACAAGAACTTGGTAGACTAGTGCAGAGTATTGCTTATGTCTGTGAACGTCATCTTTAAGAGTAAATGTAGAAAAGAGTAAAGTGATGGTAATTGAGAGAGAAGGTGATATCCAGTGTGAGTTCCAGAGATTGGAGAGAACCTGGAACTAGTGAGAGAGTTCAAATACCTGGGGACAGTGATTGAAATGAGAGGAAAATGTGCAGTGGAAGTAGAAAGAAGAGTAACACAAGGAAGGAAAGTAGCTGATGCTATGAAGGCCTTGATAAGAAACGGGCTTGAGTGTTGCAGGCTTACATGAAGGAGTGTTGGTGCCAGCTTTAACATATGGATGTGAGACTATGGTGTGGCATGAAAGTGAAAAGTTAGGTGTGAGAACAATGGAGGTGGGACTGGTAAGGAATGTATATGGAGTACAGAGTGTGGATAGGATACGAAATAATGTGATTCGTGAAAGATGGGGAGTGAGGATGTCTGTGGACACCAGAATCAGAGCAAGTGTACTGTGATGGTTTGGTCATGTGGAGAGAATGGATAATAATAGAAAGATGAAAAAGGTATATCTTGAGCAAATTTGAAGGAGGGAGAAGGCGAGATAGGGCAAGGAGGAGGTGGAGGGATATGGTGGATGAGTGTGTGAGGAAGAGAGGTATGGAAGTTGGTGAGGCTAGGGAACTGACAAGATTGAGCTGGCTGGATGAATGTTGCGAGAAGTGCATGATCAGGGATTTGACACCCCTTTTTAATGTGACGGTGTCCGGACTGACTCTGTTGGATACGTTTATGTGAAGCTATGGAATGTGGTGAAAGTTTTTGGCGTATCAGATAGAGCCAGGATTCCGGGGGCATGAATGATGAGTGAATGGAAGCGTGGCCCATTGGATTGGGTAAACTTGGGCTGTCTGGACATTTCTACTCCTCACCCTGCCCTAGGGTGGGAAAGGCGTTCAGGATGATGATGATGATGATATATATTATATATATAATATAAGTAGACTCTTGCTTTATTGGACTCAAGAAACTGGATTTTAGGTTTAATGGACACCACAAAGTCCACCTAAATTTTGTCAGGTATAATGAACAGTGTCTGTTAAATGGGGCACAGTGTTTCACAATAGATGTGTTTCCTACCCATTTTACTCTAGCCTGGCCTGAAAGTGCCCTCTTTCCATTGTGATCGCAGAGTTGTAATAACAGACTACAGTCATACTGTACTGGTTGAGAAGTGCTGTGACAAAGATATGAAATAAGCCGCAAAAAGGCAAAGTTATAGTCCAAGTTAGTGAAAAACGGGTTTAGTTTTCATTTTTAGTTCTATAATATGCTGTTGTACTCATTTATTTTCAATATAACAGACTGTCGCCTTTATTGGATCAGACTTTACTCCAGTTAATTTGTTATATCAAGTGTCTACTATATAAATCAAATTTTGGACAGTAGTTATAAAATAATATTATAGCCTATTCAGATGAGGCTGAGTGGCATAAAAAGTAATGTGCAGAACTTATTCAGATCTGGCGGTTAACAGTATATTTGAGTCTTAATTACTGTTCTCGTTTTAGGTGAGCTTGGTGTCATGGCAAGAGCCTGGAGAGGAGAACATATTAGAGGATGCTGGTCTGCATCATCTTTATATACTCAAGTACTCTGTGCTGGAGACCCGGGAGTCTGTAGGGAAGGTTCTTGGCCTCACTGGAGGAAACCAATCCTACCGAGAAGCCATCATTCACATCCGCCCCGCCCTTGTATGTAATTCTTTTAATGATAAAATGTTTTATTTGCATATCTGTTGTGAAAGTAATTGTTTGAAGTTGAATGTAATACTGTCATTGAAATGTTGGACTGTATATAAATTATGATAGTAAATCACATGCACTGGAGCAGTTTATGGTAAGTACCAAAGAGAAGACTGTTTATGATACTTGTACATATTTATAGGTTATTGTCAGAGAATCTATCCATCTATCTATTGCCAGATGCCTCAATCCCGTTTGGGGTGTCCACAAACAAATCGCCTCCAAGTCGCCCTGTCCCCCGCCATTTCACTGCCCTGCTCCCAACTCACACCCCCCTCTCTCATATACCTCTCCACCCCATCCCTTCATCTCATCCTCGGCCTGCCCCTCCCTCTTCCCCCCTCCACCTCATTCACATACACTCTCTTTGTCAGTCTTTCACCCTCCATCCTCTCCACATGGCCAAACCACCTCAGTGTGTTCCTCATAACGCTTCCTATCACATCCACTGAGAATGTTAGAAATAAAATCAGAGGATTAACCCATAAACTGCAACTGATGTTCTGAAATGTACTGACGGGGACTGCGGCTGATGTCTTGGGCTCCACCCCTCCCCCATCCTGCTCCTCCCCACCCACATTCTTCTTCATCCACCCCACCTCACCCTTTAACCCGCCATCATTCCTCACCCTTACCACCCTCACCCACTTCTTTCCCCTTCCCCTCCACCATCCCACCTGGTCTTCTTAGTCTGTTCCAATCTGAGTTTTCACTACCCACACCACATCCCCATTTCTCCCACTGGTGCCATAAATACAGTGGCCTAAACCTTATCGTATCGTATCATATCGTTCGTATCGTTTATAAGGGCTCCAACATGCTTGCATGTGTCAGCCTCAGTCACCTAATGGCAGCTGTCCACACTGCCCAATCTCTGGCAGCCTCCCTGTTCAGTCCTTTGTCCCTAAGGTCACACTCTATGACCTCATTCTGGGTCATTTTCAGTCTGCCTTTCACAACCCTACCCCGGACATTCACACATCTTATGTCCCACACCCAGTTGTCATCCTTTATCCTCACCACATGCTCAGTCCATGTCAGTCTACCGCTTTTCATCACAACACCAGTACACTTCAATCTCATCCTTCCTTCCAACTCTTCAATCGTAAACCAAGCCCCCCAGGCCTTGCATTCAAGGATGCACACACAAAAAAAGAAGTCTATGGTCCATCCATCATCCAATCCTACATTGCCCCACGAGGAGTGTGGGATCCCAGGGCTAGGCAAGTTGGTCCTGACATTAAGATACGAGTGACAAGCCTCACTCATCCCTGAGTGGCATTACGTGAGCAATGAACCCCAACTACCCCTTGGATATAAACGTTCACCGGCTTAGTCTATGATCTGTTTATATATCTTCCTATACCCTGATGCCCTAATCCTGCAAAGGGTGGCCGCAGACAAAACACATCCAAGTTGCTCTGTCGCCCACCATTTGACTGCCCTCCCCCCAACTCATTCCCCCGTTTCGTTTTCGTTTCGTTTTTAAAGGCTCCAACATGCTTGCACGTGTCGGCCTTGGTCACCTAATGGCGGCTCTCCACACTGCACGATCCATTGCAGCCTCCCTGTTCAGTCCCTTAACCCTAAGGTCACACTTAATGACCTCGTCCCATGGCTTTCTCGGTCTATCCCTCATAACCCCACCCCCAATATTAACACTTCTCACCTTCCTCACCCAATTATCATCTCCCATCCTCTCCAGATGTCCAAACCACCTCAATCTACCTCTCCTCATCGCAACACTCTCAACTCTTCCATCATAAACCCAGCCCCTCTAGGCCTTGGATGCAGGGATGCACTGCACATCCACCTAATCATTGTCATTTTTGTACGTCTGAGCTGGCGAATATCTTCCTCCTTCACTGCCCAGGTCTCACTACCATACAGCATTACACTCCTAACACATGCTGCATATAAAGACCTCTTAGCACGTAGGGAGAGTCCTCTCAGTGTCAGGAGAGGCAAGAGCTCCCTGAACTTCTTCCAACCACTTCTCAACCTAGCCACAGAGCTAGCTCCAGCCCCACCTCCAGCACACAACATGTCTCCCAAATAACAAAACTCTTCCACATACTCAAGAGATTCACCAGCAAGTTCAATCCTTTCACGTCTGACAATCTCCACCTGCTCACCCCGACATGCCATACACATAAAATCAGCATTATCTCGCAGTCTACCTCTGATACCACTACATCTCTTATGCACCCGTTTATCACACACACCGCACAAGATGGAATTACTTCCCACGCCCTTGTGGCAAACTGCACATGGCCACTCTCCCTCGTCTTTGACAGTACCGCCACCAACCCTAGATATCATCACTTTTGTTTTATCTGCATTTACCCTTAAACCCTTTTGCCCCATACCATCTCTCCACTTCCTAAACCTTTCCTCCACCTCCCTTTCGTTCTCTGCAATCAACACCAAATCATCAGCACACAACAACTCCCACGGGAGTCCGTTTCTAAAGTCACGTGAAAGGGCTTCAAGTACCATGATAAACAACATGGGACTCAAGACTGACCCCTGATGCACACCAACCTTCACGGGAAACTCATCACTCAAATCTCCATTCACTCTTATCTGGGTGTGAGCACCCACATACATGGCCATAACCACCCTAACCAGCCACTCCTCCAAGCCAAGCTTTCTCATTGCCCACTTCACCACCTCTCTAGGGACTCTGTCAAAGACCTTTTCCAAATCAACAAAAACAAAATAAAGATCCCTTCTCCTACCAATATAATTTTCCTGAAGCTTTCGAACCATGAATATGGCATCAGTTGTCCCCCTACCTGGCATAAACCCAAACTTCATCTCATCAGTATTCACTCTTTCTCTAATCATACCTTCTAAAACTCTCCATTACCTTCATTATCTGATCTAAAAGCTTTATACCTCTATAATTTCCTCTTTCCAGGGCATCACCCTTCCCTTTATACACATTTACAATTACACTCTTCAGCCAATCATCTGGGACAACACACTCATAAATAATCCTATTTATCCCTCATATACCTCTCAACTCCATCCCTCTACCTCATCCTCAGTCTCCCCCTCCCTATCCTTCCCTCCACTTCACCTACATACACCCTCTTAGTCAGCCTTTCATTCTCCATTCTCTCCACATGTCCAAACTACCTCAGTGTATTTCTCCTAATTTTCTCAATTTCATTTCTTCATTCGTCAACCTGTCTCTCCATGTCACTCCACATGCTCCTCTTAGGTGTCTCATTTTCCACTGCTCTCACTCTTGACTTGTTCCCATCTATCAAGGTCCGTGCCATGCTTCCATACGTCATGGTAGGGATCGCTGTACTGTCATGCAGTGACTTCTTGACTTCCATACTCACCTCTCTATTTCTCATCACTGCTTTCAGTGAACCAACATCCTTCCTTCCCTGCTGTACCCTTTCAAGCATATCATCCCCCAAACTTCCATCCTTACTCATCACACTACCCAATACTTTAATGCACTCACATTCTCCATGTCTGTGGTCCCCCCCCCCCCCAAAGCAAACCTTACTAACATAAGTTTTCTGTATTTTTTCTTTTTTTTCTTTTGTTTACTGAATTAAGTGGTGTACCTGCCATACTGAAGGTGCTTAGTAACAAAAGCAATGGGTTGGTCATGACGCCACTGTACTGGACTTCAATATGCTGGAGCTGCTAAGCTGAGGAATACGTATGCTTAAAAATTTTTACAATGAAACCTTGATTATCCAACATAATAGAGCCATCAGTATGTTTGGATACAGACAGTGTCTGGATAATGGAACAATACCCATACCACTCTGACCCTACCTACATGCACAGTACCTCTTCAGATTTTGGCAGTGTTCTTCGGTCTTTCAGTTATACATCAAAACACACCTGGGAATATCTGATATAATGCTAGATACTATGAAAACAATGCATAATTAACAACACAAAATAATCAGTGAAGAAGAAGGTTGCTAAAAGAATTTTAATAGCTTCAGTACTGTACTGTACTGTATTGTACTTACTACCCAGAGAATGGCAGACAGGCGTCATAACCTGCTAGCCTGTACAGTAGCTGGTGTCCAGTAATCCCTTGTGGCATAGTGGCTCGTGTGATCACATAACAAAAGTCGGGAAACTCCCCCTCCCCTAACTGTTGGAGCTGGATGGTGAGCGGGGATGTGTGGTACCTGTCACTGAACACAGCGTTGCCGCCCATGTCTCTATTGGACCGCCGTTTTTGCTTAGGTGGTGGGTTAGGTTTTGTTACCACTGCACGGCTTGAGAGGCTGGCAAGGCGACTATGACTGTTCGGTGAGGAGGCGAACGGCCATTTTTGGTCAACTGACAGGTTAGGCTATATTACCAGTGCGCGGCTCAAGAGGTGGGCTGGACAAATTTGACCATTCAGTGAGGAGGCGGATGACCATTTTTGCTCGGCCGGTGGGTTAGGTTCTGTTACCAGCATGTGGTTTGAGAGGCCAGCTGGGCGGCTTTGACTGTTCATTGAGGATGTGGACAGCCATTTTTGTTCAGGCGGTGGGTTAGGTCCTATTACGTGCGCGCGTCTCAAGAGGCCAGCTGGCTGACTTTGTTCGATGAGGAGGGGGATGGCCATTTTTGCTCAGCTGGTGGGCTAGGGCATATTATCAACATGCTGCCAGAGAGGCCAGCAGGTCGCTCAGCTGATTTTTTGAATTTGTAGGCTGCTCAACTGGCCATGCTGGAAATTTTGTGTTCGAATACAGACAAAGACATAACAGAGCTAAGATCTGATGTTCGGGTACGGAGCATGTCCTGATATGGGAGATCTGGATAGTTGAGGCCCTGCACGCCACAAGGGGCAAAGTGACGCATTTATGATTTTCCACAGATCACCTTCAAAATCTGATGACATAAAAATGTTCATAGAAATGTTATTTTTTAGTTTCAGTTTCTAATATTTGGACATAAGGTTCATAAGTATGCATACTTTAAGGACAGTATTTCAGAAATTTGGCACAATAGCATTTTCATTGTTAAAATTACGTCGTCAGCAGAAAAATATTTCTTGCTAGTGTCTTGCTGGACTTTGTGAGCATTTTGCAGCTTTTTTTTTTTTTCAAACCAATAAAGTATCATATTCATCCAATACTATGATAAATGTAAGTTGTTTTTTAAGGGCAACATGGAAGAAAACGGTAAAGTGCAAAACGCCACCCGAGACAAGGCGTAAGTTCCTGGGGTGCTTTGCACTCGGCAGAAGTGAGGCTAAGACTGAACAGGTAAGGCACCACCCGTGAGAAAATTAGCCGCTTTAATTGCCCGTACGTGGGTGACATAGCACATTCTGATTGGCTGGCTGGTCACTGCTGTGGGATGACATACGAATGGAGTTTACCCTTTGTGGCGTGCAACAGAACCTGCACCTCAGACCAAGTGTCAACAAGTCGCTTGGAGCACGCTTCTCACTTCAGACTTTCACCCTTATGACACTAATTGGACTTGAGCAAAGTGACTTTGCACAGTCATGGGATAGTGTTTGAGGGAGCAGCTGGTGGAAAACAACAGGATTCAGCTGGTATGGCAGTTTACCTCTTGTGGTGTGCAGGGCCTCAATTAAGGGATTACTGCACTTTTTCTTGTCCCCTATTAGGAACCAAGGGATATGGGTGGGGGGAGATTTTGAGAAACTTGTTTTTTGCACAGAGAGCATATCATATTTTCCCCCGTCCTGGAGTTTATGAGTTAAAAGGCAATTTTGTAAATGTAAGATGAGAAAATTAAAAGACTTGTTTATTTAAGAGGAATATGTATGAAATCAGTGGCTTAATCTTCTCAGTAGAGAGGAATAATTCTTTACTAAATGCAGTACTTTTCTAACAATACACAGCACAGTAGATAGTATCCCATAGGGCAGCAGAAAAATTGACTGTTGACTTATTGTTTCATGATACAGGAAGGGAAATAAATGTGAAAGAGCTGGGGGTTGAGAGTAATCCTGTTTTGGCTTGAGTACTGTCTGCGACACTTTACAACCCACAGTGTTTTTATGAGCTACAGACATACATTGTATGTCCAGTGCCACAGTCTAGTTTGAGGTTTTTTCTGAAGCATCATATTTTACCTTAATTTATGTCCTGAAAGTACAGTTTACCATTTAAACATTGGATCCATCCCACCCATATAGTTTTGTGTTTCACTACTGTCAACCATGTACTGTACCATAGCATTTTGAAATGTAGTGTAGCACATTTTCATTGTGTTGAGATATTGCTCATACATGTGTTGAGCTGTTGTTCGTTGGTAATTTTTTCTTTTTCTTTTTTCAGGAGAAATTTGATGAAAAATTTTGTTCTGACATGCGCTGGGTGAGTACAAATGATATATTGTAGTACATTAAGAAAAAAATTATTCACTTTTCATGCTTTCACCAAGCCTGATTTTCTCAGTAAAGCTGTTAATCAAAATTGAAACACTATTCACATACCATGCCACTGTTCAGTATTAAGTGGTTAGAGTGAACAGTGAAGAACCAGACTGCCTAGGGAACAACTAGTACTACTAGTACAGTGAAGAACCATGTTTGATGCAACTCACGCTAGCCCTGATCACATTATATCACTTGTTTTTTCTGATTTTCTGTGGGCCATCATTTATTGCATGTGAGACTTTTCAAAGATCATTTACAGCAATGACCATGAAAGCCTGAGTTCCATGTACGATAGATATTGTTGTTCATTTTCTGTTTTCATACCAAGTAAAATACTGTTATGTATACAGTATATATATATATATATATATATATATATATATATATATATATATGTATGTATATATATATGTATATACAGCCACCGCAAATTGACTTAGGACCTCCCACCACAAGCTGTTAAAAAACACAAATCATATTATATCACAATGTTTGTTCATGAAATGCCACTCATTAATATGAAATCATGTTTCCCTTGTTTTTCAGGACCAGTTGGATGCGTTTTGACATGGAATCACTTAGATCTCTAAAGTAATCTAAGGACATTTCTTTGCACCAAACATTAATTTTGTCAGTTCAGTCTTGAGGTTGTCCAGATTGGGTGTCTTCTTCTCTGCCATGATTTCCTTCATATTTGCCCAACAGTTTTCTATCGGATTTAGATCCAGTTGAGGACCTCAATCCGATTATCCTGAAGCCATTTTGTCACCTTCTTTGACTTGTGACATGGAACTGAATCGTGCATGAAAAAGTCACACCCATGAATAGCAAAAAAGTTTAACAAATGATCTTTCAGAACTTGAATGTACAGACCACCATTCATCATCAAGTTCTTAGGAAGAAAGTAGAGGCCTTCCCTTCCCATTTCACCTGATTGTGGATGCTTAACAGTCGGGACCGTGTAAGCAGGGTCATATCGACTACAGGAGGCAGGGCAATGAAACTTGGCAGAAAGCACCTGAAACACTTGAAATGTGCTTTCATCGGAAAACAACTTTTCTCCACTCGTCCGATGTCCATTGAGCATACTTCTTGGCAAACTGAATGTGCTGCTTCTTCATGTGGTCAGTGAGATGCAGTTTCTTGGCTGTGGTGCGACTTGGCAAACCCAGCTCCTTCTGCAAGTGGTGTTGGATAGTTTGAACTGAGACATCTTGTAACGGCTGGGGATGCATTCTCTTCAATTCTGCTGCTGTCAGTCGAGGATTCTTGATTACTTCCCTCTTCAGAAGCATATCTTTACCTCTGGAAGTCGTCCTCTTCTTTCCACCATCATGCTTGTGCTCTGGTATGACATCAGGTGGCTGGCTGCGCGCTGCAGCAAGAATCTTCATGAAGGTACTTATGTGCATCCAGTACGTTCACAAATCGTGATGATAGGGACTTTATCCTGCCTCCATGCAATGATACAGACCCTCTCATCCCTTGAGCAATATTTTCCAGGCATGACAACTCGACTCTAGGAAAATAACAGGGCAAACAGTCATGCTTACGAAAAAAGAGGGAGGTGCAAGCTCGAAGTGACAGGAACATATACTCCCACTCTCGCTTCTGGGCAAGCACTGACGTACTGAGTGTTTCACCACCTCCTGCCAACACCAGAGGAGTTGCCAGTTACTTCTTGCCCAAAAAATTCACTCGGTAGAGGTGGAAACACAAAACACAGACAGACAACTCTCCCACAGCAATTCTGTGTGTGTAGGTCCTAAGTCAATTTGTGGTGGGTGTGTATATATATATATATATATATATATCATCCAGCCATCCATCATTTACTCCTATGTCGTCCCACGAAGAGCATTGGAGCCGAGGGCTGGGCAGGTTGGCCGCGACATTTAAGATGAGAGTGACCAGCCTCACTCATCCGAGAGGCATTACATGAGCATTAAACCCACCTCCCCCATGGATTTAAACCTGCACCGGCTCAATCGGATTAGAGCACCTTAATTTCCAACTAAACCACCAGGTGCCATAATATGGACATATGGTTACCACCCAGTGTGGTAAATGTTTTCCTGGTTGTCACTCAGTGTAGTCACTCATAGGCAGAAGGAAGAAGAAAGAATGAACGAAAGAAAGACGAGGGAATGTAAAGTCACCCGTAGGCAGAAGGAAGAGGAAATAAGAAATATATATATATATATATATATACATACACACACACACATACAGTAAGACCTTAATATAACGGACTTCAGTAGACCAGAATTCGCTTTTATCGATATTGAGAAGCTCCTGGAGTAAATTCCTATATATCGGTAAAAGGCAGATAAAGCCAGAAGCAATGCAGACTAACTGACCACCTCAGCAATGTTCACCACAATAAGGTAAATAAAGGGTATGTCTGCTAGTGTACAGTACAGTATCATTATATTTATTATACCAGTTAATTATTGTAGTGAAGGTATAATACAGTTCAGTACTGCAGTGGTAATGAAAATAGTTTAAAAACCATTGGTGTGATCTGGACTACAGTAATGTCTGATATATCTGAAAAAGTCAGGATTAGCAGGGGGAAGTCCGAATGTCGCTTTTATCGGAATTTTGCTTTTTTCGGAATGGCTTGGGCCCCAATTAGTCTGTTATGGTGAAGTCTTACTGTATATATACAGTATATGTGTGTGTGTGTGTATATATATATGTATGTAATTATATATGAATATACATATCATCATCATCATCATCATCATCATCCGGACCTCCTTTCCCACCCTAGGGCAGGGTGAGGAGTAGCAACGTCTAGACAGCCCAAATTTGCCCAATCCAATGGACTATGCTTCCATTCATTCATGGTTCAAGCCACTGGAATCCTGGATCTATCTGATACGCCAAAAACATTCACCACGTTCTGTAGCCGTGTACAAACGTATCTGATTGGGTCAATCCTGATGTTGTTAGTTAAGAAGGGGTGCCATATCCCTAATCATGTGATTCTTCTCACAAAATTCATCCAGCCAGCTTGATATCTTGTCAGTCCCCTAGCCTCACTGGCTTCCAAACCTCTCTGTCTCACACACTTATCCACCATGTTCTTTCACATTCTTCTGGGCCTACTCTACCTCCTCCCTTCTTCAAATTTGCTCAGATATACATTTTTCACCACTCTGTTATTATCCATTCTCTCCACATGATCGTACCATCTTAGTACACACTCTTCGATTCTGGTGTCCTCAGACTTCCTCACTTCTCGTCTTTTACGAATCACGTTACAAAGTAATCCTTCTAATATCCGAACGTCCCCACTAACCGGACATAATCGTCCCGGGATCCAACATTCCCAAAATGGTCTTTGGGGGGGGGGGGAATAAAAAAAAAAAAAAAATAAGGGGGGGGGACGAAATTTTCCCGTCTGTAATTTGAACTTGCTGCGCACGGCGCGGGACAGCTTTGTTGTGGCGCGTCATTCCTCCGACGTCCAATAGAGTGCTGCTGCATCCCCCTCACTTTCCGCCTGTCTCTCGCAACGAGTGCACGCTCGTCGTCATGGCTGCCCACGTGCTCGCTTTTGTGGTGGTTCCTTGCTTGCTGCAGGCACTCCTGCTGCTCTCGGTCCTCTTATTAGTGTGTGTGATGATGGCCCCGCCGCCTGAGAAGAGGAAGAGAGTGGTGTTGACTCTGGAGAAGAAACGGGAGATATTGGAGAAAGTAGATGCGGGGTGGTCTTCTTCCCGCATCCTCCGCGAGTTCAACTTGGCCTGATCTACTTTGTTCGCTATCAAGAGATCCCGAGACAAACTCATGCAGTACACGGCTGACTTCTCGTTGAGAAGCAAACGCAACGTAGAGAGGAAGGTGATGTTTACTCCCAAGTTTGCTGAAATCGACCGCTCCACGTTGATTTGGCATCGACAGCAACGTGCTGCTGGTGTGATGGTACGTGGAACGGAGCTGAAGGCTGCTGCTGAGAAGTTTGCCAGGCTTCACGACGCCCTAGACTTCAAGGCATCTGAGAGTTGGCTCTTCGCGTTCAAGTTACGGCATGGCCTTACCAACTGTAAAGCTCATGGCGAAGCTTTGGACGCTAATGAGGATGGAGTTGACGAGTTTCGGCACATGGTGAAGGGCTTGATCAACAGGGAGGGCCCCACTCTCGGTCAAGTCTACAATGCTGACGAAACTGGTTTATTCTATTGTTCTTTGCCAACGAACACTCTAGCCGAGGAGACGGAGAAGCGTGTACCTGGCTGCAAGCTCTCCAAGCAACGGATATCTGCTTTGTGTTGTGCCAATGCTAACGGCATGCACCAGTTTAAGCCCGTTATTGTTGGCCGTGCAAAGCAGCCTCGGTGTCTTCGTGAGGTGATGGATGTCCTTCCTGTCGTCTGGTACCATTCTTTCAAGGCATGGTTTACAGCCCAGATCTTCAAAGACTGGTTCCACTGCCACATCGTCAAGGAGGTCATCAGTTACCAGACGAAGACACTGGGAATCCTGCGCGACCAGGTAAAGGCCCTCCTTCTCCTCGACAATGCACCTGCCCACCCGTTCGACAAGGACTTGGTGGCTGAGAATGGCCAGATTAGGTGCATGTTTCTGCCACCTAATACGACTGCTCTCATCCAACCAATGGACCAAGGAGTGATCGTGGCAACAAAGCGCCTATACCGCCGGATGTTCCTGGACAAGGTGATGGTTGTTCTTGAGGACGAGGACAAGCGCAGGGAGGGACTAGGCACGCGAGGCCAACGGACTTTGGAAAACCTTCGCCGCTACAGCATCAAGTCTGCAATCTACAACTGGGCCAGTGCATGGAAGGAAGTCCCTGTCAAGACTAAAAAATGGTTGGTCTCGTCTGCTTCTCGAAACGGATGTGGAGTACAATTTTCTAGGGTTTGAGCTGGATGACTTCCATGCACGGCTACGTACGCATGGCGACGATGTTGATGTGGACGATGTGCGTGAGTGGTTGGATGACGACAAGGGCGATCCTGGGTATCAGACATTGTCTGGTATCGAGATCGCGTCTTCAATTGCAGGTGTCAGTACCCAGCTTGAAGATTCTAACGAGGACGGCGACGATGATGCGGACTTCTCGCAGCATGACACTACTCCAGCCATCCCCAAGCTGAGCGCACTCCAGGAACACCTAGAGTTCGTTCTCGACTACCTGGAACACCCGTACTGCGACAGGGAGATGGGGCCCTTGGGACTTGTGGAGGAAGTGCGTGCTTTCAGGCAGCACATCATCAATCATCAGAATCGTCGTTCCTTGCGTCAATCAATGATTGACAGTTTTTTCAGGCCCGTGACCCCTGCTGTGCCCAGCCCTGGCTCCACTCCGTTGCCTCCCCAAGACAGGCCCTCATGCTCCTAGCCACAGCCCAACACATCAACCACGGTTGAGTCATCGCTCGACGTGAGATTGCGTCTATCTTCAGAGTCGTCTGCAGTGGGTACGCCATCACCACGACCCAGCGACGCACCCCTAGGTCACCTGCCAGTGATACTCTTGGACTCTGACATTGATTAAACTGCAAGAACTTCTCCACTAGACCACACGGGAATTTACAGTGTTGTGCAGTGAAAAAAACAGTGTGTTGTGTTAAGGATGTACAGTTGTGAGTGAAAAGACTAATTTGGAACAAAATTTAACGTAAATAGACTTGTTTGTTTTTGCTTTAGAAAATGATTAGAAGAGTGGGAAAAGTTAAAGTGCAGAATGCAACACTTAGTAAGTTACAGTGGAGCATAAGTTAGACAAGAGTGCGCACTGTGAAGAGAACGGACTTCTGAATGCGATTGACTAAGTTCAGTGCAAGACTTCATGAACAGTGTACTGGAAGTGCTTCAGGAAATCCTTCTTACTGTCAGAGTCCGAGAGGAGGCGGTTATTCATCAAGATGGCCATGGACTTGCTGTAAGTAGGCAGAATGTTTCATACTATACTTTTTTCCATACTATACTTACCTCAAACACCTCATTTCACTCTTTAATGTCCTTCATTGGTGTGAATAGGGTGTTAGGAGCTATGCATGTGCAGTAGGAAGGTGTTTTTCTGAGTTAGGCTAGGTTAGGGTCCATAAGTACCAGTCCAGGAGCCAGTAACCTGAATGTTTAATATTGTATGAACCTACCTCTAAACCCTCATTTTATGGTTCTTTTGCATTTATTTCAGTCATTTATGTGCCTTATTGATGTGATTTGGGTCTTAAATAGGTGCTATGCATGTCCAGAGGGAGTTGTATAGGTTTTTCTCTGAGTTAGGGTCCATAAGTACAAGTCCATAAGCTGGGACCCAATATCCGGACAGGACCACTATCCGGACCTACCTATGGCCCTATTACGTCGGATATTGGAGGGATTACTGTATTTCGTATCCTATCTACTGTCTGTACAGGTAAGCCCTTAATTCACGCGAGGGTTAGGTTCCCAGACCCTTCACGTATGTGGTAAATTCGCGTATATGTTCTGCCCTTGTGTGCACATAATTACGCATGTCTATTAAGTATATTACATCTGAATAATACAGTTTATGCACTACATACACTTTATAAACTAGCATAAAGTATGAAAAACAACAAAAATGTAAGAAATTTAACACTGAAACCTGACAAGCACAGGCGTAGGTGTAGACACTTCAGCAGCCTGGTGCACAAGCCCTCACTGCCTCCCATATGCTACATTCTGCCTTCTTTATTGTATGAACAGTTGACTCATTCACCCCAAACATGCGGTTCCAAGACAATTCACAGGTTCCAAGACAATTCACAGGCGTAGGTGGAGACACTTTAGGCAGTGTGGAGCACAAGCCCTCACTGTCTCCCGTATGCTAAGTTCTCCTTCTTTATTGTATGAACAGTTGACTCACCCCAAACATACGATTCTGAGACATTTCACCATCAAGTCAATTCACCGTCAAAACATGGACAATTCCCCATCATTCTATTAATATACTTATTATTGATTAATTAATACTTTAATAACTAATTTTCAGGGGGATTTTATAACTCATATAAGTAAAAAACTAATGTACTGTACTTGCTAAATAAACTGGTATGTAAATAAATGACGTGGAATCGTCCTGACGGAGAATTGTCGCCGACATTCCTCCCTGAAGTTTGACCAACACTTTAACTTTCTCTGTCAGCAACATCACTTTACTAGTTCGTTTTGGTGTGTTACCACATGCATCACTAGCACTATGCTTAGGCCCCATGTTGGCAGACAAGGCAAGCAATCATTGGAAGGCAGAAAAATAAGCCACAAATAACGATTGGCCAGTCATGCATGGTTCGACCGTCGGATTCAAACTGACTGTGATGGGTGGTAGACCGACCTCCCACACACACACACACACACACACACACACACACACATGTATGCACACGGGCAGCAGGTAGGCATTTTTATATTTTATTTATTTCTCTTGTATATTAAAATTATTTATTTGACGACCCAGGACCGGACAAAGGACTTGGTAATGAGTACATGGAATGTAAGAGGAGCGAATGATGAGGTGAAAGAGAGAGAGATTGTCCAGGTGCTTGAGGGTGCGAAAGTGGATGTATGTGGAATAACTGAAACAAAATGGAGAGGAGAAAGTGTGAGAGAATGGGAGTATGGATGGGGTATATGTGCAGGAGTAGATGAGAATGAGAGGGCAAAGGAAGGAGTGTGTATAGTTGTGAGTAAAAGATGGAAGAAGAGCATAAGACAGTATGGATCAGTTGGGTCAAGGATTGTGTGGGTAAAGTTGAAAGTTGGAATACAAATGTGGGCGATTGTGTGTGTGTATGCGCCAACGCAAGATCGTGCTAGAAGAGTGAGAGAAGAGTTCTGGACAAATGTGGAAGTGTGCATGGAAAAGTTTGGAAGGAATGAGAGAGTGTTTTTGATTGGTGATATGAATGGTAAAGTTGGTAATATGAAGGTGGATGGAATAGTTGGTGAGTGGGGTGTGCCTGCCGAGATAGATGAGAATGGGAGTGCGTTAGTGGACATTTGTGCTGGGAGGGGGTTGGTGATAGCCAATACCCTCTTCAGGCATAAAATGATCCACAGGTATACATGGCGAGTGATGAGAAGGGTGGGTGGTGAACTGAATGAAAGGAAGGCAATGATTGATTATGTATGTGTGGATGAAAGGATGCGAAGATGTGTAAAGGATGCAAGAGTGTATAGAGGTTGGGGGAGTGGACTTTCTGACCACTACTTGGTGGTGGCCAGAATTAGGATGCAAGTGAGATGGAGGAATAGAAGAAGGGAAAGATGAGAGGAAGGAGTAGTTGCAAGGAGAGTGGAAAGGTTACAAGAGGATGAGAAAAAGGCAGAGTATAAGAGTGAAGTGGAGGAACGATTGGGCAAATATGTATTGGAGCAGATGGGAGACGTGGAAGGTGTGTAAGATATTTACAGAAGAAATATGTGCAGCATGTGATGTGGTGTGTGGAAGGAAGAGAAGGCGGAGGGGGGTGCAAGGAACAGCGTGGTGGACTGAAGAGGTGAAAAAGGCTGTGGCACAAAAGAAGAAAGCATACAATGAATGGGTGAGAAATAGGGGCGTGGAAGAAGTTGAGAGGCGGAAGAGAGAGTTATATGTGGAAAGGAAGAGAGAGGTGAAAAGATTAGTAAGAGAGAGTAAGAAGAGAGTGGATGAGGAATTTGGAAGGAATTTGAGTGTAAAGTGGAGGGACTGTAAGAAAATGTTCTGGAGAGAAGTGAAAAGAGTAAGACAGGGTGGAAGTGAAGTTAGCAGGGGAGTGAAAGATAAAAATGGTAGATTACTAGTGGAGAAGGGAGAAAAAGTGAGCAGATGGAGAGAACACTTTAAGGAATTGTTGAACGTAGAGGATGGAAGTAATGCGAGTATAAGTGGCTGGGGAATGGCTGGGAGAAGGAGGGAGGTGAGAAGACAGGAAGAAATCAGTAGGATAGAAGTTGTGGAAGCAATGAAGAAAGTTAAATCAGGGAAAGCCCCAGGAATTGATGGAGTGTGTGGTGAAATGCTGAAGCATGGGGGAGAGATAGTAGTAGAATGGATGTGGAAGATGTGCAGATTGGCCTGGGAGGAAGGTAGAGTCCCGGAGGATTGGAAGTCAGGTATAATTATTCCCTTGTACAAAGGAAAAGGGGAAAAAGAAGTGTGTGGTAATCATAGGGGCATTTGTCTTCTTAGTATAATAGGAAAAGTGTATGGTAGGATACTTATAGACAGAGTTAGAGAAAGAACAGAGAAATTAGTTGGAGAAGAACAGGGAGGCTTTAGGAAGGGAAGAGGTTGTGTAGATCAGATATTCATTCTTAGATCTTTAGTGGAAAAGTTTCTAGAGAAGGGAAAGAAGTTGTATGCGGCTTTCATGGATTTGGAGAAAGCATATGACAGGGTGGATAGACAAGGATTGTGGAAAGTGTTAAGAATATATGGAGTAGATGGGAAGTTGTTGAATGCTGTGAAGAGTATGTACGATGGTGCGAAGGCTGCAGTGCGTGTGGATGGTGAACTAAGTGAATTTTTCTCTTTGAAAGTTGGTTTGAAACAGGGATGTGTCATGTCTCCATGGTTGTTCAATCTGTACATGGATGGGGTAATAAAAGAGGTACAAGGTAGGGTAGTGGATGTTGGAGTGGCCCTGGTGAGAGAGGATAGTGTTTGGAAACTCCCTGTACTGTTGTTTGCAGATGATACTGTGTTGTTGAGTGAAGACGAAGGGGAGCTGCAAGGCTTGGTGGATGAGTTTGAGAGAGTGTGTAAGAAACGGAACCTAAAGGTGAATGTAGGGAAGAGTAAAGTGATGGTCTTTGAGAGAGGTGAAGTTAGTGAATGTACAGCGAGGTTAGATGGTGAGGAATTGGAAAATGTGAGTACGTTTAAGTATTTGGGTAGTGTGATGAGTAAGGATGGAGGTTTGGAGGGTGAAGTGCTTGAAAGGGTACAGCAGGGAAGAAAGGTTGCTGGTTCCTTGAAAGCAGTGATAAGAAACAGGGAAGTGAGCATGGAAGTGAAAAAGTTACTACATGACAGTATTGTGATACCAACTCTAACGTACGGAAGTGAAGCTTGGACATTGTTGGAAGGACACAAGTCAAGAGTGAGAGCAGTGGAAATGAGTTATTTAAGAGGAGCCTGGGGAGTCACGTGGAGAGACAGGCTGACGAATGAGGATATAAAGGAGCGTTGTGGTGTGGATGTGGATGTGATAGGAAGCGTTATGAGGAACACACTGAGGTGGTTTGGCCATGTGGAGAGGATGGAGGGTGAGAGACTGACGAAGAGAGTGTATGTGAGTGAGGTGGAGGGGGGAAGAGGGAGGGGGAGGCCGAGGATGAGATGGTGGGATGGGGTGGAGAGGTATATGAGAGAGGGGGGTGTGAGTTGGGAGCAGGGCAGTGAAATGGCGGGGGACAGGGCGACTTGGAGGCGATTTGTTTGTGGCCACCCCAAACGGGATTGAGGCGTCTGGCAATAGATAGATAGATAGATAGTATATTAAAATTATTTATTTGAATACTATAATTTTATGTTTTAATTATTGTACGAAAAATTCGTGGATAACCGAAATCGTGTGAAAAAAGTTCGCGTGAATTAAAGGCTTACTCCACAAACATTCCTCAGTAGTCCCATCTCCACTCCTCCCACTTTTGACTTTTCATTTTCATCCCACACCATAGTCTCACATCCATATGTTAAACTGTTTGTAGAGTAAGGAGGGCATTAGAATTTGAGAAGTGTGAATGTCAGGGGTAAGAAGAAAAGAAAAAAATAATGAGACAAGGCCATAGAGTGTGACCTTAGGGCTAAGGGACTGAATAGGGAGGCTGCCAGAGATCAAGCAATGTGGAAAGCTGCCATTAGGCGATGAAGGCTGATGCATGTAGGCATATTGGAACCATTATAAATGATACAGTATGACATTACAGTGAGCTTACTCATGTATATTGAAAGGATACTGAACTGTGCAGGGAATACTTTTTATCTGATCGCTAAGTACATGGCTAGTATATCTCCACTGATTGATAAACACGCTTGTTTTGCCACAGCACGGCAATTTCCCTTTAGAGAAGGTGTATGTTTTGTGCATTTAAAGGGAAAAACAAAAGTTTGGATTATAGCTTCTGCTTGTGAGGTGGCACTGATGTTTTGTAGGCTTGAATCGTGTCCATATCTCTTTGGTGAGAGGTAGGATTGAGATGTTTATGATGGTAATGATGATGGTGATGATGATGAGGTAAATTATACAGATGTTATTGTGTACCTCTTCTTTGCCTTTTGGTGACTCTACACTGAGTGACAAGCCAAATAGTTTCCTGTACACCAAGAAACCATTTTCTATGCTGAGTGGTAACCATATAACCAAATTACAGTGCCTATAGTCGCGGCGCGCGACTCTGAGGTGGTTGTTATCGTGCCCTGGCAACATACCATTCAAAAGTGCGTCTGATTTAGTGTATAATATGAGACGTATGTGATTCGTGTATGATATGTTCGTTTATAATAATATTCGTGCATAATATATTCATGCATAATAATATGATTCATGTATAGTATGATATGAAATCGGACACACATTTTGAATGATTGGTTGCCAAGGTACGATAATGACAACCTCAGAGTCGTGGGCCTCGACTATAGTGGTTTAGTGGGCAGTTACGGCACTCCAGTCGAATTGAGCCTGTGCAGATTTTTGTCCAAATGGTGGTTGGGGTGTTTTTTTTTTTCAAGAATACTCCCCCAGTATCCCTGCTTGTTGTAAAAGGCGACTAAAAGGGTTGGCGGAGGGTTAGTGCCCCTCCCCGGAAAACAACTAACTAAAAAAACAAACAATAAGCCTCGGACAAGGACTGACCAAACGATGATGACCAAGGACCGGACAAAGGACATGGTTATTGGAACCTGGAATGTAAGGGGAGCGAATGATGAGGTGAAAGAGAGAGAGATTGTCCAGGTGCTTGAGGGTGCAAAAGTGGATGTATGTGGAATAACTGAAACAAAATGGAGAGGAGAAAATGTGAGAGAATGGGAGTATGGATGGGGTATATGTGCAGGAGTAGATGAGAATGAGAGGGCAAAAGAAGGAGTATGTATAGTTGTGAGTAAAAGATGGAAGAGGAGCGTAAGACAGTATGGATCAGTTGGGTCAAGGATTGTGTGGGTAAAGTTGAAAGTTGGAATACAAATGTGGGTGATTGTGTGTGTTTGTATGCGCCAATGCAAGATCGTGGTAGAAGAGTGAGAGAAGAGTTCTGGACAGATGTAGAAGTGTGCATGGATAAGTTTGGAAGGAATGAGAGAGTGTTTTTGATTGGTGATATGAATGGTAAAGTTGGGAATGTGAAGGTGGATGGAATAGTTGGTGAGTGGTGTGTGCCTGCTGAGATAGATGAGAATGGGAGTGCGTTAGTGGACTTTTGTGCTGGGAGGGGGTTGGTGATAGCCAATACCCTCTTCAGGCATAAAATGATCCACAGGTATACATGGCGAGTGATGAGAAGGATGGGTGGTGAACTGAATGAAAGGAAGGCAATGATTGATTATGTGTGTGTGGATGAAAGGATGCGAAGATGTGTAATGGATGCAAGAGTTTATAGAGGTTGGGGGGTGGACTTTCTGACCACTACTTGGTGGTGGCCAGAATTAGAATTCAAGTGAGATGGAGGAATAGAAGAAGGGAAAGACGAGAGGAAGGAGTAGTTGCAAGGAGAGTGGAAAGGTTACAAGAGGATGAGAAAAAGGCAGAGTATAAGAGTGAAGTGGAGGAACGATTGGGCAAATATGAATTGGAACAGATGGGAGACGTGGAAGGTGTGTGCAGGATATTTACAGAAGAAATATGTGCAGCATGTGATGTGGTGTGTGGAAGGAAGAGAAGACGGAGGGGGGTGCAAGGAACAGCGTGGTGGACTGAAGAGGTGAAACAGGCTGTGGCACAAAAGAAGAAAGCATACAATGAATGGATGAGAAACAGGGGCGTGGAAGAAGCTGAGAGGCGGAAGAGAGAGTTATATGTAGAAAGAAAGAGAGAGGTGAAAAGATTAGTAAGAGAGAGTAAGAAGAGAGTGGATGAGGAATTTGGAAGGAATTTGAGTGTAAAGTGGAGGGATTGTAAGAATATGTTCTGGAAAGAGGTGAAAAGAGTAAGACAGGGTGGAAGTGAAGTTAGCAGGGGAGTGAAAGATAAAAATGGTAGATTACTAGTGGAGAAGGGAGAAAAAGTGAGCAGATGGAGAGAACACTTTAAGGATTTGTTGAATGTAGAGGATGGAAGTAATGCGAGTATAAGTGGCTGGGGAATGGCTGGGAGAAGGAGGGAGGTGAGAAGACAGGAAGAAATCAGTAGGATAGAAGTTGTGGAAGCAATGAAGAAAGTTAAATCGGGGAAAGCCCCAGGAATTGATGGAGTGTGTGGTGAAATGCTGAAGCATGGGGGAGAGATAGTAGTAGAATGCATGTGGAAGATGTGCAGATTGGCCTGGGAGGAAGGTAGAGTCCCGGAGGATTGGAAGTCAGGTATAATTATTCCCTTGTACAAAGGAAAAGGGGAAAAAGAAGTGTGTGGTAATCATAGGGGCATTTGTATAATAGGAAAAGTGTATGGTAGGATACTTATTGACAGAGTTAGAGAAAGAACAGAGAAATTAGTTGGAGAAGAACAGGGAGGCTTTAGGAAGGGAAGAGGTTGTGTAGATCAGATATTCATTCTTAGATCTTTAGTGGAAAAGTTTCTAGAGAAGGGAAAGAAGTTGTATGCGGCTTTCATGGATTTGGAGAAAGCATATGACAGGGTGGATAGACAAGGATTGTGGAAAGTGTTAAGAATATATGGAGTAGATGGGAAGTTGTTGAATGCTGTGAAGAGTATGTACGATGGTGTGAAGGCTGCAGTGCGTGTGAATGGTGAACTAAGTGAATTTTTCTCTTTGGAGGTTGGGTTGAAACAGGGATGTGTCATGTCTCCATGGTTGTTCAATCTGTACTTGGATGGGGTAATAAAAGAGGTACAAGGTAGGGTAGTAGATGTTGGAGTGGCCCTGAAGAGAGAGGATAGTGTTCGGAAACTCCCTGTACTGTTGTTTGCAGATGATACTGTGTTGTTGAGTGAAGACGAAGGGGAGCTGCAAGGCTTGGTAGATGAGTTTGGGAGAGTGTGTAAGAAATGGAATCTAAAGGTGAATGTAGGGAAGAGTAAAGTGATGGTCTTTGAGAGAGGTGAAGTCAGTGAATGTACAGCAAGGTTGGATGGTGAGGAATTGGAAAATGTGAGTACGTTTAAGTATTTGGGTAGTGTGATGAGTAAGGATGGAGGTTTGGAGGGTGAAGTGCTTGAAAGGGTACAGCAGGGAAGAAAGGTTGCTGGTTCTTTGAAAGCAGTGATAAGAAAGAGGGAAGTGAGCATGGAAGTGAAAAAGTTACTACATGACAGTATTGTGATACCAACTCTAACGTACGGAAGCGAAGCTTGGACGTTGTTGGAAGGACACAAGTCAAGAGTGAGAGCAGTGGATATGAGTTATTTAAGAGGAGCCTGTGGAGTCACATGGAGAGACAGGCTGACGAATGAGGATATAAAAGAGCGTTGTGGTGTGGATGTGGATGTGATAGGAAGCGTTATGAGGAACACACTGAGGTGGTTTGGCCATGTGGAGAGGATGGAGGGTGAAAGACTGACGAAGAGAGTGTATGTGAGTGAGGTGGAGGGGGGAAGAGGGAGGGGGAGGCCGAGGATGAGATGGAGGGATGGGGTGGAGAGGTATATGAGAGAGGGGGGTGTGAGTTGGGAGCAGGGCAGTGAAATGGCGGGGGACAGGGCGACTTGGAGGCGATTTGTTTGTGGCCACCCCAAACGGGACTGAGGCGTCTGGCAATAGATAGATAGACTTTATACCATACAGTACAGTCAGACCACGCCATCACCTATATCACACTACCACCCAGACTGCACCATCACTCAGCACTATCACCTACACCATCACCCACACCATAAACCCACACTGTCACCCACACCATAAATTCACACCATCACCCATACCATCATCCACACCATCACCTGCACCATCATCCACACCATAAACCCACACCATCACCCACTCCATAAACCCACACCATCACCCACTTCATAAACCCACACCATCACCCACCCCTTGAACCTTAACCATCACCCACACCATAAACCCTCAGCATCACCCACACCATAAACCCACTTCATATCCATACCATTAGGTCTACTCAGCACTGAGTGACACCGGGAAACCATTTACTACGCTGAGTGGTAACCATATAACCAGATTATGGCCTGGTGGTTTAGTGGGTAGTTAAGGCGCTCCAGTTGGATTGAGCCTGTGGAGGTTTTTATCCAAGGGGTGGTTGAGATTTATTGCTCACGTAATGCCACCCAGGGATGAGTGAGGCCGGTCACTCATTTTAAATGTCAAGACGAATTTGCCTAGCCCTGGGCTGCTATACTCCTCATGGGGCAACATAGGCTTGGATGGTGATGGATGTGTGGTGTTACAGACGAGCTGACTTTACTGTACTTTACTATACTTTGTATAGTAGACCCTTGCTATAACAGACTCTAGCATAGCGGATATTGGATTTAACATACGAAGTTCATTGAACCTTTGTTGGCTATAACAAACGGTGTCTGTTAAATTGGACACAATGGGTCACAATGTGTGTGTTTTCTACCTGTTTTATTCCAGCCTGGCTTGAAATTGCCCTCTTCCCATTGTGATTGGTAAGTTGTAATAACAGTCTTTATAAATAATGCACAAGTAATGACGAAGCATTATGACAAGACAAGCTGCAAAGGTGCAAAATTATGAGCCAAATTAGTGTAAAATGGGTATAGTTTACTTTGTCAGTACAAGAGCATATTGTTGTACTCATTTATTTTCAGACATAAGCTTGAAATCCTAGTAAGGGGAGAACCTCGGATATAACAGGCTGTCTGCTTTAATGGACGTAGCTTACCCCCAATTAGTCCGTTATAATGATGGTCTGCCGTGTAGTAGGTGTATGCAGTGTATCTTTATGCTGTACAGTTGTTTCTTATTTTGTATTGTATTTAATTTTAAACCAGTAACATTTTTATTTACTGTCTCAGGACCCTAGGAAGAGCAAAAAGTTTCAAGTTGCCAGTGACCAAATGAGGGAACGTGGTAATCTTTTCTTCAACCAAAAATCTTATGCTGATGCTCTCGTTTTCTACGAAATGGGTAAGGAAACACACACACACACACACACACTAAAGGAAATCAGAGTTTCTTGATGCCATGGATTACCTGATCGAGAGATTCTGTGACCCTTGCTTTGAAGGCCCTTTTGGTTTTATAGGAGCTTTTGTATGGTTGTATGAGTTTGCATGGTTGTCAATATGCAGTATGTTAATTCACTGTTGTAAGATGATGATGCTTCATTTCCGCAGTTGTATGAAAACATTAGTATTCACACAGTAAACTTCAGTTTACCCTGAGTTAATTTCTGAAGGCTGAATTAAGAATTTTTCAAATAATGTTGGTATATGGTGCAAATATGTGTAAGGTCTTGATAAAATGAAGTATATTGATGTAAGAGAAAAGTGTAAAAAATAATATATGATATACCCAGTAATGCTGCTGATGGTATCTTGCTTGTTGATGTTGAATTGGGTGTTTACCTGTTGGCATGGAGTTTTGTGAAATTAAAGACCGATGTGGTTTAAATGTAAATATGGATGAGTGTAAAGTGTTGTGTTTTGAGTGAGAGGAGTCATTATGATGTGCTGGTAAATGAAGAAAAACATAAATTATTTAATGAGACCTAGTACCACTTTGCTGTAATAGAAAACTAATACTAGGTGTATTGAGAAAGTATCCGACCTTAGGCTGTAAGATAATAATAGCTGACTTGTTTATCTAGGACATTAATCCCCTGCAAAATAAGCCCCATCTGATGACATACGTAACCCCAACGTTCTTTCCACTGCCTGAAACATTTTTCAACATCGGTTTTCAGTATCTCCTGCTGGTGCTTCATGGTATTCATCATGATCTCTTCTCTCGTCTCAAATCAGGAAACCTGATGCAGAGTTTTGAGCTTGGGAAATAACCAAAAGTCTCGTGGAGCCATATTTGGTGTGTAGGGAGCATGCTGGGCCTGTGGAATGTTGTGCTTGGCCAGAAATTCCTGAATCAGCTGAGAAGAATGTGCAGGGGCATTGTCATGGTGCAGCTTCCAACTTTCTGCTTCCCAAAGGTCTGGTCTCTTACGTCGAACTGTCTCGAAGACAACAGATAACATTGAGACAGTAATGTTTGTTGACAGCCTGACCTTTAGGTGCATATTTGTGATGCAGACCATAGTAGTTGGAAAAAAATGTCAACATGTATTTCACCTAGCTTCGGACCTGCCGTGCCTTTTGGCTGAGGTGACCGTGCATGCTTCCACTGGGATGACTGTGCTTTGGTTTCTGGGTTTTACCTGTACACTCAAGTCTCATCTCTATTGATAACAAGCTTCAGAAAATCTGGATTTCAGTTTGCATACTCCAGCATGTCTTGAGCAGTGTTCATCCGCAGAACTTGTTCACGGGACAGGAGCTTTTGAACGGACATGGCAGCAACTCTTTGCATGCCCAAATTTTAACTTGAAATTTCGTGTGCTGATCCATTGCTGATTCCAGTTTCAGTAGCAGTTTCTCTGACAGTCGTCCGACGATTTCCCGTGACCATATTGCAGACTCCCCCCTCCCCCCCCCAGCACTCCGTTATGTTGATGGCCCCCCAGGATGTGGATCGCTCTCGACTGACAATTGCCCATTTTTTTAGCGATTGTACCATCCTTTATTTGTGTTACCTGTATGACTTCATTCCCAAAAACGTGCTGAATCTTCCTAATAGTTTCAGCTTGGGGGTCACCTTGTTTTTGGCAAAATTTGATGCAGTAATATTGTTCAGCTTTTTCGGTCATCATGACAAACGCGGAAATGCGACGAGCGTAAGGTGCACAACTGACTGCCACAGAGTCACTCATTGCAGCTGGCATTAATCACATAGGCTCATGAAGGTCCTGCACTATGTTACACATAACCCTGCCCCTATCCTCCCACTGGTTGGTGAGAGAGAGAGAAAAAAAATGATGTCAGATAGTTTCTGAACAGACCTCGAATTGCTATACAGAGGAGATGGAGAGTAGAGTAACTTGGAGGAAAGATGATGGGTGAATTGAAGACCTTGATATGATATGAGGCTGGAAGTAAAAAAGTTGCTGCATGAAACTACAGTATTGTGATACCAACCCAAACGTATGGAAGTGAAGCTTGGACGATGTTGGAAGGACACAATTCAAGAGTGAGAGTAGTGGAAGTGAGTTATTTGAGAGGAGCATAAAGAGTTTACATGGAGAGACAGACTGACAAGTGAGGAAGTGAAGAAGCTTTGTGGTGTGAATGTGGATGTGATAGAAAGCTTTGGGAGAAATACATTGAGGTGGTTTGGCCATGTGAAGAGGATGGAGAGCAAGAGACTAATGAGGAGAGTGTTTGTGAGTGAGGTAGAGTGGTGGAGAGGGAGAGGGGAGACTGAGGATGAGGTAGAGGGATGGAGTGGAGGGGTATTTTGAGAGAGGAGTGTGTGAGCTGGGAGGATGGCAGTGAAATGGTGGGAGACAAGCTGCTTCCGAGAATCATCGTATGGACCTTGACGCATACCAGCCAAGTCTTGTCTGAGCCATTATGGCTCTCCAGTGTTTACATGCACTGAACCTCCATCTCAGGTCTGGTTAGATGGCGGCCTTTGTGCCTTTGAGTCTTATTTGCCCACTTGATTACCTGTCCCGTGCCAGCAATTTGCTCTCTTATGTTCTTCTAGTTACCTAACCTCCTTGCATGCTTAAGACCATCGTAACGTTATTGCTAGCGCCAAGTAACAGTGCAGGAATGCTACAGATAGTGCTGCATGTGTTAGCAAGTAGAGAGAGAACCTTTTGTTTGTGAAATAGGTGATGCTCAGAATTTGGAAATCATGTATGGTGCTAATCCCAGTGGCAAGCATGGTGTTACTGATGCTACTTAGGTCAAGCCTAAAAAGGCAAACCGTAGCCTTTCTCTTGATGTGAAACTGACATTGTTAAGCACAATAAAGAGGGGCAGAGTCTGAGTAAGTGTTGACTCCCTAAAGTTGCACTAGTCCGTGGTCTCGATGGTCATAAAGAAATCAGATGCTGTAATTATGGCATCACAGACTGTGCCTTTCCTGACCGTAAAACTCCTAAAGAGAGCAAGGGAGCATATTATGGAGGAGATGGAGTGTCTCCTGGCACTGTGGGTTAATGACCTGAATTGAGCAAAGCAGCCACTTTACCACACCTTCATCTGTAACAAGGCTCTTGATCTGTGGAAGGACCTCTAGGATTAGGAAGATATGGAGGTCGAGGAGGAGTTCAAGGCCAGCATCGGTTGGTTTGAGCAGTTTAAGGATTGTGTTATTTAAATATATGACCATGCATTGCGAGACTGCCAGTGCAGAACGCATGGCAGTTGAGGTCTTTCCTTTGCGGTCAGTTTTAGAGAAGGGGGATACTCTCCAAAGCAGGTCTTAAACTTGGACTAGAAGGGCTTGCTTTGGAAGTGGATACCAAGGAAGACACATCAACTGGGAAGAACGACATGCTGCAGGGTTCAAGGCAGCAAAGGACCACCTCACCCTCCTATGTGATGCCATTACAGAGGGGGACCTGAAACTCAAGCTGCTTCTAATGTACCATAGGGAAAACCCTAAAGCACTGGCAGGGTTTTTAAAGGAGAACCTTGGAGTTATTTTGGGGAGTTGCCTCAGGGCCTGTCTGACCTCTGCACTGTGTCAGGCAGTGTTGCCAGATGGTTCGGAGGTAATTTCAGGAGATTCTGACCGAAAATTTCGTGAGAAACGAATATAAATTCGGGAGTTTCTCATTTTAATACATTACATACTGTACTTCACTCACTTTATGGTACTTACAATAATTGGCAGATCAAATAGAGAAGAAATAAATGAAATTAACTTTTTTTTTAATAAAATTTTTTGGCACTTGCAATAATTGGTAGATTAAATAATGATGAAATTAACGAAAATAAAGAAAAAAATTAACAAAATAGTGCCATGAAAATTACTCAGTTTAATCATGAATTCAAACAACTACCTTTAAACGTGCAAAGATGCACCAAAATTTTAATCTTTCTCTTCACCATCACCCCCCATGCGATGATCATCAGAACCATCAGCAACTTTTTGACCAATACAATTTTTTTTCTTACACATGGCACTAGCCATTCTTTTCCTGATTTCTTTGTTAATATAAAGTTATGACAACTATCACATTAAAGAAGCCTTTTAATGTGAAGCATTTCATAAAGAGTCTGAGATGAAACCTTATTTCTCAATTTTGTTTTCATGCGGTTTATATATGAAAATAGTCTTTCAGCTGTGGCACTCGAGTGAGGCAAACAGCAAATTTAGCGTGAAGTCAGACAGGTGTGGATACAAAGGCTCAGTTTCTCCTTTTTTTTTTTTTTTTTCCAAACCGGAACTGTGCTGATATCACCGCTCAGTACATCACTTTCTGAGCAGCCTTCATTCTGTCTCTATTTGGTGCAGTCTGAGAGGTAACAAGGGAGGGAAATGAGGTCATTAATGGAGCAACTGATACTACTGATCTTCTTACCGGAAGGGGATCTAGTACCTCAAAATTTTGGTGAGTAGCATCAGCAAAAGGGAATTCTCTCTCTCTCGCTCTCTCAGACACTCAAGTTAGCTTCTGTGCATTTTAACTACCATTCAGCAAAATTTTTGTGGATATTCTGGAGCACTGATTGAAATTTCGGGAGATAATGGCAAAATCCATTAAAATATCTGGATTTCTGGAGATTTATCAGAATTTCAGTAGATCTACCGATATTTCGGGAGATCTGGCAACACTGCTGTCAGGGTACATGGTAGGGTACCTATCCACCTGTCTGCATGACTGTGCCAGCAAGAGCAGCCTTGCTAACCATTTTCTCTGCTCATGAAGAGTTCCCTGAGCCACCCTGAGTGCATGAAGGACTGGAGGACTGGGTGGACAACATCAAAGTGGTGCACCTGTCCCCTAACACGATGTTGCTGCTCCAGCTGATGGTTCAGGACGTCAATGCAACTTTCAAGGCATACAACTACTGCCACATCGTGGAGCAAATGATGAGAGCGAGTGACCTGCTGTGGCACTTTTGGAGGAAGTTCAGCGTTAAGCACGCCATCGACAGTATAATAGCAGTGTGGAAAAAGTTGCCGCCGAGCACACTGAATGCTGTCTGGCACAGAACGTGGCTGTAGCATGTGTACCTATTCACAGGGTTCCTGCCAGTCTACAGTAGAATGTCTGTCAGGATATCCTTGACCTCTCACACCAGGTGGAATTTGAGGTTGGCAAGGAAGATGTGCAGGAGTTCTTGGACAGCCATACTGAGCAGCTGTCCACAGAAGAGCTTGTTGAACTCAAAGAATGGGTAGTGGAAGTACAGGAAGGTGGCAAGGACAGACTCCTAGGTGTTCTTGGGGTTAAGTCCTTGAAGGAGTTCCATGCAATAATGGACAAGGTCATTGCATTCATTTTGGACAAGGACCCAAACCTGGTGAGGAGCGATGCATCAACACATGGCAACGAATAACACTTGAAGCCATACAGAGGGCTCTTGGCATCAAAGAAAAAGGTAGCATAGTTACCACCATCACCTACTTCCTTCCTGTCGCTGCCAGCAACACCAAGGAAGAGCCAAGGCCATCAACGAGTGATGTGCAAATGCAACATCCTGCATCACGTTCCTCTATCGTGTCTGTCTCCACAACATCACCATCTGGCACACCCATATGCCACATGGCCACACACTCCCTCATCACGTTGCTCTCCATCGGCCTTACCGCTTTACTATCCCTTGGCCTCACCTCATCGCTCTCCCCATCCTCTCGTCACCTTGTGAGGATATGGAATGATCATCCAGGCCCTCCATCAGTCCCCCTTCCTTCGGGTGGGACGGGGGGAGGGCAAAGATGTTGTGGGGGCATTTTAGGTTTTGTGGTTGAGGTCACCCTCCGTAAACCCCCTTAACCTATGTTATATCAACCTCACTATATGAAAAATCATTATGCGATAGGTTTTTACTTGGCGTAGCTCTGTCATATAGCGAGATCTGACTTTATTCATTTTAAATCCTTCACTGTAATGGCCATTTTAGTAGTCCCCTACTGGTGAAACCAGTTGGGGACTAGGTTTGTGCGGGTACATCAGTACGACTGCAGTTTCTTGTCTGCTCTGTAACTTCCAGATGCATGGACAGATTTTGAAATTACTTCACACAGTTGTTCACCATACCCTGACAGTTTGTTATGTGCAATAACCAGCCATCTACTCCCAAGGTCAAGGTCACACTTGGGGCTCAAACAAGGTCGGGTGCTGTCATACTTAGCCCCTAAAGTCTGCAATTCGTCGCCGCCCCCGTCCCACCCCCCCACTGCAAAAAAATGGGTATTTTTTTTTAAAGTATTGTAAATGTCAGAATTTATGGCATATATTTCAAGAGCAAGAATTTACACACCCGAAGGTGTAAGTCTCGTCCAGATTGACCAAGTAGTTTTTGCACAGCAGCGCGGCAAAGAAAATGATAGTTACCCTTCCTAACCTGGCAAGAGGAGATACATTGCAGAAAATAGCCGCATTACGGTCACTCACCAGTCAAAACTCATGATATTCAAGGTGAACAATGTTCCTAGACATGAATGAAAGTTGCCTAACTAAACCTGAAAGAAATATATATGCTGGGAAAAAAAAAAAAAATAATAATAATAATAATTTCATGCAAAAGTAGAAATGATACATTCATCAGTGAACTCAATACAGTACTACAAACATGGTAATCTAATAAAATATCTTGATATATCTGCAACATGAAGGTGTAACATGGCTTTATATGTGCAAAAATGTGTCACATACTGTAGGAAAACAGATAATTACAATGCTAAAGGTGTAAAAAGCAGTGGCATAGAGATGTAACCCACAGGAAAATATGGTAATGCATGGTAAATTTCCAGTAATGTACATTACATTGGGCTAACAACATACACACATATTACAATACATATACTAGGTATTGCTACAATAAAAGCAAAGTCTTATTTTAGGTTTATAAAGGGCAATAAAGTCGGGAAATGAATTCTCATTTGGTGCGTCACACGAGGGTGTAGGGAAGCAACACAGTGGAGGAAAGGAGTAAGGTGGAGGGAGGGTGGGGAATTTCCAGAGGGAGGGAGTGTAGAGCGTAGAAATATCATCTTTATCTGCGCATTCGAGTAGGATGAAGAAGTGGTGAGGGATACGTCTCCTGGCAGCCAAGCCCGGGGGGTAAGGTGAGTGGAGGGGGGTGGGGCAGGAGGGTCATTGCTACAGCCAAACCTCACCTCTATGCTCTAGTGGCATTAGGAAGAGTAGAAAGAATGGGATACGTCACATAAGGCATTGACTGAGGGCGTAAGCAGAGGAAGAGACAGGGCAGGAGGGAGCTCGCCCCCCACTCTGTTGGTGGGCTGGAGCCTTCCTTCCTCCCTCCCTCTCAGCTCGTAGCTGGGATCGTCTTGGAGCAGGTTACATCAAGTAAGAAGCGGGAAAATTTGAATGCGGTATTTTATTGTAATTGCTCTACTGGACTTTTTAGGCCAGGGTGTCAAAGTAATGCAAACCCCTACATGGTCATTTAGGACCTTAGGGGTTAACAGCCATACCTACATTTGTGTCTTCTCAGTAACTTCCAGTTGCATGGACAGATTTTGATACACAGTTGTTCCCCATACCATGACAGAGTGTCGTGCCAACCATCTACTCCCAAGATCAGTTACATATGTATGGTTATACAGTACTGTAATCTGGTAGCGGACTTTGTATTGCACAGGAATACAGAATGCAGTCGTTGTTGTTATTTTTATTACTTACTTTTTTTTTTCTTTTTTTTTTAACCTGAGGCGTCCCGATAACGTATGGATACGTTGCAGTGTTTTGTCACAGTGAATCCCGATAACGTATCCATATGTTTTGCAGTTGCAAGGTCCATCATTTCCACAGTTTTCAAATTTCCTGCGTGATGTTTGGTACTTAGATTCGGGACACCTTCCTCTACCTGCTGCTAGGTGGGGACATTGCCTTACCCCATATGACACCCCCTCCCCCTCTGCACACCATTGTCTCAGCAACTCAACTGTTACCAGTGACCTGGCCAGTAAAGACATCTAGCGCCACAGTACGAAATTCAAGGCGAGAGTGATTCCCCAGTTGATGACAATGTGGAGGACAAAGATTATATGGCACCAGAGGAAGAAAAGGGCAGAAGTGATGAGGAGTAATGTCACCAAGGAAGGTGCGGTATGTTGATGTGTTCAGTGAACGAAACAACACTTATATCTCATATTATTGTGTGAATAACCAATATATTCGTGTACTACATATAAATTCGTACCAATTGAACAATTATCTACCTATTCTGAGTGGTTTGCTATAGTTACTGCTACATGAAAATGCAACACTCGCAGCGCAGCTCCAGAGAACACGGTACCAGGTGTTTATAGGGTCACCTGTTTAGAGCACTTCTAAACTCAGATGAGCACTTTTGGGGACATTTTCCAATGTTTCTCAAGTGGAGGTTTTAGTTATTTATTAAAAAAAAAAAAAAAAAAAGCCAGGATGGCGGGGGGGGGATCAGTGGTGAAAAATTGGTCTGGACGTGGCAGGTTAATATACACAACAGACTTATTCAGCTTAGGAGAGGTAAAATTTTGCATTTCATGGAGAGGTTTTGAAACTAGAGTGGCAAAATTCTTTATGGAAAGATTGTTCAAGCTTTTGAGGTTGGATTTTAGCCTTATTTGAGGGGAATGTGTGTAAGGAAGTTGGATGAGTACTGTAGTGTTAATGTGGATGTACTGGTAAATATCAGGAAAAGTATTCTGAGATGATTTAGCCATATGGAGAGAGGGCAGCGTGATGGTGGAGGACAGTATGGCTTGGAGGCAGTTTGTTTATGGCCACTCATGCTAGGTTGTGTGCAGGTGGTTCCCAGAACTAGGCAGTCCTCTGTTGCATAATTTACGGCATCCTTTGCTAACGATGTATATATAAACACCTTTAGCGCAAAACAAAATTTTTTTTTTTTTTTCTTTTTCTTTTTTTTCTTTTTTTTTTTTTCTCCTAATCCTGTCTTCTCCACAACAGACCTGAATATCATTTCCATACCACCACTCACCCCTCCAAGCACCTCTGACTCCCCCATTCTCTTCCCTCCCTCTCATCCCATAGTGACAAGCAGGTAGAAAGGACAGGACTAGATCAGCATTTGGTAGTTAATTTTTTATAGCTGTGATTGTACACAGTTGCTGGTTTTATAATTTCTCCACAGTCTGTATTGTAAATACTTTAGACTGTAAGTTTTGTTGTTTATTACAGGAATTTCATAGGCAGAGGAAGATAGCAATTTACTGAACTGTTCTTTAGAGTGGCAACTCAGGTTTCTGAAAATGCATTGGTGTGACTTTCATTTATACCGGAATGGTTAGGTGAATTGAGAGCTTAATTCTGGTGGATTATGGATGCAAAGCACTGGTATAACTTCTGCTAGCACTAGGTCCTTTGAGGCTGTGATTAACCCCTAGAAGACGGGCAACAGAATGTTTTGACACGCTCGGGACAGGCATAATCGGGGGGTACGATATGGTGGGGAGTTTGTTGGGGGTGGTGTTGGGGGGTGGAGGTGTGGTGGGCTGGGTGGTTAAGGGTGGTGGGTATGGGGGTAGGGTGGGGGTGGGGGTGGGGAGAGGAGTTGGGTTGTTGGTAGAGGGGTGGGGGTGGTGGTGGGGTTTGGAGAGGTGGGGAGAGGGGTTGGGTTGTTGGTAGAGGGATGGGGGTGGGGGTGGGGTTGGGAGAGGTGGGGTGGTTATGGGGGTTTAAGGGGTGGGGGTGGTGAGTGGGAGAGGTAGGGGATTGGGGGTTGAGGTAGGGTATGGTGGGGGAATTGGATGGTGGGGTAGTGGGGAGGGTAGATGGTGGAGGGTGGTTAGTGGGGGGTTGGGTGTGGGGAGGGTGGGAGTTAGGGCTGGTAGGGGTCAGTGGGGAGGGTTTGGGGGCTGTTGGGGTTTGGGGTGGGGGGTTCAGGGTGGCAGGAGGGGGATTGGGAGGGTGGGGATGGTGTGTGGGTGTGATGGTAGAGTGATGGGGTGGGAAGGGTGGGGTTGGGGGGGGATGACCGCATATGCGGACACCTGACTTATTGCCCCTGGTACCCTTGGACAGCATAATTGGACGCCCGTCTTTTAGGGGTTAATGACTACTAGTGTTTGCCAAAATAGTAGCCATACTACTACTTCATTTCTATTTATTTATTTATTTCTAGTAGTTTCACCTAAGGTTGATAGTACAGTATGTAAGGATGACTGTTAAGTTAATGCATTACATATTTTAATGTTCATTTAGGTGGTTGAGGTGCTTTTGATTGTGTGTCACTAACATTATGGAATTCTGGCCTTCTTCTACAGCTTTAAAAAAAGATCCATATGACACGCGAATATGGGCCAACTGTAGCCTGGCTCACTTCAACAGGGAAGAGTATGCTGCTGCCGAGAAATACGCACTTGTTGCTATCAAGATGGACCCTTTTAATGAGAAGGTACTGTGATGATTTTGTTAAGACTGGAAAATACTGGTTACTAGAGATTTCATGTATTGTGCACAATATATATATTTTTTTTCCCTGCCAGAACTTTTGTGTTCTCTAGTGTATCACTCTGAACTGCTCCGTTATCAACGGTCGTCATCATCATCGTCTTAGTCATCGTCATCGTCATCATCATCATCATCATCATCATCCGCACCTCTTTTCTCACTCAGAGGTGGGATGAGGTAGGATCCAGAGAGCCAGAAAAAACTTGATAGAATGAGATACTAACCAAAGTTTACCCAGTTTGATGAGCCATACTTCAGTTCATTCGCCATTCAAGCCCCTGGAATACTGGCTCCACCTGATAGGAGGGTGGGGGGGGGGAATCATGTACAGTAATACCCCAATATACGATACCCCTAGATGCGATACCCCGGCTTAACCCTTTCACGCCTATCCCGCAGGGCCTCATGAAGCCTGCCCATCTCACCTTCCCGACCAAAACGTGCATAAAGAATACTTAACTGAAAATGCTTATTTTGTCTTCGGTAAAGTGTCATTAGTTCCCTTTCCTTATAAATGCAATATATATAACATATATATTCATTACATACACACATCTTACATACTGTAAGTCAGGGGGTATGGTGGAGGGGCTTAACCCCTACACCGCGAGCATGTTTACCGATGTTTTGCGTGTGCCGCGGGGTTATTTGGGCTCCGACAGACTCTCAAAAAATATTTGCCAAAAATCAGTTATTAGTCCTAGAATATTAAAATTATATATGCTTATGGCACATACCTTCAGCTTTCTCCTGGAATGTTTGTTGAGCCTTCGTCAGTTACCGTAGGACTTGTGGAGACCTCTGAAGTTGGGTAATGAAGTCTCCACTTTACACTTCCTGACAACCCGTAATATGATTACCACAGCCAGATATTAACACTATAAACACTACTCTATGATTTTCAAGTAGTTTGGGATCCATACTCCAAAAAAAAACCCACTGTGAAAGCAATGAAAATTATGAGTGCGTCTGACTGCCTCACTTGCACTAGTTCGCTCTTGGTACTCTGTCATTTATTATTCATAAACCCCTCACACTTTATATTTCTATTACTATATAACACTTATATATATCTACTGTCTTTATCCATAAGTTTCCTTCAGTAGTATTAGTTTATTGTCACTGTAGGGATTCAATTTCTTTCAGTAAAATACGTAGCATTCACTTTCTCGTCCTGTATACTGGCATTGAGAGTGAATGTCACTTTCATCTTCACTCTCATAACTCATAGTATTCAGACATGCTATAGTGAAACTTTCACTTTCATTACTCCTAGGGTATATACTCGTATTCTTATAATACTACTCATTTACATTTCTATTTACGTTCTCTATTTTATTTACGTTATTTACATTTCTATGTTATTTACACTGTGTTATGCACTGTCACTTGAAGTAACTTATAAAACTATTTTCCATTGTTCATGTATATTTACATTCATTACTTTCACTTGCTGTTTACACATTATTTACACATTGTTTACAATTCCACTTGCACTGTTTTACTCAATAGAAAGATCGTAGTCACTCTTTTATCAATTGTCAGCCCATTACCTCTTTCCACACGTGGTTTAGTAGGGGGTAAAGGTCACAGGGCCCTTTGCATGGGGGTGAAAAAAGGCCCTGAAGTCAGCAAGAGGATGAGCCGTACCTCCTCTTCGGAAGATGAGAGAGAACTGATAAAGGAGGGCCGGCCCGGGTTGAGGCCTGCTTAGGGGTTATTCAGTACTACCAACGTAGCTCTTGAAACAGCTATGTATTTCACTGAAATGATTGGCAGGAAATCTAGACAATACATTATAAATTAGGTAGTTCCAGGTGAATGTAAATATCACTTAGGCTTCTCCCTTCCCTCCTTATATGTATATTTATTACGAAAATAGATTATATGGCATATTTCAAGGGGAAAAAAACAGCGAAAATTAGCGAACGAGTGCACGTGAGGTGTTGTCAGGTGATAATTAGCCAATTCCAGGTGTATGGCACTCTCACTTACCTTATTTCTTTCTTGTATGTATTATTTGGTATAAGAATAGGGCATAGGGCTTATTTCAATGGATGAAATCAGTGAAAAATTCCAGGGAAGATTTACTTAGTGTAGCACGGCCGGGCAGGCGAGAGGATAGTGTAATGGAGGGGGGGTAGGGAGGGGAGTCAAGAACGGGGAGAAATGGCTAAATTGTCAACAATGGATGGAAGTACAGATGAGATTAGGAGTGCTGACTAGTGTTGGACATTGGCAGTACTGATAGATGATACAAGCCCCCACTTGGAAGCCCGGGTGAATTCAAAATAACACAGAATCACAAAAGCGACGCCCCGCGGTATGATCCCTTGCTCCCTAGCATCATGAAAGTGATGCCCCGCTGTTAAGGGGTTAATGAAGAAAGTGTTTGGGTGTTCTAGTTTTTTTCTTGGCTTTTGTGACACACCACTTGGCCCTGGCTGTGATTCCTCTGCCATTTCAGTGTGCCACACCCTGAAGTGGTCCATGGAGCACAGACCTGGATCCCCAGGGCACCCAGGGCAGTAGTAGACTGTGTCCTTTCTCTTCATTTCCTTCTTGGTGCACACTCGGCATCTCATTTGCTTCCCCAACTTCTCATGGTGGACCCAGGCATGACACAGTTCATTTACTTTTACTGCTTTCATAGGCCTTTTCTTCATCATGGCCTCCGTCTGTCTGATGAGAGCCTCAGGACCACGACTGTGCTCACGAAACTACTGCTGACTGACATCCTTTATGTACTGAAGAAATTACCCTTTGTACCGAGAGCCATTGCTGTACACAATGAATGAATTTAGGAGAATTCTATAAATGAAGTGAATGCCGAGTTTCTTGAATCAGGCATGGCTCTTCTTTTGAAAGGCATATGGCTCCAGCAATTGGTCAGCCATATCTATGCTTTTCATTCTGCTGTTGTATTTCTTACTATGCAGGGGTTTATTGTAGAACACAATTTGTTCTTCAAAGTATGTCATACATTTCTTAACTTTGCCAGCTGTATATATATTGTGTGGTAAGTACTGTAACTTCTTTTTTTGTGTAGGTACTTCACAGTGAGTGTACATCCTTGTCTTGCAAACACTGATTGGTGCCTATCTAACTTCTCTGTCATAATGCTCTTGGGAGGCCCTCTGCCACTTCTTACTACCCCAGTCATCATGTTGTTACGTGTTAACAAGTAATCACTAAGTCGGAGACTGTTGTACCAGTTATTTGTCACAGTATATTGACTGTGGTCTAATAAATCCTTCATGAGGTGCACAACAGTGTCTTCTGATATGGTGAGCTTTTTGCTGTGGGGTCTTCTACTTTGAATTCTCCCTTGCCATGGTAGATTTCAAAATTCCAGGAGTAGCCATCACACCTATCACCAGAGGGACACATTACAAACACTCTGATATCAAAACGTGCTCTTTTTGTTTTTATGACCTGCTTAAATGCAAGCCATCCTTTCCACAAAATTAATGCCTCATCAGTTGCAACATGCTTGCCTGGTCGCATTGTTGGCTAACATCTCTCCCTCAGTAGCTCCAAAAAGGATTCAGTCCTGGTGCGTTGGTCATTTTCTTCATAGTCGTGGCAGAGTAAAACCTCAGGAGCTTTGTAAGAAATCTGTTCCTGCTCATCACATCACTACAAAATAATATTAGACCTCCATAACACACACTGAGAGACCAGTACATATGCTTATCTGGGTACTGTAACACCCCCATCACCATCAGTGGTCTTTTGAAAACATGCGTTTCATCAGTTGTAACTGGTCTCCATTTTAGGCCGTGTACTTAACTCTTACTAGGATTCACAGCCCAATACACATCAGCCCTGTCTTTCACCCATGAACACAATTTTGACATCACTTCATCAAGAAAATGACTAAAAGCAGCCCCAGGGGTAGCAAAAGTAGGGGGCTCGATATCCTGGGCAGCACCGTCACTGAAGGCAGGAATGGCGTATGGCTGTTGGTCGGCAAAAATGCCCACCAGAAACCTCCACCCACTTTCCTCAGTCGGGTCATCTTCCCCTCAATATCACTTAGTGGTAACTCACTGTCTGTACTATCATCCACACTGGACTCCCCTGGCACGTACGATGCATCAGAATATTCGTCACTGCTGTCTGACATGGCTGCATATTCCTGAAAATAATCATAGAAAAATCACAATAAATTCCCAATATGGCAGTGCACGGATATGACTATCGACGTAATCCTACCTCCATGAGTGCCAAACACAAACTGAGAGCCGAGTACAAAGTAGGAGCCAATAAAACTGTCTCCCTCTGTATTTCCTACATCCTATGATCTCCAGTCAGTCAAACACGGTGTGTCCAGGCATCTCGAAATGAATGGATCTTGAATTTAGCTCCCTTTTGTATTGTTTTTGTTTTCTTGGAATGTTCATGCGGGCTTAGCCTTTGGTTCCTTCTTCTCCGCATAAAAAAAAAAGAAAAAAAGTGGGCAGCGACGTTTCAGATGACAACATTCGTATGAGCTGTCGTTGGTTGGTGTGTGGAGCTTATTTTTTTTTCCCAGTGAGGTATACCAGTCTCAGAAAATGCATATAGGCCAATAAACCACATCCCAGTACATACGGATGTTATGGGATGTAAACGGCTATGTTATGGACGGCGTTACTTATTGCCTAGCGAATGCAAACACGTACGTCCCGGGCGTGAAAGGGTTAAATGGGGCACAGTGGGTTGCAATACACATGTTTCTTACCCATTTTGTTCCAACTTAGCTTGAAATTGCCCTCATCCCATTGCGATTGCTGAGTTGTAATAACACACACTATGGTAATATTTGTACTGCACTAGTCATGAAGAAGTGCTGTGACAAGGATGTGAAATAAGTTGCAGAAGGAAAAAATTATGGGTCAGGTTAGTGTAAAATGGATATAGTTTTCATTTTTAACACACGCCATGCCAATTCTTATCAACCTGATTGCCTTCCCCGAGTCATTTTTTAAAAATTTATTTTAATATAAAGGTGAATTTTTGTCATCAGATCAAGTGTTTCTGAGTTCAGACACTTCATCACCCTTGTATTTTTGTAATTTATGCCTTTTGGGTGGGTGTGAGGGCAGCGATAAGTCGCGAGCACCATGGGAGGTAGATGGGCTTGAATCCACCATTCCTGGGCTACAAATGAGAACTGAATGACTAAATATGTGGTATTTGGCAACTGTGGTCTGGCAGGATTTGGCAACTGCGCTGATGATGTAGAGGGAGTCTCAACGTTCCCATGGAAACCACTGACGCTTTCTCGAGCTTGAAATTATGGTGCGGAGACCCATCACCTCATATGAGGCAATCAGTGTGGCCAGGGGTGGCCTGCATATCTGAATTACAAGATATGTGGTATTTGGCAATTGCGGTGTGGCAGGGTTTGGCAACAGCTCTGATGATGTCGAGGGAACATTCCCATGGAAACCACTGATGCTTCCTCGTGCTTGAAATTATGGCGCCAAAACCCATTGCCTCATATAAGACAATCAGTGCGGCCAGGGATGGCCTGATTACGTTCCGTCGCATATGAGGCGATGAGCACAGTGGGGGTTAATACTAGTATATACAATAATGTACTCATTTATTTTCAAACATGTGCTTGAAATCCCACCTGAATGGGGTGATCCTTAGCTTTGATGAACTATGGGCTTTAATAAACTTGGCTCTCCCCCAATTAGTCCATTATAGTGAGGGTCTATACAGTAAAACCTCGATATAACAGACTTCAGTAGACTGTAATTCGCTTTTATTGGACATGAGGAGCTACCTGACTAAATTCCTATACAGTGTATCGGAAAAAGTCTGATAAAGCCAGAAGCAGTCTGGACTGCCTGACCACTTCAGCTGTATTCACCACAGTAAGGGAAATAAAAGACATGTTTCTCAATGTACAGTATTGTTATATATATATATATATATATATATATGATTATTGTAGTAAAGGTATAATACATTACAGTACAGCAGTGGTAGTGAAAACAGTTTAAAAATCGTTGGTGCGATCCGGACTAATGTCTCATATATTGGAAGAAGTCCGGGTTAGCAGGGGGAAGTCCGGATGTTGCTTTTATTGGAATTTCACTTTTTCGGAATGGCTTTGACCCAAATTAGTCCGTTATAATGAGGTCTTACTGTGTATATAATTCATCCATCCATCCATCGTCCAATCCTATGTTGCCCCATGAGGAGCATAGGAGCCCTGGGCTAGGCAGTTGGTCCTGACATTTAAGATGAGAGTGACCAGCCTCACTCATCCCTGAGTGGCATTACATGAGCAGTAAACCCCAATCACCCCTTGGATATAAACCTTCTCCGGTTCAATCCGATTGGAGAGCAATAATTACCCACTAAACCATGAGGCGCCAAAATTTGGTTATATGGTTACCACCCAGCGTAGTAAATGGTTTCCTGGTGTACAGGAAACCATTTGGCTTGTCACTCAGTGTAGAGTCACCCACAGGCAAAAGGAAAAGGAAAGCATGAGTGAATGAAAGACAGAAGAGGGAGTGTAAAGTCACCCATAGGCAGAAGGAAGAGGAAAGAATGAAGGAAAGAAAGACAGAAGATGGAAGGAAAGAAGGATGGAGGAGTGTATATATATATATATATATATATATATATATATATATATATACACACACACACACACACACACACTCGAATACATAGTTTGTAGTCCTGTACATTAAACATAGCCTTTTCTCCCTTTCTTATTCAGGCTTACCACCGCGCAATTTCGGCAGCACGACGTCAAAAGAAGAATGATGTTGCAGTGGCTTATGGCAGTAATGCTAAATTCTTGTGCAGCAAGATAGACATCCAGAATCTTCTAGATGGAATTACCCTGCCTTCTAACAAGCACACCAGTGCCTTCGGTTAGTGCTGTTCAGGAGTTGACAGATTATTCTAGAACTTGGGGATAAAAGAAGAAGTGTCCAATTACCCCTTTCTTGGTTTGAGCAATACACTACAATAGTACTTACATCAAGTAGTAAACTTGTATAGGAGTAGGCTTTCAAGTGAGAGGCTCACTGTCAGTGTTGGACTGAAACAAAGCTGTGTTATGACCCATGGCTAGCTAGTAATTATGCATTATATGGACAGAGTTATGAGAGAGGTTGAATTTACGATTGTGGTGAAAGGGGTGGGATAGTACTGAATGGTGGAGTACAGTATCTCAAAAATCAGATGTATGCAGATGATTCTGTGGTGCTTGCTGATAGTGAACAATAACTTTGCAGACTGCAGTCTTGTGGATGTCATTATTGGTGTGGCTGGAAAGTTAATGTGGATAAGCATTTGGTGAATGTTGTTGAGAGAGGTGACTGTGATTTGCTGGTATATACAGTAGAGACATGAATTGTGGGTTGAGTTTTAATAGCCTACCTCCTTATCGTGTTTGAAAAAAGGTAAATGAAAAGGGAAGTGGAGGGTACTGTGGTTGAGGAATCCAAGATGGATGGTGCTATGAAGGCTGTAATAGGAAACAGTGTGAGTATGGAAACCATAAGAGGACTGCATGAGTTTGTGTTAGTGCCCTTGTTAAGTATGTGGTTGCAAGACTGTGGTATGGTTTGAGAGCAAAGTCAAGAGTAAGAGCAGTGAATAATTTGGACTGTTGTGGAATGTGTGGTGTGCAAAAGCTGTGGAATGTTTGGTGTGCAAAAGCTGTGGAATAAGGAATTCTGTTAATAAGATCATTTGCTCAGATGATATAATCATATAAAGAGTATAGGTGTAGAAGTGTTGGTAAAACAGGTTTAGATGTATATGTATGCAATGGCTAATCTTGCTCTCGTGTTCCTGAACTTGGTTCTTCTTGGTTCTCTGCTCTCTGGCTTTGGCTTTCTTGTCATTCTCTGACTAAATAAATCTGTGCAATAGCCAACACCTACTTTCGTCATAAGATGATCCACCGGTATACATGGAGAGTAATGAGGAGGATGGATGGTGAACTTGTTGAACGAAAGGCAATGATAGACTACGTGTGTGTGGATGAGCGAATGAGAAGACAAGTGTTGGATGCAAGGGTGTGGAGAGGGTGGGGGAATGGAGTCTCGGACCATCACTTAGTGATGGCCAAGGTAGAGCTGCAAAGAAAGTGGTTGAGGAGGCGAAGGGGAAGACAGGAGGAAGCAGCTCCTGTGAGAAGAGTGGAGAAATTGCAAGATAGTGAGAAGAGGACAGAGTATAAGAGCATAGTGGAAGAAAGATTGAGAAGGTATGAGCTAGAGCAGATGGAAGGGGTGGAAGACGTATGTAAGATATTCACGGAAGAGATAAGCGCAGCGTGTGAGGCGGTTTGTGGAGTGAGGAGGAGATGCAAGGGTGTGCAAGGGACAGCATGGTGGAATGATGAGGTGAAACGAGCTGTGGAACAAAAGAAGAAGGCATATGGTGAATGGTTGGCGAGTAGAGGTAGGGGAGAAGATGAGAGAGAGAAGAGAGAGGTATATGTGAGCAGGAGAAGGGAGGTTAAGAGACTGGTGAAGGAGAGTAAAAAGAAAGTGGATGAAGAGTTTGGGAGGAATCTGAGTGTGAAATGGAGGGAGAGTAAGAAAATGTTTTGGAAGGAGGTAAAGAAAGTAAGGCAGTGTGAAAGGGGAAATAGTAGGGGAGTGAAAGATAGGAATAATAGATTGTTGGTGGAGAGAAGAGAGAAATTGAGGGAGATGGAAGGAGCACTTTGAGGATTTGTTGAATGTAGAGAGTGAGAGCAGTGTGAGTATAAGTGGTTGGGGAATGGCTGGGAGAAGAAGAGATGAGAGGAGGGAGGAAGAGATCAGTAGGTCGGAAGTAGTGGAAGCGATGAAGAAGATTAAGCTGGGAAAGGCCCCAGGAATTGATGGAGTGTGTGGTGAAATGCTTAGGTATGGGGGTGAGATTGTTGTGGAGTGGATATGGAAGTTGTGTAGATTGGCTTGGGAAGAGGGAAGGGTTCCAGAGGACTGGAAATCAGGTATAATTGTTCCTTTGTACAAAGGAAAAGGGGAGAGAGAAAGTATGTGGTAACCATAGGGGTATTTGCCTTCTTAGTGTGACTGGTAAAATATATGGTAGAATACTCATTGTTAGGGTTAGGCATATGAAAGAGGAGCTAGTTGGAGAAGAACAAGGGGATTTAGGAAGGGAAAAGGGTGTGTAGATCAGATATTTGTTCTAAGATGTTTAGTGGAGAAGTATCTAGAGAAGGGAAGGAAAGTGTACGCTGCCTTCATGGACTTGGAGAAAGCTTATGACAGAATAGATAGGAAAGGTATGTGGAAGGTATTAAGAATATATGGAGTGGAGGGGAACTTGTTGAGTGCTGTGAAGAGTATGTATGCGAGGGAGCTAGGGCTACGGTGCGAGTGGATGGTGAGCTGAGTGAGTTCTTTGATCTCAATGTGGGACTGAAACAGGGGTGTGTAATGTCTCCATGGCTGTTTAATATATATATGGATGGGGTCGTAAAGGAGGTACAAGGTAGGGCAGTGGATGTGGGGGTGGCCCTAATGAATGAGGGTGAGATTTGGAAGCTTCGGTGTTGCTGTTTGCTGATGATACAGTATTGTTGAGTGAAGATGAATGGGAGTTGCAAGGTTTGGTGAATGAATTTGGGACAGTGTGTAGGAGGGAGGAAGCTGAAAGTTAATGTAAACAAAAGTAAAGTTATGGTGTTTGAGAGGAATGAAGTCACAGAGTGTGAAGTGAGGTTGGATGGTGAGGATATGGAGAATGTGAGTGCATTCAAGTACTTGGGTAGTGTGATGAGTAAGGATGGAACTTTGGGGATGAAGTGCGTGAAAGGGTACAGCAGAGAAGGAAGGTTGTTGGCACACTGAAAGCAGTGATGAGAAATAGGGAGGTGAGTATGGAAGTTAAGAAGTCACTGCATGATGGTATTGTGATCCCTACCTGACGTATGGAAGCGAGGCGTGGACCTTGCAAGAGGGGAACAAGTCAAGAGTGAGAGCAGTGGAAATGAGTTACTTGAGAGGAGCATGTGGAGTGACATGGAGGGACAGGTTGACGAATGAAGAAGTGAAGGAACGCTGTGGGGTAGATGTGGATGTGGTTGAAAAGATTAGGAGAAATACACTGAGGTGGTTTGGACATGTGGAGAGGATGGAGAATGAAAGACTGACTAAGAGGGTGTATGTAGGTGAGGTGGAGGGAGGGAGAGGGAGGGGTAGACCGAGGATGAGGTGGAGGGATGGAGTTGAGAGGTATATGAGGGAGGGGGGGGTGAGTTGGGGGGAGGGGAGTCAAATGGTGGGTGACAGAGTGACTTGGAGGCGTTTTGTCTGCGGCCACCCTTTGCGGGATTAGGGCGTCGGGCTATAGATAGATAGATAGATAGATAGATAGAAAAATTCTTCGACTGACTTACTTCTACGATGGAACACATTTTATACGTTTCTCCTTTCTCTGAAATCTACATTCTAGTTCTCCACCACCTTTGGCTCTCCTCTCCATTCACTGATTCACCTGGTGAACAAGCCTACATCTTTTTTATCCTTAATGACGTAATGCAGCTTGTACAGCACCCCACCTGTATCCCTGACTGTCTTGGAGAGAGTTCCAACAAACTGTACTTGACCTTTTTCTTACAGCTAATCTGTCTGCTTACGCTTTTAATCTTTCCTCTCTGTTAGGCTCCTCCGATCACGACCTTATTGCCCTAACCTGTTTTATTGCTCCAGTACAGCCTGTGGACCCTCCAAAGAAGCGTCAGTTGTGGCAGTTTGGAGCTGCTGATTGGGAGACTGTCAGGCAGTACAGACTGTCAGGCAGTACTTTTTGATTTTCGCTGGAATGGTTATTGCTTCCATGGCTGGGAGCCACCTGAGTGTGCCTTGTGCATTATGGAGGTTATTCTCCAGGGCATGGAAGCATACATTACTTTCTTATATCCTTTGACAAATACAAAAAAGTTTGGTTTAATCACGCTTGTCATGTCCACAACAAGGAGAGGACCTATAAAAGGTACTGAAGCCAACCCACCTCTGAATCACAACTTTTTTATGTTTCTGCCCGGAGTTGTGCTAAGTCTGTTCTTTGCTAAAAAAATAATTTCATCCATTCTAAGTGCTCTCAACTCTCCAACTCAAATTTTTCCCGCTCCTTCTGGCACCTTGCCAGAACACTTTCTAACAACTTTAGCTCATCATCCTTCCTTCCTTTTTTCCACCGTGATGGCTATGTAGCTACTTCTTCTACTGATAAAGCAGAGCTCTTCTTTTAGGTTTTCTCCTCCAGTTCCACTTTAGATGATTCTGGTGCTGTTCCTCCATCTTTTCCCTCCCTCTGACCTCCTCATGGCTGACATTAAAATGTCTTCAGTTGATGTATTTTCTGCCATCACTGGCCTCAATACTAACAAGGTTATGGGCCTGATGGAGTCCCTCCTGTTGTCCTCAAGAACTGTGCTTCTATACTTACACCCTGCGTAGGTAAACTCTTTCACCTTTGTCTGTCAACTTGTACCTTTCCTTCTTGCTGGAAGTTTGCTTTTGTTCAGCTTGTCCCAAAGAAGGGTGACCACTCCCAACCCTCCAACTATCGTCCAATTGCATTAACATCCTGTCTCTCAAAAGTTTTTGAGTCTGTTCTTAGCAGAGAAATTTTAAAGTATCTTTCTTATCACAACCTTCTTTTTGATTATCAGGATGGGTTCTGTCAGGTACGCTCCACTGGTGATCTCGCCTACTTTCAGACTTCTGGTCATCCTCCTTTCGGGACTTTGGCGAAAGCTTTGCCATTGCGCTTGACAGTCTCAAAGGCCTTCGATCGAGTCTTTCGAAACTGCCATCTTACAGTTTCTATCCTTCTATCTGTGCCTTCATCTATAGCTTCCTTTCTGGTCGTTCTGTAGCTGCCGTTGTAGACGGCCACTGTTCTTCTAGATCTATCAACAGTGGTGTTCCTCAGGGCTCTGTCCTCACCAACTCTATTCCTTTTATTCATCAGCATAGAACTATGTGTAAGTTTATGTAAGGGAGTAGTTAAAAAATGAATTTAAAAAATTTTTTTTTTTCTTTATCATAAACTTGAAGATAAACATCCGAGGCATCATTTGGTGAAAAGAAAAAATTCTCCTTCTCTCCATCTTTGCATAGTGCCATGCGTAAGTTTGCGTAGGGGTGGAGTAGTTAGCGGTGATTCACAGCCAGCACAGCCTGAGCTGTGGCTCTCAATGCGGCGCTACTCAGCCTGAGCTGTGGCTCGCAGTCCACGGGTTAATACTGACTGACACTTTTCATAACATTTCTTGTTCTTTTTGTTGAGTTTACCCATAAACATTATGTCTCCATTCATTTTTATTTTGTTTCATTTGGTTTATGAAGGCTCCAACATGCATGCATGCCATGGTCTTGGTCACCCAATCTTTGCTTTCCACACTGCTCAATCTCTGGCAGCCTCCCTGTTCAGCCTCTATGCCTGAGGTCACATTCTATGACCTCATCCCAGGTTTCGGTCTGCCTCTCGCAGCCCTACCCCTGGCATCAACACTTTTCACTTTCTGTACCCAATTGTCATCCCCCATCCATTCCACATCCCCAGACCATCCCAATCTACCTCTCGTCATCACAACACCAACACACTCCAGTCCCATCCTTCCTCTTAACTTTTCCAGTCCCATCCTTCCTCTTAACTCTTCCATCATAAACATAGCTCCCCTGGGCTCTCATTCAAGGACGCACTGCACAGCCGCCTAACCATTGTCATTTTTGTACATTTGAGCCTGCAAATATCCTCTTTATTTACTGCCCGGGCCTGACTACCGTACAGCATTAACATTCCCAATACATGTCACATACGAAGACCCCTTAACACGAAGGGAAAGCCTTCTTAGTGTCAGGAGAGGCAACAGCTCCCTGAACTTCTTCTGACTCCTCACTCTAGCTACAGAGCTAGCTCCAGCCTGACCTGAAGCACATGACATGTCTCCCAAGTAACAAAACTCTTCCACAAACTTGAGAGACTCACCAGCATGATCAATCCTTTCACACCAGACAATCTCAACATGCTCTCCCTGACACATTGCACACATGAAATCATCATTATCTCACAGTCTTCTCCTCATACCACAACATCTTTTATGCACCCACTTTTTGCAAACACTGCACAAGATGGAATTACTTCCCACCCCTTTGTGGCAAACTGCACATGGCCACTTTTCCTCCTCCTTGCCAGTATTGCCACCAACCTTAGGCACCTTCACCTTTGTTTTATCAGCGTTTACTCTCAAACTCTTCAGCCCCATGCCATCTCCGCACTTCCTATATCTTTCATCTGTCACTCTTTCATTCTCTGCAATCAGCGCCAAATCATCGGCATACAACATCTCCCACAGAAGTCCATTTCCGAAGTCACGTGAGAGGGCCTCAAGCACCATGATAAACATCAAGGGGCACAAGACTGATCCCTGATGCACACAAACATTCACAGAAAACTCATTACTCAAATCCTCATTCACTGTCACCTGCGTGTGAGCACCCACATACATGGCCATAACTAACCTAACCAGCCACTTTTCGATCCCAAGCTTTCTAATTGCCCACTTTACCACCTCCCAACGGACTCTGTCAAAGGCTTTCTCCAAATCAGCAAAACAATGTACAGATTCTTTTTCTTTCCTATATTCTTTTCATGAAGCTGTCGGACAAGTAATTTGCAATCGGTGGTCCCTTTGCCTGGCAGAAACCGAAACTGCATCTCATCAGTATTCACTCTCTATCTAATACCTTGTAGGACTCTCTCCATTACCTTCATTGTCTTGTCCAAAAGTTTTATGCCTCTAGAATTTCCTCTTTGCAGGACATCACCTTTCCCTTTGTACACATTGACAGTCACAATCATCAGCCAGTCGTCTGGGATAGCACAGTCTTATATAATTGTATTTATCAAATCATTAACTAACCCTACTCCAGTATCTCCTGAGGCCTTCAGCTTTTCAGCAGCAAACCCAGACATACCTGCTGCCTTCCACATCTGCATCCTGCTTATTGCCCTGCCCACAGTAACGGCATCAATTAAAGTCCAAGGGCCAAACACTAGATCTTCTGACTCCAAACCATCCCTTTTCTGGTCAAATACCTCATTCAGCAACTGATTACAGTGCTCTCTCCAGGCATCTTTGATATCCTTACTTTCAGCACTATCGTTCCTTCATCATTCTTCACACACTGCTAGCCAATGATATTCCTGTTTTCCCTCTTCCTCTGATTTGCTATCTTAAATATCATATTCTTCCTTTCAGCACAATTTAGGTTATCCAATAAAAGTCCCTGGGACTCAGAGTTTTCCTTGTGTACCTTTTCTAGTCCTGTGCTTGGCAGCCAGGTATTCCTGTTGGTTACCATCCCATTTCCATTCCCAGGAAAGCCTTCTTTTCTCTGTAACTGCAGCTTCTATACCCCCCTTCCCACCACCAAGTTACTTTATGTTTTTGGGGGCCCCTTATTCATCCACACATTGAATCAGTAACTCTCAGGAGATATTTCTTGAGAGCTCTGTACTGTTCTTTAACACTTCTGTCAACAACTCCCTGTTCAGCCACCACTTTACTTATCTCACTATACAGTAGAAGGCGTTTTTTTTTTTTTACCATGTCACATATCAGTAATTTGTGTTGCTGCACACACTCTTCACTCCCTACAACTTCAACATCCCTCACCAACCTCCAGTCAGCCATCCTGGCCAGGAATTAGTCACTCGCTGCTATTTCCCCCAGACTCATATGTAATCAACCTACTCTGTCATTTCCTAAAATTCTTGTTGCACACAATTATGCTCATTGCATCTCCAAACTTGAGTATCATTTCCCCTTCCTCATTTCTTATACCATATGCGCATCCCTTATGTACCCCTTCATGTCCTTGAGCTGCATCACCTACATGACCCTTTAAGTCCTCGTCCAAGACTACAATCGCATCATCCCCCATACCATTTACCATACATATATTTAGTCATCCCAGAATCTTTCTTTTTGTACATCATCCTAGCCAGCCTTCGGAGCATACACTGATATAAATGAAAATGTGAGCCTGTCAAACAAAATTTTCGCTACTTTTATCCTTGCATTCACTCTCACTACATTCATTACGTATTCCACTCACTTTTCCTTAACTAGCACACCCACACCACCATATCCATCAGCCTTTCCCTACCAAATATCTTATACAGACAGTCCCTCTTGGCAACCATTCTGGCTGATCCTCCCCTGTATCTAGCCTCCTGTACTACAAGTCACAAAAGTATTGGTGCATAGGGGGTGCGATTCCTACCGAAAACAGTCGAACAACTGCTGTACTTTACCAGTGTCCTGTAGTGTGTTAACAATGTCTTTTTATATAGAGCCACATGCTGCTTAGCATCCACGATACCTTTTGAAAAATAGGACGTTAGTGATCTAGACATTAAGTGATTACCGTGACTTGTGCACTGTATATAAGTGATTACCGTGACTTGTGCACTGTATATAAGTGATTACCGTGACTTGTGCACTGTATATAAGTGATTACCGTGACTTGTGCACTGTATATAAGTGATTACCGTGACTTGTGCACTATATATAAGTGATTACCGTGACTTGTGCACTGTATACTGTACGGTATGTCGTACTGTATATGGTATATAGTGTACTGTATATTACTTTTAAAGTAAGTACAGTATATAGAGCCCAAATTAAGATAGTAATACTGTATGTAATGTTATTTAAACCTGATGCAAGGATAGGCAAGAACACTCGAAAGCAGCAGCAAACATGTGACTGGACACAGCTGCTTGTGTCTGGTGTTGATGACACTGTTATACAGTAAACTTTTTACTGTTTTCTGGTATATTTCTTACTGCATTTATGTAAGTAGGGAAAAAAGAAAAATCTATCTATCTATTGCCAGACGCCATAATGCCATAATGGGTGGCCATTTGACTGAGTTATTTGTTTTACGGGGAGGGGCACTAATCCTCCGCCAGGCCACTTGTTGACATGTAGGGAGCACATATTGTTTGGTTATATGGTTACCACCCAGCTTTGTAAATGGTTTCTTGGCGTACAGGAAACCATTTGGCTTGGCACTCAATGTAAAGCCACCTGTAAAGGAAAGAAAAGCAATAAGAATTGACAGGAATGGTGGAAGAAATAGGAAGAGAAGAGGGAAGGCATAGAAAAAGAATTATAAAGGCTAAAGAAGTAGGCAGCACTACATCAAATGAGTGGATGATGGTCACCACCACCTACCACCAAGAAAAATATTAAGACATGTAAATAGCTTTACAGTGTATGTGTTTAGGTTATACTGTACATGTACTGTGTATCGTATGGCCAACAGCTTAATTGCTTTGTTATGGGATGCTGGCGGGCTGTCATGCTGCTCCACTGCTTTGTGTCTGCATACACTTGCAATGTGTTCTTTGGATTTTATATATGTGGATGTCAGATGAAACATGGAATGCAATTCAGAAAAGGAAAGAGGCTAAGTTAAGAAGTGAAGAACAACATGTTGATGGCCAGGTAGTTGAAGTACTTAGAGCAAAGTACTGGAGTTTACATTCTGAAGTAAAAAGATTTGTTAGACGTGATAAGAGGAGACTATATGATGAAAAGGCGACAGAGACAGAAATTAAATTAAGTAAAAATGACGGTCAGAGCACAAGAGCAGCGTATCAGGCCATAAAGGAGTTAACTGGGACTGAAAAGAGAAGGAAGGAAATACCTGTACGAGATAGAAATGGTAATTTGATGACTAAAGATTTGGATATAAAAGGAAGGTGGAAAGAGCACTTTGAATCTGTTCTAAATAGACCAGTCCCAGCGAAGAGGACATTTTGCCAACCGAGAGAGATTTGCTGATAGAAACAGGGGATATAACTTTGGAAGAGGTAGCAAAATCTATAAAGGAGTTAAAGAATTTTAAGGCTCCAGGAGAGGATGGAATATTCCTGAAATGCTTAAGGTGGAAAATGACGAGATGATGAATGCGCTTTTGAAACTTTTTAATGTGGCTTGGGATAATGGTGGAATTCCAGAGGAGTGGAACAATGGAGTGATTATAAAAATACCAAAAAAGGGAGATTTAAGTGTGTGTGGCAATTGGAGGGGGATAACTTTGACACCTGTAGTTGCAAAAGTCTTTTCCAAAATCTTTTTGAACAGAATAGAGCCAGTAATTGATAAAATTTTAAGAGAAGAACAAGCGGGATTTAGAAAGGGTCGAGGTTGTAACGATCAGATTTTTATTGTAAGGCATCTAATGCAACAAGCTAATGAGATGAAAATGCCACTTAGTATGTGTTTTGTGGATTTTGAAAAGGCGTTTGATAGTGTTTCACGTGGAGCTATGTTGAAAATTATGAGATTCTATGGTATACCAGAAAAGTTTGTAAATATTATTAGAAGCCTGCATGAAGGTACGTTTTGTAAGGTAATGGTGGGTGGTTCTTTGAGTGATCCATTTCAAGTTAGGTCAGGAGTGATTCAAGGAGGAGTTCTTAAGCCATTGTTGTTTGTTTTGGTTATGGATTATGTTATGAAAAAGGTTGTAAGGAGAACAGGTGCAGGAATTAACTGGAAAGAAAATAAGAAGCTGATGGATTTGGACTATGTTGATGATATTGTATTGATTTGCGGAAATATTTACTAGTTGCAGAGGGTGCTTGATTGTCTGGTGGAGGAAGGAGAAAAAGTGGGATTGGTAATAAATTGTGGAAAGACCGAACTTATTAATGTGAACGTAGAGAACCAAATCGATTGTGTAATTTGGAATAATGTGGTGAAGAATGTAGAAAACTTTAAATATCTGGGAACGATTGTATCATCTAATGGATCATTAAACAATGAATTGAGGAGAGGATTAGACAGGCTTGGTGAGCTGTTGGAATGTTGAAATCTGTTTGGAATAATAAGATGCTTTCGGTACATACTAAAGTGAAAATTTACAAGTCCATGGTTAGACCAATTTTAATTTACGGGCATGAGTCATGGTACAGTACAATTGCAACAGATCGGAAAGTATTAGGATTTGAGAATAAAATACTGAGAAGGATTCTTGGGGTAAAGTGGCAAGACAGAGTTACAAATGCAAGAGTAAGGGATATTACGAGAGTGGAACCAGTTAATGAATATGTGAGACTGTCTCGCTGGAAGTGGCTGGGGCACATATACAGAAAAGAAGGTAGGTTAATACAGGATGTGCCAGAGTGGACTGCTAGAGGAAGAAGAGGTAGAGGTAGGCTGAGGGAAACCTGGTTGAGGACAATGAAAAAAGAAGCAGGAGAGAAGTGTTGGTGGGACCTGAAGGAGATAGCAAGAGACAAATATTGGTGGAGAGAGTTCATTGAAACCCTATGCATCCCGTGGGGTGCCACAGGAAATGATTGATCGATTGATATATATATATATGTATATGTATATTACAGGGATGTGTCATGTCTCCATGGTTGTTCAATCTGTACATGGATGGGGTAATAAAAGAGGTACAAGGTAGGGTAGTGGATGTTGGAGTGACCCTGGTGAGAGAGGATAGTGTTTGGAAACTCCCTGTACTGTTGTTTGCAGATGATACTGTGTTGTTGAGTGAAGACGAAGGGGAGCTGCAGGGCTTGGTAGATGAGTTTGAGAGAGTGTGTAAGAAACGGAATCTAAAGGTGAATGTAGGGAAGAGTAAAGTGATGGTCTTTGAGAGAGGTGAAGTTAGTGAATGTACAGCGAGGTTGGATGGTGAGGAATTGGAAAATGTGAGTACATTTAAGTACTTGGGTAGTGTGATGAGTAAGGATGGAGGTTTGGAGGGTGAAGTGCTTGAAAGGGTACAGCAGGGAAGAAAGGTTGCTGGTTCTTTGAAAGGAGTGATAAGAAACAGGGAAGAGAGCATGGAAGTGAAAAAGTTACTACATGACAGTATTGTGATACCAACTCTAACGTACAGAAGTGAAGCTTGGACTTTGTTGGAAGGACACAAGTCAAGAGTGAGAGCAGTGGAAATGAGTTATTTAAGAGGAGCCTGTGGAGTCACGTGGAGAGACAGGCTGACGAATGAGGATATAAAGGAGCGTTGTGGTGTGGATGTGGATGTGGATGTGATAGGAAGTGTTATGAGGAACACACAGAGGTGGTTTGGCCATGTGGAGAGGATGGAGGGTGAAAGACTGACGAAGAGAGTGTATGTGAGTGAGGTGGAGGGGGGAAGAGGGAGGGGGAGGCCGAGGATGAGATGGAGGGATGGGGTGGAGAGGTATATGAGAGAGGGGGGTGTGAGTTGGGAGCAGGGCAGTGAAATGGCGGGGGACAGGGCGACTTGGAGGCGGTTTGTTTGTGGCCACCCCAAACGGGATTGAGGCGTCTGGCAATAGATAGATATAGATATATAGATAGATATATATATATATATATATATATATATATATAGATAGATAGATATATATATATATATATATATATATATATATATATATATATATATATATATACAGACACACACACACACATATATATACAGTATATATTTTTAATGGTTCCCCTGACATTAAAGCGAATGGACTTTTTGCAGAAAGACGTTATGCAGTGCATGACTGTAAACATAACATTTGTTATATGTTTGCAAGAAGATATTGCTTGTTGGTGAAATATGACACCTTCTGACATCAGGGCTACCAACATGTGGCAGGTTGGACACTAATATTTCATTGACTTTCGTTCTGTGTTCCCAAATGTTTGACGCATATTGTGCACCTATACTTTTGTGACCCATAACACACAGCCAACATTCATCCACTGGCTACTCATTGCTTTGACCACTTCCCCCACTCTTCCCTTCAAACTACCCACATTTCAAGGTGCCACTCTGATCCCATGGGTAATTTAGTATTATCAGGCTTCTGCTTTTCCTCATTTTTTGCCATGTCATTAAGATTAAGTAGAGGGAGGTGCAAGCCACAAACCCTGCCCACCCACACAGTTCCAAGTCCTGGCATACTGTAGGACCTGGGACCCATTGCCCACCAGCTGTGATAGTGGCCTCAAGAGACCCCACTAATACAGCTGCTGGGACACCCTCCATGCATTCCTTGGCACTGTTACTGCCCCATTATTACATACCCCCTAACAAGGCAGCCTCTTGGGGCGCCACTGCCTGGTTCGAGCCCCTTGTTATTGGGCGGAATCAGCAGCCTAGGAACTACAGTGCCCTGTACGCTGTAACAAGATCCAAGCCCCAACCCGTCTCAATCCCCAAAACTATGCTGGCGGAGCCTGCATCGCACCTTTCCTCAATAGGACTGCCACTAGGCAGCATGGGCAGAGTTTTCTGGCCACATCTCCATGTTAGCATCAACCCCTGTGACATAGTGGAGTATGTTGTTTGATATGTAAAGCACATGTAGGGTAGTGCATGAGAAAGAAAAGTGTTGGGGAGAGTATGCTGGTCTACTCTCCGTGTTAGTGTCACACTGAATAAGTCAGCAAAGGGAGATTCTGATGGCTAGTGAAACAGGAGCTCCAACTCTCTGTATCACCAGCATTCCCATTCCCCTTGGGAGTACCACCCTGATCGGCTGGTGCTACAAGCTTACAGCCTTCTCCGTGTTCTGAATTATGATCACAGCCAAATCAAAAGCTTATCTCCATCATTGATTTCGACTGAGTCACTTTATAAGTGAGTGTGGAGTGCATTCAGTATTATGTTTTTAAGTTGTTTGCATGTGGAAGTCAGTTGTTGCAAGGCACACAATTACCATAGTAACCAGGATGTACCAGATGAAGTGCTGCACTGGCAGCCTGTATCTTCATGTATTTTTTCACTCACCTTTCTGATTAGAATGGTGTATTACCCCCTACCATCCCAGGCATTTTTGCAATTTTATACCCACCTAATCCCGGACCAAAAATAGAAAAAAAATCTGTTGCATAAAACAATCCAAAAGGGACATATAAATCAAGGAAAAGCAAAAAAAAAGTACTATTAATAGGAGAAATAAGAGCAGGATGGCCATCCGTCGTGTTTGTAGCCCAGTTTCCCAAGCTGTGAGCAACGTTTTCCCACCCAGCTGGGCGGGATGAGAGAGAACGGGTGAGGAAAATGGGGGATTCCCCTTTCTTAGTGTCCTCCACTGGCTCATATTCCTCCTCAGAATAGTCATCCAGGTCTTTCTCTTCTGAAGAATCACTAAATGGAGGGACAGAAGGGTCCATGTGACAATTTCAACAGCCTCCTCCAGCCCAATGAGGCAGAAAAATGGCATGATTTTTGCGACATCCTGACGCTATGACGGACGGTGGCACACTGATGTTACCCACCCATGCAGAACCAAACTCAGTACTACAACTGCTTGGACACAGTGTTGCCAATACATTAAGCTACTCCTTAGCAAAAAATTAGCTAGATTAAAGCAGTTTGAGACATGCTACAGCGCTTAAATTTTGCTGTCGGCACCATCATGTTGCTGGGATGATTTGAGACATTTTGTACTGTCGGCACCATTCCGACGGTGGGATTGTATGGGTTAACAGCTGTTTGAGGGATAAAACCTGTTAACTTCAAGGTGCACTGTGACATATAGCTTCAGTAGTGGATTGAAAATTTAATTTTCCATATGTTTTTTGAGGCAGGTTGTTGACAGAAGACTTGATACGTGTTATATTGAGGCATCTGGAGTCTTTTCAACCACTCACAGTCTACCACAGGCGCTCCTTGTTAGTCACTGTTTGGTATGATGGAAAGTCACGGGTTTGGCCCACCAGATTTTAAAAATTCACCATGGCTGCACCCAGGTAGATACTGTCAGGCCTCATTATACAGTAATTCCTCAATTATCCGATGTAATAAAACCGGAGGCATGTCCGGGTAATGGCTTCAGATAATGGACTTCTTCGTTGGTCCCCCTTCGTACATAACTTTGAAAGCCATTGTAAAAGGCCACTGCAGTACATTGTACAACCCTTGTTTAACATTGTCTGGTCAAGCAGACCAGCCAAGCAGTTACCATGGTCAAGCAGACTCATCAACCACAGACAAGCAATCATCACTGCAGGGCCATACCTGGCAGTAACAGAAAAAACATGAAAAATCTGGCTACACGAGAAAATATGCATTGGGCACACAAAAGATAATGGTAAAGCAGAATAAAATCATGGTAAAATTGAATAAATTCATGGTACAGTACAGTAACCTAGAATAAAATCATTGTCAACACTCACGATTTGACCATCCCACACTGAACTTACCCAGGATATCCCGCTTCTCCAGAGTCAGCACTGCCCTCTTCCTTTTCCCTGGTGGAGGGGCCATCATCACAGGAAGAGGCATGCAAAGAATAGCAAGGCCTGAAGCAGGTAGGGAGCAACCACAAAAGCCACCACGTGCACCACCTTAACAGCTGTCCAAAAGGAGCTGTTCATTACACTGTCACCGTGCGGGAACTGAGAATGACTGGGGGGGTCTCTAATATACGCTGTGTAAACTACCCAGCCAGACAGGGTGGCGCCACCTGGCTGTTCCCACCTGACCAGACAAAAATGTTCATACGGCCCTAATTTCCACCAAGACACATGCATTTTGTCTGGATAAAATTGAAAAATGTACGGATAATGGTTTCGAACAGCCAGATCACAGTGTCTGGGTAATGGAGGTCCAGATATTAGAAGGACAAATTTTCAGCTTGGTATCAGTAGAACGAATAACAGAAACTTATGCCCAGTTCCATGATAATTATGGTGAAATTTGTGTATGCAATAATTGTGGTGGCCATGCATGACAATCCAGTGCTTACACAGTGCCACCCATGCAAGCTGACAGTCACATATTTGAGCCAAGATGGACACCTAGCAGGGTTGGCAAAAAACCTACTTTTTTTTTAAAGCCCAACCCACCTGTTTTTTTTTTATAATTTTTTCACAAAATACCCCCCAAACCCTGGCAGAAGTGGTTTTTTTTTAAGTTTACCTTAAATTTAAATAAAATAATGTTTCCACCATACATAATTATGAATAACCCAATAAAATCTTAATTTTACACACAGTTATTTGAATGAGGGAAATGAATACAATCATGTTTTGACCTGTTTGATTGTTATCTTTGGGCTGCCTGCTACACAGCAAAACATGCTTCAACATGAGAGGCTTGAGAGCACTGCACAACTCATGAACTGGCAAAGATCAGTCCACACTACACAATAGTAGGAGAAAGAGTCAGTTGCCTTGATACTCTCCTTTCTTTGGTAATTATATACTTGCATTTCTCAATCTTCTGAATAATTATTATTGAAAATTGTATTGCATAAGTGATTTCACACAGTATCTTAACAGAAATACTGTAATAGCTTTTGGTAACCAATATCTAACCTTATAAAATACATCCATTATAAACAGAAGCAATGTTTATAATATATTTCTATAGAAATATTGGTATTTGGTAATGATATGAGACAACATATAAGTTAACTCCAATAATGATTACTGTTATATAACAAATTTACCCCAATCCTTAATAAAACTAAGAACCATATCAAAAACAATTTTACTCTTAATTTTAAAACTTTCAAATTGGAGACAGGTAGTACTGGTTGTAAAGTTTGTATTCATCAGATGAAAACCTAGGAAATTTACCTTGAATTGAAGCTACACACTATTAGGATTTTTTAACCCAATCTTAAGCACGGGTGTCATGTTTACACTCATTTTGTAGAGAAGTGTGACCAAGGTCATGTTGGTAAGTCATTTAGAAGTGAAGTGTAATTTTTATTTTATCATTGAGGCAAAGAATTGCATTCTTAAAAAAAAAAAAAAAAAAGTTCTTTTGTTATATTGATTGGGTAACATGACAAGAACCATAATTTACTGACGCAAAAATATTATCATTTCAGAAGAGATATTGGTTATAAATGCTATTAGAAAAATAAAAGTATTACGAGTAGTTTTGAAAAAATCAAAGAACAACATTCATAATATCTCTAAATAAAATAAAAAAAAAGAAAATGTGATATTAAATGGGAAACTTAAAAAAAAAAAAAAAACTCCATAACTGACCAAAACTGTACACACTTACGTAAGGGAGTGAAATTTTACCCCAGTGCACTTCTAATGCCCACACTAATAGCCACAGCACCAAGCATATACTTCTCACCCACAGAGCAAACACCAAACTGAAGCTATAGCCCTACCCAGCCTGGTCTCTATGGCAGCAGTGCCACCAAGAGAGGGGAGGTTGCAGACTAAAATTGTACACGCTTACGTACGGGGGTGAAATTTTACCCCAATGCATTCCTAATGCCCACACTAATAGTCACAGCACCAAGTACATACCTCTCACCCACAGAACAAACACCAAACTGAAGCTATAGCCCTACCCAGCCTGGTCTATCTATGGTACATAGAATGCCACTTGATCAAAGTTGGTGTGGGGTAAAATTTTGCTCCTGGACGTGTTTTAGGGTTATATACATTATTTAAAAAAAAACAGTGAAGTGGGTAAAATAGTGATTTTTTTCAAATGGGTTTTACTGAATAAACTCGGGTGGGTAAAAGCGGGTTACCCACTTTGGTGCCAACCCTGCCACCTAGTGTTTACATTGCTGTGATCATATCCCTTTTGTTCTGTTTCATGCATGCATGGCCAGTAAAACACCATTGCTATGTAATACTGAATGGTAAGGAGACCTGGGCAGTAAAGGAAGAGGAAATTCTTAGTCTGAAACATACAGAAATGACAAATAGATGGATGTGTGCAGCATCCTTGAATACGAGGTCTTGGGAGGGCTAGGCTTGTGATTGAAGAGTTGAGAGGAAGGATGGGGCTGGTGTGTGTTGGTGTTTTGATGAGGAGGGGTAGATTGAGATAGTTTAGGTATGTGGAGAGAGTGGAGGATGACAATTGTGTGCAGGTGAGAAATGTGAACATTGGGAGTTGGGTTGCGAGGGGCAGACTGATAAGAGACCTGGGACGAGGTCTTAGTGTGTGGCCTCATGGATGGGGGACTGAACAGGGAGGCCTCGAGAGATTAAGCAGCTTGGAGAACCGCCATTAGGTGACCAAGGCTTACACATGCAAACATGTTGGAGCCTTTATAAACAATACGATGTGAAAATACATACCATATACAGGGAGTCCATGATATACGAAGCCCCAATACAGTATATGAAAATTCGAAGGTACGAAAGTGATATATATGGGACAAATTCCTCTGTACAAAAGGCATATGCTTTGATGGTACAAAAAGGGCTATGAGAAAATGTTTCAAATTTGGCACATGACCGACAGCAGCACCATTGTCATGTATGACAAGTTAGGCAACTAACTCCACTTCTTCCCAGTCTGTTCCTGCTCCTTGGCTGTGTAGTGCGTGCCTTCTGTACTCCTAGAAGCTTTCGCATCTTGCATCATGCCACCCAAGCGTCCTTCACCTTCATCATCATCATCTGTGGAGCCTATCAAGAAGAAGCAACACCGGACTCTGATGTTGGAGGGCAAGCTTGAAATTACCAAAAGGCACGAGGAAGGCCAGGGCATGAGTGAGATCAGGCGTGCCATGTGCTGACCAGTGTCCAGAGTTGATACAGTTACGAAGAAGAAAGAGCTTTACAAGAAGATGGCAACCTCTTTTTCAAGCTCACCTGCTGCTTGCCATGCCACATGGACACAAAAAGCAGCAGGATGGAGAAAACGGAACAGCCACTGTTAACACGGATGGAGGACTGTTAGCAGAAGAGGATTCCTCTCTTTTATGCTTATTCAAGAACGTGCCATGGGGAGGAGAGAGATGATGCTGCAGGCCCTTCAGATGCCACTTTGGCTGCTGGGGAGACCTTCAAGACCAGCAGAGGCTGGTTTAATGGTTTTAGGAAGAGGGCTGATCTCACCAATGTTCGGCTTTCAAGGAGAGGCTGCAAGTGCCGATTCAGCAGGTGCATCGGCATTCCCAGAGCACCTGAAGAAAATCAATGAGGAAGGTGGCTACTCCCCAAAGCAGGTGTTTAACATCAATGAGACCAGGCATTATTGGAAGAAAATGCCAACCAGGTAAGTTAAATTCATAATTCGTTGTTTTACAAGTTATTTGTAGGCTAGCTGTAACGAGAAATAATAAAAAATATTCACCCAAATCGAGACAGGTAGTGGTGAAAGGAGTGAAATTTATGACTTCTGAAAGTGGCACGTGCTGTGAAGGTGGCCAGTCATACGAAATCACTTTTGTTAGGGTCAATTTATGCGTGTTTAGTGTTCAGTTCAATTCATTTGCTGGGCGGAGGCATTGCCTTTGCAACGGTGCCACAGTTTTTTGTTTTGAAAGTGACAACACTGTTGTGACTGAGCGATGAAATGCTCTTGAATTTATATGTGCCCTTTATGTAGCTATTTGAGTCAATTTATGTGTTTAACAAGTGTTATGAAAGTGGCATGTGTTTCGAAAGTAGCCAGTCATACGAAATCACTTGTGTTGGTTAGGGTCAGTTTATGCGTGTTTAACTAGTGTTCAGTCCAGTTGCTGGATGGAGGCATTGCCTTTGCAATGGTGCCGCAGTTTTTTTTTTTTTTTTTTTTTGTTATGAAAGTGACGAAAGTGTTGTGAAATTTTTACGTGTTGTGAAGGTGGCCAGTCATACAAAATCACTTGTGTTAGTTTGGGTCATTTTATGCAACCTTAGTACAGTGCAGAGTAGTTAGTTGACAGTTTTTGGGGGGCTCCTGGAATGCATCTTCTCATTTTCTTAAGTTTCTTATGGGGAAAAATGCTTCAATATAAAAAAAAATCGAAATACGTTTTCGTTTTCGTTTTTAAAGGCTCCAACATGCTTGCATGTGTCGGCCTTGGTCACCTAATGGCAGCTCTCCACGCTGCACGATCCATTGCAGCCTCCCTGCTCAGTCCCTTAACCCTAAGGTCACACTTAATGACCTCGTCCCATGTCTTTCTCGGTCTACCCCTCATAACCACACCCCCAATATTAACACTTCTCACCTTCCTCACCCAATTATCATCCCCCATCCTCTCCACATGTCCAAACCACCTCAATCTACCTCTCCTCATCACAACACCAACACACTCCAGTCCCGTCCTACCTCTCAACTCTTCCATTCTAAACCCAGCCCCTCCAGGCCTTGGATGCAGGGATGCACTGCACATCCACCTAATCATTGTCATTTCTGTACGTCTGAGCCGGCGAATATCTTCCTCCTTCACTGCCCAGGTCTCACTGCCATACAGCATTACACTCCTAACACATGCTGCATACAAAGACCCCTTAGCACGTAGGGAAAGCCCTCTCAATGTCAGGAGAGGCAAGAGCTCCCTGAACTTCTTCCAACCACTTCTCACCCTAGCCACAGAGCTAGCTCCAGCCCCACCTCCACTACACAACATGTCTCCCAAATAACAAAACTCTTCCACACACTCAAGAGATTCACCAGCAAGTTCAATCCTTTCACGTCTGACAATCTCCACCTGCTCACCCCGGCACTCCGTACGCATAAAATCAGCATTATCTCGCAGTCTACCTCTGATACCACTACATCTCTTATGCACCCATTTATCACACACACCGCACAAGATGGAATTCCTTTCCACGCCCTTGTGGCAAACTGCACATGGCCACTCTCCCTTGTCCTTGACAGTACCGCCACCAACCCTAGATATCATCACTTTTGTTTTATCTGCATTTACCCTTAAACCCTTTTGCCCCATACCATCTCTCCACTTCCTAAACCTTTCCTCCGCCTCCCTTTCATTCTCTGCAATCAACACCAAATCATCAGCATACAACAACTCCCACGGGAGTCCGTTTCTAAAGTCACGTGAAAGGGCTTCTAGTACCATGATAAACAACATGGGACTCAAGACTGACCCCTGATGCACACCAACATTCACGGAAAACTCATCACTCAAATCTCCATTCACTCTCACCTGGGTGTGAGCACCCACATACATGGCCATAACCACCCTAACCAGCCACTCCTCCAAGCCAAGCTTTCTCATTGCCCACTTCACCACGAAAAGATTTTAAAGGTACCTAATCCTTTCGTTTACCAGGGACTCCCTGTATGTGGAAAGAAGTCATGCCTGTGAGATCTATCTATCTATCTATATACCTAGGCTGCTTCCCCCAAAGAAAGGGAGGTAGCCGAGACAGGACGACACACTTCCCATTTACTCATCCATTCAAACACATTCATTCGCATCTTAGCCCCAAAGGGGAGAACTGACAGATCGGGTGCGAAATGATGAAGTGCGAAGGAGAACTGGAGTTGTTCGAGAGATGGCTGGTAGAGTTGAGCAGAGGGTGTTGCGATGGTTTGGGCATATGGAGAGAATGGATAATGAGCGATTGGTGAAAAAGATAACTAGATCTGATGTGAGAGGTGTAAGGCTGAGAGGAAGACCATGAATAGGATGGATGGACAATGTGAAGAGAGCGCTGTATGCGAGAGGGATGTCTGTTGAGTAAGGAAGAGTGGCTGTGCGTGACAGAAATAAATGGAGAGAAATTGTGAATGAATAAGTGATGACGCAGCCCTGAGGGAATATTCTCCCGCATTTGGCCTGATCAGCTAGTCAGGTCAGGTGCGGGTAAGGGGATGGGTCTGTTATGATGTGGCAGGGGTAAACCAGTTCCTGTGAGATAGAGTAAAAAAATTTCGGAGGCTTGAATACTTAGTGAGCTTCTGGTCCATTTTCATTAGGCATGCTATTGTTTAGTCCTCCCTGTGTTATGTTTTTCCTCTCTTCTTGCTTTCTGAAGTCTGCCTTACACTATATTTGTATGGGAAAAGAGACCAGGATGATGATGATCTGCTTGTTCAACAATGGGTAGACTTGTCATACTGGAGGAATTAAAATAATGAAGCCTTCATTACTGATAACTTCTACACTGCTAGAGGTCCCCCGTAAGTTAAATAAAATTGTCAGAAGGTAACAAGATGATGAAATAATGTAACATTTGACTGAAGAGGAAGGCCTCATGAATAATATGTAGATATATGAGTAATCTGATTGTACTGTTTTATCGTGTCATTTTCATTGATCCGTATGCATTGAATCTTTTTCTCTCCCACAGTTAAAGTAACAAACCATCTTTTGTGCAGCGGTGGCAACTTACCCATGATGGTTAATGGCCACTTTGGACTTGGTGTCCACTTCAATAAACGAGTAAGTTGGTGTCATTCTTCATTGTTATGTTTTTGTAGTTGTTTATCGTACTGTACAGTATAATGTATCGATTGGTTATCCATGTTTTGCTTCTCTTGATAATCATAACCCAGTTTCCCACATTTACATTATCACTGGGTGAGTTTAAGAAGGGTTGTCCATGATAACTGTTGATTTTTTTAAACCATCATTTTGTTGTATTCCAAACAGGTTTGGATATTTCAGAACACCTCTTCCTTAGCAATGTTTTTGCACATTGCATATCAGTATCCTTTCGTATGTTACTAACTGGTCACCTACTCGTGGCCCTTTCAGTGTGAGGACACCTGTTTTATTTGGGGGGGGGGGGGATTATTAGCCAGAATAAGGATGTCCTTGGGCAGAGGAGATTACTGAAGACTGTTTCCAACCCCATCAACATAGGGGCATCTTGTTTTAGCTGAAAAATTATATGGTGTATCATGTAGCATAGCCTAAAGCATAAATAGACATTCCTCTCATACATACATACACTTTGCAAGGCAGTATTTGTTGCCTGCCTGGGGTCATTCATTTTTTTCTTCACCTGCTGGCTGTTTTCCAAGCTGCATGGCCTCCTGCATCACTGCCCTGTTGGAGTGGCCGAACACTGAGGCTTGTGCCTAGGACCTCATCCCACATTTTATGTGGTCTGCCACCAGAAACTATTCCTTCACTGTTCAGGGATGTACAGTGCCAAACCCAGCAGTTCACACATTCTTTCAACATACATGGGACACTTACCCCACTTATTCAGGTGTGGAACCCATTGAGCCAAATAAATGCTTGATTTTGTGCAATAGTATACAACACCTTAAGAGAATTCTATGATGTAAATGTAAAAGCAAATGAATTTGATAGTCTGTGGCTTTTATGTGTGGGAATGTTAAGATACTAATGTACAGTGTATGGTGGTTTGCATGTACTGTATGAAACAAATAGATGCTTAGTGGTTTAGTAGGGTCAGGCATTCCATCTAAATGTGGCCTTTGTAGATCATAGGCTTTTATTCTCATCGGGTAAGGAGACTCGTTGGATATAGCTGGTTAATATCCTTTTTTTGTATTGCTTATGCAGAGTATGGCAATGGTAGAAGGATTTTTGTAACACAGAATAGGACAATAAGGTGTAATAAGCCAAACAAATCACTTAGGAAAAAAACTTCCTTAACTCCTAAAAAATGGGTGTCTGCACATGCTGTCCGAGGGTATTAGGGACAAAAAGACGGGTGTCTGCATATGCGGTCATGCCTCCCTACCACCACACTCACACACCACCCCCCATTCCCTCCACCCCCATTTCTATCCCCCCACTTCCCCTAACCACCTCTCACCCCACCTGCTGTCCCCACCCCTCACCCCACCTGCTGTCCCCACCCCTCACCCCCATCCCCATCCCCCCACCACCCCCAACCCCCCATGCCTCCTACCACCTCCCCATAACCCCTCACCCCTATCCTCAACACCCTCCACACCCCAAACTGCCCTACCCAACCCCCCCATGCCCCACAACCACCCCCCCACCCTCCACCTGTACCCACCCCCCTTCCCCACCCCTACCCATCACCCCCCCCTCACTCCACTGCACCATCCCACAAACCCCCACAACCCCCCACCAAACTGCCATCCCCCCACCAAACTGCCATCCCCCCACAAACCCCCCACCATATTCAACCTGCCAATTATGCCTGTCCTGGGAGTATGTCAAAAAAATCCATTGCTCGTCTTTTAGGGGTTAATCAATAAGAATATTGTCCTAAATGTGAGAGATGGTTGGGGTTCATTGTTTATGTAATGCTGCTCAGGGAGGAGTGACAGATCACTTTTGCCTTAAATGTTTGGATTGAGTTGCATAGCCCCTGGCCCCTACACTCCTGATAGAGCAACGAAAGATTGAGTGTAGGCTGGATGGATGTCCCTTTGCATAATACAAGTTGGGAGATGACTGGTATATGGACTTAGTACAGTAGGCTGCTGTATGTGATGCAGCACAGGCTGACAGACATGGGATGCAGGATAAAAATTAAAAGTAGGAATCATGTAAGCATCATGTATGTGAGAGTTTAAGGTTATGCCATCAGATTCTTTAATTTTTTTATGAGCCTGTCTTGCAGATTTTTCTTGCACTTGTCAGTGTGAATGCAATATGCATGTAATTTTGATTACCATTGTTAGTGATCTCTAAGCTTTATGTTTTAAGTTTTTGTTTCTGGACACGCGTGTACTTCCCACTCCTTTGTAATACTGGGAAATGGGTTTAAAATGTTCATGATAACTGGAAGTTAAATTTAGCTGTGAGCAGTATTGATTGCCATGACATGCTGGTAAATTTTCATGATTTGTGCTGGATATGAGCCTAATTACTTGTTTTTTCTTACAGGAATCCGATAATATAAATGAGGAGGAGGAGTTTTCAAGGTTAGTTATTGTTTGTTTCATATTGTACAGTGTATGCAGTAATTGTGTGTGAAGCAGTTATACCACACACTAATAGAAAAAGGTAAGATAACCAGTATTGTTTGTTGTAGAGAAATGTTTTATTACTGTATCAAAATCAAATGTCACTATAGTATAGGAATACATTTTGCTGGTGAAGTTTAGGAATAACTTGTTTTGTCCGTGTCAGCTTTGGGTTTAACCCGTGCATTGCACAATTATCTTTTTTGATTCCACCCCTAGGTGTGCAAAAAATTATTATTTTTTTATTATTAGTTTTGTTTATTATAAACTTGAAGATAAACATTAAGGGCATTATCTGGTGAAAAAAAAAAAAAAATTCTCTCTCTCTCTCTCCCCGTCTTTGTGTAGCGCCATGTGTAACTTTGCATTGGGGTGTAGTGAAAAAATTAGTTTTTGTTTATTATAAACTTGAAGACAAACATCCAGGGCATCATCTGGTGGGGGGAAAAAAAAAAATCTCTCCATCATTGTGTAGCACCGTGCGTAAATTTGCATAGGGGTGTAGTTAGTGGTGATGCACGGTCACTGGAAGGTTAGCATAACCTGAACTGTGGCTTGCAACGTGATGCTACCCAGCCTAAGCTATGGCTCGCAGTCCACAGGTTAACTGCATTTAGGGTATGTTAAGCCTACTTCTATTGTTACATCTAAGTCTTGATTCTTCCATGAATTGAATTTAAGATTTCTCTAAACAGTTTTGTATACATAGCAAAATAAATGACAGTTGAACTAGCCACTACAAATCCTGAGAACATTGTCATGGAATTTAGCAGCTCATAGCAACATCTGTAATGTCATGGGTGGTCATATTGTATCATTTATAAAGGCCCCAACTTGCATGCATCGGCCGTTGTCACCCAGTGGCTGCTCTCCATGTTGCTCAGTCTCTGGCAGTCTTCTTGTTCTTAGAGGTCACACTTTGACTTTGTCCCAGGTCTTTTCAGTGTGTCTCTTGCAACCCTTCCCCAGATGTTCACATTTCTCACTTTCTGCACTCAGTTGTCATCCTTCATCCTCTCCAAATTCCCAGACCATCTCAATCTACCCCTTCTCATCACAGCAATACACTCCAGTCCCATCCTTCCCTGCAACTCTTCAGTCTTAAACACCCCCCTTAGGCCACACATTCAAGGATGCACTGCACATCCATCTAATCATTATCATTCCTGTATGTTTGATCCTATGAATGTTCTCTTTACTACCCAGGTCATACCACCATACAGCATTACACTCCTAATACATGCCACATACAAAGATCCCTTAACACAAAGGGAGAGCCATCTCATTGTCAAGAGAGGCAACAGCTCCCAGAACTTCCTCCAACCACTCCTTAGCTCCACCTCCAGTACATAACATGTCCCATCATCATCATCATCATCGTCATCAATAATAATCTGGACCCCTGTTCCCACCCTAGTGTGGGGTGAGGAGTAGCAGCATCCAGACAGCCAATGTTTGCCCAGTTCAATGGGCCATGCTTCCATTCACTCATCTTTCAAGCCCACAGCATCCCGGCTCTATCTGATAGGCCAAAAGGTTTCATCACGTACTGTAGCTTCATATAGTTTATAGGTTATACCTATCTGATAAAGTCAATCTGAATTCTGTCATATTAAAAAAGGGGTGCCAAACCCCTGGTCATGGTGCTTCTCCACACAAAATTCATCCAGCCAGCTCAGTCTCTTGTCAGTCCCTTTTCATCAGCATACCTCTTTTCCTCACACACTCATCCACCATGCCTCTCCACTTTTTTCTTGGCCAACCCCATCTCCTCCCTCCTCAGATTCGCTTAAGATATACCTTTTTCACTACTGTATTGTCATCCATTCTCTCGCCATGGCCATACCACTGTGGTACACTCTCTCTGATTCTGGTGTCCACGTACTTCCTTACTCTACATCTTTCAGGAATCATGTTATTCTGTATCCTGTCCACACTATATACTCCACATACATTCCTCAACAGTCCCATTTTCACTGCTGTTACTCTTGACTTCTCATTTTCTTGGCATACCATAGTCTCACACTCATATGTTAAAGTTGGCACTAATATTCCTTCTTGTAAGCCTTGTGCTGCTGCAACACTCAAGCCTCTGTTTCTTATCAAGGCCTTCATTGCACCAGCTACTTTCTTTCCTTGTGTCACTCTGCTTTCCATTGCCTTTGCACATTTTATTGTTTTCTGTCACGGTACCCAGGTATTTGAACTCCCTTATTAATTCCAGTTTCTCTCCATTCACTGTAACATCACAGTGGGAGTCACCTTCTTTCTCAGTAACCATCACTTTACTCTTTTGTGCATTTACTCTAAAGGCATGATGCTTACAGAGATCTACAAAACTTTTTACTAAACTACCAAGCTCTTGTATGTAGTACTGCATCATCCGCATTCATCAAATTTAAAATATTCTCTCTATCACCATTCTTTACCATCCCCATCCTTCTATCCATTACCTGTGTTTTAACTTCTCTCATCACCCCATATATATATATATATATATATATATATATATATACACACAGTATATGTATGTATGTATGTATATATATACAGTACAGTATATACAGTAACCTCTCAACTGATGCGAGTTTAAAAAACGCATTTTCGTTTTAACATGAGCAAATATTTAAGGAGATATGTTTAACTAACAAGGGTTTCTCGATTTAACGCGACTTTACACATACGTGATGGTTTCAGATTAGCCGCGCGTGCCTTGGACAGTCCCGAGCTGATAGACCGTGTGTGGCAGTTTATGCTTAAATTAATTTTTTATTTGCCTGTTGCTTAAACTGGTTTTATTCGAACTACTGTATAATATTTGAAAATGAAGTTTGGCCCCATTCTGAGCAATTTGGCTCATTTTCGGACAAAATTTGGCCAGGAAAGTGGAGGCAGATCTAAATTGTTACATCTTGATGCAGCAGAACAGAAAGAAGAAAACCACTCAGACCAAGATAGAGCAGTTCTTTATGAAGAAGACAGAAAACTTAAGGGAGTTATCTTCATCACCAGTAGCAGGGGAGTCAGAGGAAGAGGAAGGACAGCAGAGCGAGGAGGGACAGCAGTGCGAGGAGGGACAACAAATTTAGGGTGGGGAGCGGCAGGAGGTGGGGGAGTGGGGTGAGGAGGGACAGCAGCAGGTGACGAGTGATGCATAGATGAAGTGAGGCTGTGCTGTTATTGTTTGTGACCTACTTACTGTAATGAAAATGTTGCTTTTACTGTAGTGTTTTTATGACCTACTAATGCATTAATAATGTTGAGGAACTTTCACAATGCCGTGAGTGAAGCAGAATTGAAAGAAAATCCACGTAAAAATCGAAAACAGTATGTATTTTGGGAGAAGTAAACAATGCTTCGGCCGAACTAGGGCTCAAATGTTGTTTATTTCTCCCCAAATATACTACTGTATTTTAGTTTTTTACGTGGATTTTCTTTCAAATTAATATTGTTGCTTTTAAGTTTAGAGTAGCATGGGTAGACTTTCCCAGAGTGCAGGAACGTAACCCCCAATATTACCATTGTTTCTTATGGGAAAATTATGTTTAAATAATGCGTTTTTAACTAATGCGACCTCTCAAGGAACCTAACCCTCGCGTTATTTGAGGGGTTACTGTACATATATATATTGAATTATGATGGGAACATCACACAGCCTTGTTGCATGCCCTCATGTATTGTGAACCATTCACTTACATGCCCATTTACTCTCACACGTCTTACTAACGTCATAGAAAACCTTAATGACACCTAGCAGCTTGCCATCCACACCATACATACGCTAAACCTTCCACAATCCATCTCTGTCTACTCTGTCTTATGCTTTTTCCAGATCCATGAATGCTATAAATACTTCATAGTCCTTCTCATAAGCCTTCTTCAGTATCTGTCTCCCTGGAGGTATTTGATCACCACATCCTCTCCCACTCATAAAGCTGCCCTGTTTGTCACTCACTATGCCTCCTGATTTCTCTCTCACTGTTTCTATAATAGTTCTTCCATATAGCGTACCCTCCCTACAACACTGAATAGATTTACGTCAGGATAATTCTTGCACTCACTTCGCTTACCTTTATTTTTGTACAGGGGTACAGTCACTGCCTTTTTCCTCTGCTGGCACAGTTGCACTCGTCCGTGCATTCTTACATATCTCCAACAAGCACTTCATTCTACTTTCTGCTCTACATTTAATCATCTCTGCATGCACCTCATCAACCCCAGCTGCTTACCCATTTTTCAGCTGTTTCATAGCATTCTTCACTTATGCCATCGTCACATTTCTTGGCACTGCATTTCTTCACTGCACACCCCCAAAGCCAATCATGTTAATAGCTGCACTGCCCACTCTATTCCCATTCATCAGACTTTCAAAATATTGTTTTCATCTGGTCCTTGCTTCATCCCCTTGAGTTATTAATTGGTCATTTACGTCCTTCCCACTCTCACATTTCTTTCCACTGTTACTTCTACATTTCCTCACCTGTTTCCAGAATAACTTCCTATTTTCAGAGTAATTTGCATTCATTTTTCTTCCTAGATCATCATTTACCTCTTCCTCTTTCCTCTTCACTAGTCTTCTTACATGCTTCTTGCTATCAGTAAATTCAGTTCTTATTTCAGTTAAATCCCTGTCCTGTATCCACTCTAACCACTTCTTCCTCTTTTCCTCCACCACTCTCTTAACTTTTTCTTCCCACTTGGCAGTACCTTTCTTCTGCATTGTTACTCTTTCAGCACCATACTTTGCTTTGGCGTTCCTAACTATGGAATCCCTGTATTCATTCTACAAATTGTCCAGATCCGTTTAATTTCAATTCACTGATTTCAACTCCTCCCCTACTTTGGCCCTGTATTCATCTCCCATTTCTCCAGTGGCACATGACCCTTGCAGTTGTGCTGCCAGATTTTAATTATATTCAATTAATCTGCCATTTCTTTAATCCTCAGCTTCTTGACTTTCATCTCTCTCCCTGACTGCTGCATTCTCTACTGGTCTGCCTGACTCCTCTCAGCTTGATCTTGCATACCACAGTCTTATGATCTGACACCTCTACATTGTCCTCTCTCTGCCCAGCATCGATTTCTCTACGAGCACGTAATTAGTCAGGCTCCTTTCAACAAGATATCCATTCTATCTGTACATTGTTTATTTATATGCATCTTTATGTTTGAAGTACAGTTATAAACGCACAACATCCATTCCTGTCATAAGTCCCTCAGTTGCTTTCCATTATCATTCTCTCCTGGTACATCATTACTACCCATTATATCAATCACAAGACCAGTGCCTACTCTCCCATTCATATCACCCATTACAAATATTTTGTAACTCCAGGGCATTTCTTTTGCTATGGTAGTCCCTCAGTTATCCGGACGTGCAGTATCCGGACATGTTCATTATCCGGATGCTCGACCGTGGCTGCATCAAACGATTATCTGAATTTATTTGCTATCATCCAGACATGTAATTCCCCAAGGACTTCGGTCAGCCAGCTGACATGTTCAGTCATTCAGCATTGTGGCCGCTGGGCTCGAGCCGTGAGTGGGAAGTAGGCCGTAACCCACAACCAGAGCCAAAATATCCATCTGCTGGTGTACTGTATGGTCAAAGTTGCGCGCTTGTCCGATCACTTCCAACAGACCTCCAGCACCCGAGTAATACGACTGTAACCCACAAGCAGTGTCAAAACGTCCATACACATCCCCACTGATTATCCAAAAACTCACAGCCACCAGGCCAAGTCTTTCGTAACTGCCACTGAGAATGTAACACAGACCGCAAGCCTCAAGTACATGTTCAATGACAGCGGCCGTCCACCTCTCTGCCGAACGTCCAAAATTGCCTGGTCATCAGGAGTTGTGTTTCCGCATGGCCACTTGGTGTCCAACAGACCGCAAGCCATGAGTAAATGTGCGATTAAAAACGCTTGTCCACCCCGAGACAGAAGGGTGAAAATCCTGCCCACATCCTCACTTCTCCCCCCCTCCTGTCTGTCCTCTATACCCACCCGGCTCCCCCTCCTCACTCCCTCAGTCCCTACCCTCCTCCGTGGTGATAACACTGACTCGTGAGTTTTTAAATATTTTTTGCGACTTATTCGACTACTGTTGATCGTACTAAATTCCACAAAATGCACGAGAAAGCTCATGAAATTCTGCATCTAGGCATATGCTTAACTCCTGGAAGGTACTGGCAAAATTTTGCAGTAGGATGGTGAGAATTTATATGAAGGTAATTTTTACTCTTGATCACTTTATTCCCACTGCATTTCTGTACTTTTACTTAACAGTTTGATGTGTGTTTATTAACTTATCTTATGGTACAAACACCAACGAAGATGATGTTATATCATTTGTACCAATACAGTATAACCAATTTCCGTTGGCATATTTGGCCATGGAATTTTTTTTCAGCCCAAGGAGCAGTCACTCGTCACAGATAACTGATTGTCACCCCAACACACCCCTCTATCCCATGCTATAGTCACCCCTACACACCCCTCTATCCACCACTACACTGTCACCCCAACACACCCCTCCATCCTTACTATACTGTCACCCCTACACACACCTCTATCCAACCACAATACTGTCACCCCTACACACCCCTTGAGTTTTTTTGTGGATTTTTGTTATGCAATGTTTTCTTGATGTTTAGCATTAATATAGATAATCCTATGTGTGTTTTGATGTCTCAGTGTGGCAGAATGACTGGAAAACAGTGCCAAAATTAGGAGGGGTACTGTACATACAGTAGTGTATAGGTCAGGTGTTTTTTTGTTTTCAGTGTTTTTTTCTGATCATGGTTTTCTTGGTGTTCAGCATTACTTTGGATATTCCCATGTGTGTTTTGATGTCTAAATGTGGCAGATTGACCTGAAAACAGTGCCATAATTAGGAGGGATACTGTACATACAGTACAGTAGAGTATAAGTAGGGTGCTTCTTGGTTTTCAGTGTGTGTTTTTTTTAATGGTTTTCTTGGTGTTTTGCATTACTTTGAATATTCCTGTGTGTGTTTTGATGTCTAAATATGCCTGAATGATCAGAAAACATTGATAAAGTATGCAGAGGTACTTGACAAATAGGTTAGGTATAGGTTGGAGGTTGGGTGTAAGTAGGGTCTGGGTATACAGTAGTAGAGGAACAGTGTTCATTATCCGGATGTTGCCACTACTGGGACATGCCTTTGGCTCTATTATGTCCGGGTAATTGAGGGATTACTGTATAAACAATGTTTATTGGTCACACTTAACACTGTACTCTCAAACCCTCTTGCCCCATTCTGCCTCTCCACATCCCAAGTCTTTCCTCTGCCTCTCATTCTCTGCAGTCAACACCTAATCATCATCATACAACGTCTCCCATGGGAGTCCTTTTCTGAATTCTTGTGAGAGAAATTTAAGCATGATGGCAAACAGTAAAGGGCTCAGGACTGACCCTGATGTACGCTTACACTCCTGGAAAACTCATCACTCAAATCTCCGTTCACTCTCACTTCGGTGCAAGCACCCACATACATAGCCATAACCACTCTAACCAGCCATTCCTTGATCCTGAGCTTTTCTATTGTTCGGTTCACAACCTCTCTGGGGACTCTTTCAAATGTCTTTCCAAATCAGCCAAAACAAAGTACAACTTTTTTTTTTCTTCCATACATTTCGTGAAGCTGTCGGTCAGTGAATATGGCCTCAGTGGTTTCTTGTCTGACATAAGCCCAAACAGCATCTCGTCAGTATTCATGCTTTCCCTTATCATACCTTCTAGGACTCGCTCTGTTACCTTCATTATCTGGTCTAAAAGTTTATGCCTCTATAGTTTTCTTCTTCTGTCTATCTATCTATTGCCAGACGCCTCAATCCCATTTGGGGTGGCCACAAACAAATCGCCTCCAAGTCACCCTGTTCCCCGCCATTTCACTGCCCTGCTCCCAACTCACACCCCCCTCTCTCATATACCTCTCCACCCCATCCCTCCATCTCATCCTTGGCCTCCCCCTCCCTCTTCTCCCCTCCACCTCACTCACATACACTCTCTTCGTCAGTCTTTCACCCTCCATCCTCTCCACATGGCCAAACCACCTCTGTGTGTTCCTCATAACGCTTCCTATCACATCCACATCCACACCACAACGCTCCTTTATATCCTCATTCATCAGCCTGTCTCTCCATGTGACTCCACAGGCTCCTCTTAAATAACTCATTTCCACTGCTCTCGCTCTTGACTTGTGTCCTTCCAACAACGTCCAAGCTTCACTTCCGTACATTAGAGTTGGTATCACAATACTGTCATGTAGTAACTTTTTCACTTGCATGCTCACTTCCCTGTTTCTTATCACTGCTTTCAAAGAACCAGCAACCTTTCTTCCCTGCTGTACCCTTTCAAGCACTTCACCCTCCAAACCTCCATCCTTACTTATCACACTACCCAAGTACTTAAATGTACTCACATTTTCCAATTCCTCACCATCCAACCTCGCTGTACATTCACTGACTTCACCTCTCTCAAAGACCATCACTTTACTCTTCCCTACATTCACCTTTAGATTCCGTTTCTTACACACTCTCCCAAACTCATCCACCAAGCCTTGCAGCTCCCCATCGTCTTCTCTCAGCAACACAGTATCATCTGCAAACAACAGTACAGGGAATTTCCAAACACTATCCTCTCTCACCAGGGCCACTCCAACATCCACTACCCTACCTTGTACCTCTTTTATTACCCCATCCATGTACAGATTGAACAACCATGGAGATATGACACATCCCTGTTTCAACCCAACTTTCAAAGAGAAAAATTCACTTAGTTCACCATCCATATGCACTGCAGCCTTCGCACCATCGTACATACTCTTCACAGCATTCAACAACTTCCCATCTACTCCATATATTCTTAACACTTTCCACAATCCTTGTCTATCCACCCTGTCATATGCTTTCTCCAAATCCATGAAAGCCGCATACAACTTCTTCCCCTTCTCTAGAAACTTTTCCACTAAAGATCTAAGAATGAATATCTGATCTACACAACCTCTTCCCTTCCTAAAGCCTCCCTGTTCTTCTCCAACTAAATTCTCTGTTCTTTCTCTAGCTCTGTCAATAAATATCCTACCATACACTTTTCCAATTATACTAAGAAGGCAAATGCCCCTATGATTACCACACACTTCTTTTTCCCCTTTTCCTTTGTACAAGGGAATAATTATACCTGACTTCCAATCCTCCGGGACTCTACCTTCCTCCCAGGCCAATCTGTACATCTTCCACATCCATTCTACTACTATCTCTCCCCCATGCTTCAGCATTTCACCATACACTCCATCAATTCCTGGGGCTTTCCCCGATTTAACTTTCTTCATTGCTTCCACAACTTCTATCCTACTGATTTCTTCCAGTCTTCTCACCTCCCTCCTTCTCCCAGCCATTCCCCAGCCACTTATACTCACATTACTTCCATCCTTTATGTTCAACAATTCCTTAAAGTGTTCTCTCCATCTGCTCACTTTTTCTCCCTTCTCCACTAGTAATCTACCATTTTTATCTTTCACTCCCCTGCTAACTTCACTTCCCTGTCTTACTCTTTTCACCTCTTTCCAGAACATTTTCTTACAGTCCCTCCACTTTACACTCAAATTCCTTCCAAATTCCTCATCCACTCACTTCTTACTCTCTCTTACTAATCTTTTCACCTCTCTCTTTCTTTCTACATATAACTCTCTCTTCCGCCTCTCAACTTCTTCCACGCCCCTATTTCTCATCCATTCATTGTATGCTTTCTTCTTTTGTGCCACTGCCTGTTTCACCTCTTCAGTCCACCACACTGTTCCTTGCATCCCCCTCCGTCTTCTCTTCCTTCCACACACCACATCACATGCTGCACATATTTCTTCTGTAAATATCCTACACACACCTTCCACGTCTCCCATCTGCTCCAATTCATATTTGCCCAATCGTTCCTCCACTTCTCTCTTATACTCTGCCTTTTTCTCATCCTCTTGTAACCTTTCCCTCTCCTTGGAACTACTCCTTCCTCTCATCTTTCCTCTCTTCTATTCCTCCATCTTACTTTAATTCTAATTCTGGCCACCACCAAGTAGTGGTCAGAAAGTCCACTCCCCCAACCTCTATAAACTCTTGCATCCATTACACATCTTCGCATCCTTTCATCCACACACACATAATCAATTTTGCCTTCCTTTCATTCAGTTCACCACCCACCCTTCTCATCACTTGCCATGTATACCTGTGGATCATTTTATGCCTGAAGAGGGTATTGGCTATCACCAACCCCCTCCCAGCACAAATGTCCACTAACACACTCCCATTCTCACCTATCTCAGCAGGCACACCCCACTCACCAAATATTCCATCCACCTTCACATTCCCAACTTTACCATTCATATGACCAATCAAAAACACTCTCTCATTCCTTCCAAACTTTTCCATGCACACTTCTACATTTGTCCAGAACTCTTCTAGCACGATCTTGCGTTGGTGCATACACACACACAATCGCCCACATTTGTATTCCAACTTTCAACTTTACCCACACAATCCTTGACCCAACTGATCCATACTGTCTTATGCTCTTCTTCCATCTTTTACTTTGGCCTCTCATTCTCACCTACTCCTGCACATATACCTCATCCATACTCCCATTCTCTCACACTTTCTCCTTTCCATTTTGTTTCAGTTATTCCACATACATCCACTTTCCCACCCTCAAGCACCTGGACAATCTCTCTCTCTTTCACCTCATCATTCGCTCTCCTTCTTCTTTATGATAGATAAAAAGTTTATGAAGAATTTTGCTGTAATATGTAGTTTTGTATAATTAATTGTTTTCTTTTATGCAGGGATTCTAAGAAAAATAAAGAAAAGAAACAAAACACTGGAAAATTAATTAAAGCAGCGCAGGAGGAAAATAAGAAGAAAGAAGATGAAAAAAAGAAACGAGAAGAAGAAGAAAGGCGAAAGGAACAGGAAGAGGAAAAGAAACGCCAGGTTTGTAGTTTGTTTTAATGTTGCTTTGTTTGTTTCAATGTAGCTCTGTGTAGTGGTTACCTGAGTTAAAGTTTCTTTACTCTGTTTACATCTCACTGAACTCATTGTTGTGCTTGATATATATTTTTACATGTTTTGATGGTAGGTGGGGGTGCTCACCATCCACTCACTCAATGTAATGCTGCTCATGGGTGACTGCCCTTCCTTCCTTCCTTCCTCTTCTGTCTTTGCTTCCTTCATTCTTTCCTCTTCCTTGAGCGTACAGGTGACTTTGCATTCCCTCTTTTGTCTTTCCTCTTTCCTCTTCCTTCTGCCTATGGGTGACTCTACACTGAGCGACAAGCCAGATGGTTTCCTTTAAACCTGGAAACCATTACTACGTTGGGTGGTAATCACATAACCAAATTTTGATGCCTGTTGGTTTAGTGGGCAGTTAAGGCGGCACTACAATCAAATTGATCTTTGGTAGCCTCCCTATTGAGCCCCCTATCCCTGAATTCACATTCTATGACCTCTTCCCAGGTCGTCTTCGGGCTGCTACTACGCCCAGTGTTAACATGAATTAGTGTTTAGTGAGTAATTAAGGCACTCCAATTGGATTGAGCCTGTGCAGGTTAATATCCAATGGGTGGTTGGGACTTGTTGCTCTTGTAATACCACTCAGGGATGAGTGAGGCTAGTCATTCTCATCTTAAATGTCAGGTCCAACTTGCCTTGTCCTGAGCTCCTGTGCTCCTCCTGGGGCAACACAGGATTTGATGATGATGATGAGTACCACAGTCAGATGAAAAGCTCATTTCCATCATTGGTGTATACTGAGGCACTTAACAAGTGAATGTGGAGTTAACAAAGCATTACTGTATTAGGTTTGGGGGCATTTGTGTGTGGAAGCCAGTTGCTGTGAGGCACGCAGTTATCTACCCAGTGACCCACCTCACTGTCTTCCCGTATCTTCACATATACTGTGTTCTCATACTTATTGTGTATTGTACTTGGTAATAGCAGTTTTCATTACCACTGCCTGATAAAAATTTGCACTCCTGCAGTTATAGCACATTTTTTGGCAAAAAAACATTATCATCACACACCTGAGCTGGTTTCTACCAACAGTGTTGGTACAAAATCTTTGGTTTCTGATGACTTTGAGGGATTCAAAGATGAGGCCCTGCTCAAGGAGTTAATCACTGATGGTGGGGATTACTAACTCTACCCCCTAGCCTCAGAACCCCCTTACCTCAAGCCCATTTCAAGTGTTTCTTCCATATTGTGCCCATTTCATCATATTCTCTTAACCTAACCGTGCCTGTATATGTTTCTGATACCATAACTGTATGTATTTGTACTTAGTGGATCTAATTTGTTGTAAAAGGGAAAATTAGGGTTTGCAAGTGAGTGCCTGGTGCCAGTTGGGATAAATCTCATTGGCTCTGTGCATTCATTATTGTTCTGTTTCATTATCACGCACTAGGCATGGCACCAATTATGTATGGTAACCAGTGGACCACTGTACTGTAAATCTGCCAGGAAATTGTGTTTGGGTGACAAGATGAAAGGCACAAATTTTAATTTTTAGGCTTACGAGGGAAAATTCAGCCATTTGCTGTGATGGATAATGATATGTCAGAAAATGCAGCAGAGGATGTATGTTTGTATGTACAGTATACAGTATACATACAGTGATCCTGTGGTTATCATGCAGTTGGTTAAAGTGGTTATTGTTATCACGTTATCACTGCAGGATGAAAATCTCCACTCCTGCTGTTTTCATTCATTTTTCAACCTATTACCGCACACCTGAGCTGGTGCAGTATCTGTTTTTACCGATGCCTTTGAGGGATTCAAGATGAGGCTGTATTTGAGTTAGTCCTAGGTGTTGGAGACCACTATCTCTCCACCCCTTAGCCTCAGAACCCTTTACCTCAAGCCCATCTCAGGTCTCTGTATGGTATATGTTTTGTCTGTTGTGCTGTACTGCTGATTTCATGTGTGTGTTGTGTCAGGGAGAACAGGTGGAGATTGTCAGGCATGAAAGGACTGAACTTGCTGGTGAGCTTCTTGAGTGTGTGGAAGAGTGTTGTTATTTGGGAAACATGTTATGTGCCGAAGGTGAGGCTGGAGATAGCTCTGTGCCTAGAATGAGGAGTGTTTGGAAAAAGTTCAGGGAGCTGTTTCCTCTCCTGATGTTGAGAGGGCTTTCCCTCCGTGCTAAGGAATCTTTATATGCAGCATGTGTTAGGAGTGTAATGCTGTATGGTAGTTAGACTTGGGCAGTAAATTTTTCATTCTGATGTTAGTATGACGACTTTGCCCGTCATCCGATGTAAGCTTTAAAGAAATAGTTAGGGAGTCGTCATTTTTTTGGATGACAGGCAAAAGTGGGTGGAGCTAAGCCTGCCACAGCTGTTGTGTGCATGCTCACTTGGTTTGTTTGGCTCAGTGTGGTGTGAGGTTCCTCTCAGGTAGGATGTACAACTCTTGACTTCCCGCCAAACGCTTATGCTCCTTTTTCTCACATATATGCGGTGTTATTATTTAAGAAAATGCAACAAATGATGCATTATTGGAAAGGAAGTTTATTCTGCTATGTATTGAAGCAAAAAATATTATTGCTTCTTGAATAGTTTTTTGGGGGCAAATATTTTTTTAAAGGAGTGTAACTCTTTAGCATGTCAGCTAACTTCTACTCACTTTTTTTTGCATTTTATTTTGTATATATTGCCTTTTTGAACAATGTATGACAGAGCAAAAGTCTTCATCTTCAAAATGAGACCAAAGTGACCTTTCTGTGATGAATAGTAACTTTCCTATGAGCGTCAGAAGTAAAATATCTCTATGCGACTGTTCTGAAAGCTCTCGAGCAAGAGTTACGCACCACAGCCAGAATTTACGCTCACCCCTGTGCGGGATAGGGTTAAGTTGAGAGTGACCAGCCTCACGCATCCCTGAGTGGCATTACATGAGCAGTCAACCCCAACCATCCCTTGGATATAAACCTTCACTGGCTCAATCTGACTGGAGCGCAATAATTACCCACTAAACCACCAGGCACCAAAATTTGGCTATATGGTTACCACCCAGTGTGGTAAGTGGTTTCCTGGTGTACAGAAAATCATTTGGCTTGTCACTCAGTGTAGAGTCATTCACAGGCAGAAGGAAGAGGAAAGAATGAAGGAAGGGAAGACAGAAGAGTGAGTGTAAAGTCACCCGTAGGCAGAAGAATGAGGAAATAATGAAGGAAAGAAAGACAGAAGAGGATGGATGGAAAGAAGGATGGAGGAGAGGAAAGGGTAAACACCCGAGAGCAGCACTACATCGAGTAAGTGGAAGGTGAGCGCCCCCACCTAGGGAAAAGGACATTCGCAGGCTTAAACATACAGAAATGACTGATTGGGTGGATGTGCGGTGCGTCCCTGGGTGTGAGGCCTGGAGGGGCTAGGTTTATGATGGAAGAGTTGATGGGTAGGATGGGACTGGAGTGTATTGGCGTTGTGATGAGGTGAGGTTGATTGAGATGGTTTGGGCATGTGGAAAGGGTGGGGGATGGTAATTGATTGCAGAAAGGGAGAAGTGTTAGTGTTAGGGGTAGGGTCATGAGAGGTAGACCAAAAAGACCTGGGACGTGGTCGTCGAGTGTGACCTCAGGGATAAGGAACTGAACAGAGAAGCTGCCAGAGATCGAGCAGCATGAAGAACTGCCATTAGGTGACCAAGGCCGATGCATGAAAATGTGTTGGAGTCTTAAAAAATGAACGGACAAACTAATTATGCTTGTGTGTGCTTCTGATTTATGTATGTATTTAACCTGTTAATGCGCATGGCAGTTTTTTGAAGGTGTCCGTGGTGCGCAGACATAGGGGTAAAAATGAAATTTTCCAAAGGCCAAATTTTGTCTTAGGAATTGAGAGAACACATGCCAAAGTATATAATAACAAAATATTAGCTCAATATTTACCTTGGTAAAGCTATGGATGAACATCATAGTGTCTGATTCCTTATTGGAATGTATGGTTTTCGTTTTCTTTTTCGGTTTTGGGTTTGGTTTTGAAGGCTCAAACATGCTTGCATGGGTCGGCCTTGGCCACCATGGCACTATATTCGAAATTCACCTGCTCAGCCAGGGCTGTATTGAGCAGTCGCACTCGGAACAGCCAAGGCTGTATAGAGCAGTTACCGGGTTAAAGGGCATAAATTGTTGTTAAGGGACAGTTTGGGTTTACGAGTAGGGTGCCTGGTACTAATTAGGATAAAATCACAGGTTTTTCTCTCTCTCTTTCTCTCAAGAATAGCTAGGTTTGCTTCACAAGAAAGTGTATGGACATTGCAAATCACAACATTCTTTCCAGTGGAGGACAGGTTTCCTCCCCCAGAAAGCCTTAGTCCCCCCTTGCTGTGGAGTAGTACCGGTATATATATTTGTATATGTATATTTTCATTTATTCTAATACATTTTGTAGTACATTGTAGTTTTTTTGTAATTTGATACAATTAGGATTGATTAAAAGTTGTTACAAGGCGTTTTGGGAGTATCATAGAGTAGTGAACTATTTTTTCTATCTATGTATATAGCCAGATGCCTTAATCCCCTAAGGGATGGCCAATGATAAATTGTCTCCAAGTCACCATGTTCTCTGCCATTTGGTTGCCCTCCTCCTAGTTCTCTCATAACTTCTCTACTCCATCCCTCCATTAATTCCTTGGTCCCTTCCTTCACCATACTTATATACAGTGCACTCTTGTAATCTCTCGTTTTGCATCCTTTCCACATGGTCAAACCATTCCATAGTATGTTTCCTAATGCCTTCAGTTACATCAACCTCACAGTGCTCCTTCACTTCTTCAGTTGTCTGAGTTGCTCTATGTAACTCCGTAGGCTCTTCTCATATAACTTATTTGCAGTGCTGTCACTTGACTTGTGTCCTTCCAACAAGGTCCAGCTTCACTTCCATATGTTTGATTGAGGATGACAGTACTGTCATGCAGTGCCCCCCACCCCCCACTTTTTTTTTCCCTCACTTCTCTGTCGGTCATTACTGCTTTCGATGAACTAGCAGCTTGTCTTCTCACATGTTTATTCTTTCATGCACCATTAATTTGATGAAAATGTATATATCTGGTACATAGGATTCCGCACACATACTGGGTACTTGAGGTTTTACTGAATACTGTTTGTAGACCCGAGAGCAGCACAACATTGAGTGAGTGGATGGTGAGCGTCCCCACCTACCACAAAGGTGGGGACGCTCACCATCCACTCACTCAATGTTGTGCTGCTCTCGGGTGTCTGCCCTGTCCTCTTCTTCATCCTTCTTTCCATCCATCTTCTTCTGTCTTTCTTTCCTTCATTCTTTCCTCGTCTTTCTGCCTACGGGTGACTTTGCACTCCCTCTTCTGTCTTTCATCCCTTCATTCTTTCCTCTTCCTTCTGCTGTGGGTGATTCTACATTGAGTGACAAGCCAAATGGTTTCTGTACACCAGGAAACCATTTACTATGCTGGGTGGTAACCATATAACCAAATTTTGGTGCCTGGTGGTTTAGTGGGTAATTATTGTGCTCCAATCGGATTGAGCCTGAGAAGGTTTATATCCAAGGGGTGGTTGGGGTTTTGCTCACGTAATGCTACTCAGGGATGAGTGAGGCTGGTCACTCTCATCTTAAATGTCAGGACCAACTGCCTAGCCTCGGGCTCCTACGCTCCTCATGTGGCAACGTAGGATTGGATGATGGATGGATGGAGTGTTTATGTAAATATACTATATTATGTTGATGTAGCTGTTAACCCATAATCTGAATTGCTGTTCTTTTTCTGTTTTAAATTTTGATATTTACAGTCTACTTTGATATGTAAAGTATACATGTAGATCTAAGAATATTCTGAGTACAGTAGTTCAGACATTGTGACATGTATATGAGTGGTGTAGAGAAACATGAGTCTGAGACAAAAGTTTATTCCTGACTAGTTTTGCACAGAGGCTTTTTCAAAGGAATGCACTTTTCCCAGGTCAGTCTGACTTATATGGCTGGCTGCTGGATCACACTCTTGGTTAATCCATAGTCTGCAGATCGCTGACTGGTCGCTACCTATCCCTCTCTGACCTGATCATCTGCATTACCCTGTAGTGGTTGTGAAGCAGCCTACTATGAAGAAACCAGTAGGGACATAGGAATGAGGCTGAGGGAGCACAAAGCTGATGTAAGACATCGTCGGATAACTAGTGCCCTGGTCAATCACATAGATAAAAAACATCATCTGTCAAAATGGAGTGAAACAGAAATATTTGAGAAAAATCTATATAATAAACAATAAAAATAATAACAACAAAAGAGTAGGTGACATGGTGTAGTCTTACATAGCAACGCAGATGATCAAGTCAGAGAGGGAAAGGTAATGGACCAATCAGCGACTTGCAGACTAAGGATTAGCCAAGTGTGTGATCCAGCAGCTGGCCATGTAAGTCAGACTGACCAGGGAAAAGCTCATTCCTCTGAAGGAGCCTCTGTGCGAAACTAGTCAGGAATAAACTTCTGTCTCAGACTCTTGTTTCTCTAAACCACTCATATAATTCTGAGTAGTGTTGTATTACTGTTCATGTTTTATTTTAGGTGCAGGAGCCCCGGCGAGATGTGGGAACTGCCAAGCTAAGAGCATCTTTAACTGACACATTACTGGAGGGAAGGAGGTGAGTAAAGATGACTAGGTGAGCTTTAGTGTTGTATAATAAGGTTTGTGTGTGTGTGTAAAGTTTTTGACATTCCAGCTGGGACCTCTAGACAGTAGTCAAGCACTGTTACCATGACAAGGTGTGGTGGTAATAGTGCCTGACTTCTGTCTAAAAGTTTCAGGTTCGATTCCCAGCTGGGGTGTCAAAAACGTTCCACGTTTGTACGCACATGGAACATGTTTCTCCAACATACAGTAGAAGCTCCATTTAACGACTAATTCAGCCAGCCCCCATTCAGTTATCTCGAATTTTCTGCCAAATCGAGTTCCGTAACCAAGGCTTAATGTAAAGGAAACGTCTGATAGTTGGAGATATTTTCTGCTAAATCTTTGAAGGCAACTGTCAAACCAAGTTCTGGACAATGCACACCCAAATTTAGCAAGGTATGCTAACTCTCAATGCCACACACAACAGTCTGAACTCATAATTAATACGCCCTCTTACAGGCAGACTTTAGTTTAATGATGTAATTGGTTAAGTAGAAACCCATTACTAGGCAGGGTATCATATCTTGGCGTAGATTTAACATGCATGGGGATGCGTTTTTGAGCCCAGTTGAGTCCATAAGAGGCGGCATGCAGTCCTGATGGACCCAGGTTCGAATCCCGGCTGGGGCAGGGAACAGTTTAAGGATTTGAATTTCATTAAAAGCAGACTTTCCTGATCTACCAGATGACCCGCCGATATGTCATAAAAGTACCCCCGCTGATACCAATACACCAGTCCTGTATGAGACAGCCCTAGCATGTATTCAATATGGACGGTGGGTGTTAGCGCCGAAGTGGTGACATGTGGAGATGCAGGAGGACTACTGGGCCTTGGGATAGGCTACTGCCCCCGAGATACAGGTCCTGAAGCCTTTGCCCAAAAAATGTTTAAAGCCAATCTAAATGGTCTAACGGCTGTAAAAGAAGCTAACCTAAGCCTAAAACTAGTGCCCATCTTGTACCCGGTCAGGATCCCTGGAGAATGCGAATTCCAACTCATATTCAAACATGGTAGAGAAAAAGCAGCAACATTGTATACAGTACAGTCCCACCATCAGATGGTCCCGGGACAGTTAAGTAAACATCTGTTATGCATAATAATAATGTATGAATGACACAGAATCATCCAAAGTGTGAATTGTTTTGATGGAGAATCGTTGATGCTTTGGCAGGGAATTCTCGTGACAGGGAATGCGATCGATGATGCGATCAAGATAGCCTGCTCAGCGGCCCCTCGTTGTCATTTTAGTTACTGTTCTGGTTGCTGAGCTCTAATTTTCCAACATTTATTTAGAAATTCCTTTGTATTTTCAAAGTGTTCAAAGTGTTTTCCCATGAATGTGTGTAAATTCTTCCTCTTTAGCCAGAACACAATTTGCCTTTGGTGAAAGTCGCCAAAACTCCCCCGAATTGCGGCTGGGGGGGGGGGATCCGCCTGAAATAATTGCTGTCTTAAGGGGTTAATTAAACATATAATACATTCACAACACTCACCTATAGGTAGTAATGTTATGTTGGAGGCAGAAAACTGGCAGTTGCCATCTGAGCAGTCCCGTTATTTCTCTCCGAGGTTTGAGAGAAAACGGCTGTGACTGCGTTTGCTGGGATGACTGAGTTAGAATCCTCCTACCTCGCCCCAGACTGAATGTCGTGGCATTGGATTTTCGAGATTGCATATTGGAAATATTGTAGTCCCTAATTTACTCAGGCCGTATCATCGGTTTCCTGTATATTGAATGGTTGTATAACGGGACCTACCTGTATGTATATGTATAGATTGATAATAGTGTGTGTGTGTACGTGTAAAGCTCGTAACCCATTTTACCTCTTTCAAAGTTGTGGACGTACTTTTGATGTGTCAAGAATGGCTGTTGTTGGGAGAAACATAGTAATGTAGTGGTCGTAGCAGTAGTAGTAGTTGTAGCCCTAGGTTCATCAAAAATGAGTATCCGGTAGGCTGCAGGCTTAGTGGCCTTCTGCAGTGTGCCATCCTCCTTTTGGAGGATAGGGAAGTAATTGGGGGACATTTGTATAACCAGATAGTTGAGTGACCAGGTTCTGTTGGTGCCAGTACATGAAGGTGTCCCTCTCCTGCATCAACAGGACCACTAATAGGGAAATCAAGTTCACGTCCAGCATAACAGGTACCTATTTATATCACTGAACCATGTCATTAGCAGGGTAATTTTGAAAATACGGAGAGATTAGATGATATATGTATTAAGTTAATATTATGCTTATTCTTAGGCCATGCTGTTGATATTTCTCCTACTTTTTGTTGCTTTTTCTTTGTTTGTGGATCTTTTGGGTGTTTGTGATGATGTTGGTGTCTGTTGGATTAGTGTTTTAAGGGCAGTGTATTTTTTTTTTTTTAAAGCCTAATGAATGGGAATAGAGAGAGCAGAGCTACTGGAAATATGATTGCTTTTGGGGCTGTGCAGAGAAGGAATGCAGTGCCAGGAAACTTGACACTCGCACAGGTGAAGAACGCTGTAAAGTGGCTGGAAAATGGGATGCAGAGATGATTAAGTGTTTTGGAGAGAGTGGAATGAAGTGCTTGTTGGAGATACGTAAGAAGGCATGGATGAGTGAAATTGTGCCAGCAGAGTGGAAAAAGGCTGTCATTGTACCCTTGTTCAAATATAAAGGTGAGCGAAGTGAGTTCAAGAATTATCGTTGCATAAGTTTATTGAGTGTGGTAGGGAAGGTATATGGAAGAATTAACATAGAGAAAGTAAGAGAGATATCATAAGTCCTGGTGAGTGATGAACAGAGTGGCTTTAGGAGTGGCAGAGAATGTGTGATCAAACATTTGCAGTGAGACAGATAGTGGAGAAGGATTGTGAGAAGGACTGTAAGGTGTTTATGGCATTTATGGATCTGGAAAAAGCATATAACCAAGTAGATAGAGGACTGTGGAAGGTCACATGTAGGATGCAAATGGGAAGCTGCTAGATGCCATCAAGAGTTTTTATGATAGTAGTGAGGCATTTGTAAGGGTAAATGGACATCTAGTGATTGGTTCATGATCATTGTGGGGATGCGACTAGGTTGTGTGATGTCCTTATGGTTGTTCAATATATATATGAGTGGGGGTGATGAGAGAAGTAAAAACTTGTGTAATGGAGAGAAGGATGGCGTTGGCAATGAATGATGATGGATGGTAGATCTCAAATTTGTTGTATGGTGATGATGCAGTACTACTTGCAATTACCGGACAAGAACTTGGTACACTCGTGCAGAGTTTGGCTGATGTCTCTGAGCGTCGTGCCTTGAGAGTAAATGTAGAAAAGAGTAAAGTGATGGTAATTGAGCGAGAAGGTGACTTCCAATGTGATGTTACAGTGATTAGAAAGAAACTGGAATTAGTGAGAGAGTTCAAATACCTGGGTATAGCAAAAGAAAAGAGAGGAAAATGTGCAAAAGAAGTGAAAAGTAGAGTGACACAAGGAAGGAAAGTAGCTGGTGCTATGAAAGCCTTGGTAAGATGTAGAGGCTTGATTGTCGAAGCAGCACAAGGCCTACATGATGGAGTGTTAGTGCCAACTTTAACATAAGGCTGTGAAACTAAGGTGCAGCATAAAAATGAAAAGCTAAGAGTGGGAGCAGTGGAGATGTGACTGCTGAGGAATGTACATGGAGTACAGAGAGTGGATTGGGTATGAAATAAAGCGATTTGTGGAAGATGTGGAATGAGGAAGCCAGCGGACACCAGGATCGAAGAGAGTGTACTGAGATGGTATGGTCAAGAGGAGAGAATGGATAACAGTAGAGTGTTGAAAAAGGTATATCTGAGTGAATTTGAAGGAGAGAGGAGGCGAAGTAGGCCAAGGAGAAGCTGGAGGGATGGGGTGGATGAGTGTGGGAAGAAGAGAGGTATGGAAGTTGGTGAGGCTAGGGAACTGACGAGATCGAGCTGGCTGGATGGTTATTGTGAGAAGAAGTGCATGATCAGGGATTTGGCACTCCTTTTTAACGTGACAGCATTTGGATTGACTGTGTCGGATATGTACAGTATACGAAGTATGCGAAGCTATAGACTGTGAAATTTTTTGGTGTATCAGATAGAGCCAGGATTCCGGGGTCTTGAATGATGAGTGAATGGAGGTGTGGCCCATTGGATTGGTCAGATTTGGGCTGTCTGGACATTGCTACTCCTCACCCTGCTCTAGGGTGGGAAAGGTAGTTTGGTTGGTGATGATGATGAAATTTTTTTTTCCATTGAGATGTAATACCATTCAGCCCAACATCTACCTCTCTAACTTCCAGTGCATTTTGGAGGGTAAAAAAATTTGTTATTATTTTCTGCCATTTTCAGTCATGAGAGAATAACTAACCTTTCTTCTTTTCTTCCTCAGATTATTTGAGTCCCATCAAGTTCACCAGGCCATGGAAATGTTTACTAAATGTTTAAGTTTGTATTCTCCTGAGATCAATGGACATGCTAATGTAAGTACTGCTGTACATTTTTTATCATACATTAATATTAACCAGGTTAATAATGGTCATGTAAGGCAGTATAATGACCTCCCCCCCCCCCTTTTTTTTTTTTAAGAACCTTATAGATGTTAATCCTCATGTTACCAATTGACACAGGCTGCATCCAACTGTGAGTGGGTACTTGGGATCCAATCCTGGGCACCCAAGGCCACACATTGAGAGACCCCCACCTGTCACCACGCTGTTCCCATGCACTCGATTGTTCATAAGCAGTTTATTCTCACACCCTTATTTATGCTTCGAGATTTTTTTTTTTTTTTCCACTGTAATCCTGAATATATGTAATTGCTTATGGTATTGTAAAAAAGATCAGCCAAATATAAATTATGCCTTTATTTATTTTTTTTTATTTTTTTATTTTTTATTTTTTTTTTCCAGGGTGGTTGGTGAACTGAATGAAAGGAAGGCAATGATTGATTATGTATGTGTGGATGAAAGGATGCGAAGATGTGTAATGGATGCAAGAGCATATTGAGGTTGGGGGAGTGGATTTCTGTAGGTCCAAGTAAAATGGAAAAAACTTTTACCATATCCACAAGTGCCAACAGTTGTAACACAGACCAGTCTTACCCAATCCATCTTTCTCTCAACTTCAACAGAAGGGCGCTGGAACTGATCGCCCTGAGGTGCTGACACTGCAGTTTATCTTAGGCATGTGCAAGCTTAAGGGTGGCCGTGGGAGCATCATGGATGGAATTGAAATCATGAATGCTTTGTGTGATGATACTAGCAAGTTCAACCACAAACCTGCTGCCCACTGTCTTCTTGCCAAGGCCTTCCATGATATTAACCTGTGAGTTCTGAACTTTTTCTGTCATTTCTACTTAAATGATGAATTCCAGAAATTTTAGTTGTACAATCATTTTTCAGTATATTGAACTAATTTGGAGGAAAGGCTGATGATGTAGCCAGTTGGTTGGTACAGCTGATGTTTGTTAGGGGGGACTGTAACAACTTCTGTTTCAAAATACAGAGATAGCCCAATTATCCGGGCTCTGTGTTGTGAAGAGGTGCCCGAATAGTCCACAATTACTGTTAATCTGGCGGAAAATACACAAGTACTATTGAAATAATTTATTTACTGGTAAATGTACACTTTAACCTCTCCGTGGGTGCCGGCGTCGTATGACGTTTAGCCGATCAATGGCCGCAGGCGTCCTTTGAGTGCGGCCTATAAAAAACCGCAAAAATTTTTGGGAAGTGAACGAATGTTCTGAACATCTTCACACTGACCTATACTACACTCCCATACTCCTCATCAAGCAATTCAAAGCCAGCTGCTGTGATGAGTGGATTTTCGATTTTTTCACTCCTAGCCATGCCTAAACAAGCACAACTACACCCTTTATCTCACCCAGGCAGAACATATCATCTTTGTCCTCTCTTGCAAAACACAAACAACCACCTGTTTACGATTATGAAGTAATACAGGCACATACAAAAAAGACATGATAATAAGTGAAAAATACATTTTTGTCTTGGTATCTTTACCTATTTGCTCAGATTTGCTGTAATGGTTTGGATCATTTGATGCAGTGCAACTTGTAGAAAACTGTGAAAACCTTTGGGAAGTGAACGAAAATCTGGGACATGAGACTTACCTTGACTTCACCCTCTCACATATCATCTGTCAGTTCACCATCTGCTGTCATGGCGAGTGGATGTACGATTTTTTCGCTCGTGGCCATGCCTAAAAACACATAGTTACACCCATTATCTCAGCTCAGAAAGTACAATCTTTTGCCTCCCTTGCAAAACACATTCAACCACCCTGTTTATGAGACAGATATATATATTGCAAAAATAACAAGGTAAAATGATAAAGATGAACGTAAAATGATAGAGAAAGATGAACTTGTTATTACAGAAAAGATACATTTTCCCCCGACTGTAAACTTATTTATTTCTACTTTATATCAGTATTCGTAATAATTAGACTTCTGAAACTGCATTACGTTTTTATTTTTAGTCATGCTCGTGGTGTGGGAGCTCGAAGTTGTGACTCAACTTCCGTATTGCTAATCGGATAAGCCCTACATTACTGCAGATATTAGGCAGATGATCCGAGAAAGAAACAAGCTTCAAAGAAAGTGTGCCAAGAAACCCATTACGTACGGTGCAGAGTATCGCAGACTGCGCAATGAAATCACAGCTAAAATCAGAAAGGCAAAGTCAGATTACTGTAAGAATAAAATAAGTGAAAATATAGGTAACAGTAAAAAAACCTGGTGTATAATAAACTCTATCCTTAATAAGCCTTCTTCACGACAAAGAAATAATTGCTTTTATTTAGTAAACAATAATGAGGTAAATGAACCTAAGGAAGTAGCTGATCATTTTAATAATTACTTTGTCAGTGTTGGTAAGAAACTTGCTGAGTCTGTTGGAGAGTCTGAGGTTAATTTCTATTCATATTTACGCAATAGGCAAGACAGTGTATTCGTTTTGTCACCTGCTACTGAACACAAAGTTACTGAGACTATAAAAAATCTGTGGAATGTTGGACCCGGATATGACGATATCCCCATGTCCATCATTAACCCCTACACCGCGGGCTTGTTTACCAATGACTTGCGTGTCCCGCGGGGTTATTTGGGCTCCGACAGACTCTCAAAAAATATTTGCCAAAAATCAGTTATTAGTCCTAGAATAATAAAATTACATATGCTTATGGCACATACTTTCAGCTTTCTCCTGGAATGATTGTTGAGCCTTCGTCGCTTACCGTAGGACTTGTGGAGACCTCTGAAGTAGGGTAACGAAGTCTCCACTTTACACTTCCCGACAACCCGTAATATGATTACCACAGCCAGATACAAACACTATAAACATTATTCTACAATTTTCAAGTAGTTTGGGATCCATTCTAAAAAAAAAAAAAACATTGTGAAAGCAATGGAAATTACGAGCGCGTCTGATCGTCACACTGGCACTAGTTCGCTCTTGGTACTCTGTCAATTATTATTCATAAAACCCCTCACACTTTATATTTCTATTACTATATAATACATATATATATCTACAGTCTTTATCCATAAGTTTCCTTCAGTAGTATTAGTTTATTGTCACTGTAGGGATTCAATTTCTTTCAATAAAATACGTAGCATTCACTTTCTCGTCCTGTATACTGGCATTGAAAGTGAATGTCACTTTCATCTTCACTCTCATAACTCATAGCATTCAGACATGCTAGAGTGAAACTTTCACTTTCATTACTCCTAGGGTATATACTCGTATTCTTATAATACTACTCATTTACATTTCTATTTACGTTCTCTATTTTATTTACGTTATTTACATTTCTATTTTATTTACACTGTGTTGTGCACTGTCACTTGAAATAACTTATAAAACTATTTTCCATTGTTCACGTATATTTACATTCATTACTTTCACTTGCTGTTTACACATTATTTACACATTATTTACAATTCCACTTGCACTGTTTTACTCAATAGAAAGATCGTAGTCACTCTTTTATCAATTGTCAGCCCTTTACCTCTTTCCACACGAGGTTTAGTAGGGGGTAAAGGTCACAGGGCCATTTGCATGGGGGTGAAAAAAGACCTTGAAGTCAGCAAGAAGAAACATACGTACTCTCGCTTCGGAAGATGAGAGTAAACTGATAACGGAGGGCCAGCGTGGAGGCCTGCTTAGGGGTTATTCAGAGTTACCAATATTAGTTCTTGAAACAGCTAAGTCTAGCACTGATATGATTGGCAGGAAATCTAGACAATACATTATAAATTTGGTAGTTCCAGGTGAATGTAAATATCACTTAGGCTTCTCTCTTCCCTCCTTACATGTATATTTATTACGAAAATAGATTAGAGGCCTACTTAGGAGATATATATTCAGAGCTACCAATGTTAGATCCTGAAACAGCTTTGTCTAGCACTGAAATGATTGGCAGGAAATCTAGACAATACATTATAAATTAGGTAGTTCCAGGTGAATGTAAATATCACTTAGGCTTCTCCCTTCCCTCCTTACATGTATATTTATTACGAAAATAGATTATACGGCATATTTCAAGGGGAAAAAACAGCGAAAATTAGCGAACGAGTGCACGTGAGGTGTTGTCAGGTGATAATTAGCCAATTCCAGGTGTATGGCACTCTCACTTACCTGATTTCTTTCTTGTATATATTATTTGGTATAAGAATAGGACATAGGGCTTATTTCAATGGATGAAATCAGTGAAAAATTCCAGGGAAGATTTACTTAGCGTAGCATGGCCGGGCAGGCGAGAGGATAGGGTAATGGAGGGGGGGTAGGGAGGGGAGTCAGGAACGGGGAGAAATGGCTAAATTGTCAACAATGGATGGGAGTACAGATGAGATTAGGAGTGCTGACTAGTGTTGGACATTGGCAGTACTGATAGATGATACAAGCCCCCACTTGGAAGCCCGGGTGAATTCAAAATAACACAGAATCACAAAAGCGACGCCCCGCGGTATGATCCCTTGCTCCCAAGCGTCACGAAAGTGACGCCCCGCGGTTAAGGGGTTAAGGAAATAATAGATTATCGAGTTCCTGTACTTGTCTTCCTCTTTAATGTATCTTTTGAGACTGGAAAGTTTCCTGACATGTTGAAATTGGCCAAAGTCATTCCAGTTTTTAAAGCTGGTGATCGTAAGCTGTTAAGCAATTATCGTCCTATCTCAATCCTGCCAGCAATCAGTAAGATAATAGAGAAATTGGTTTATGGTAGGTTAATTCAAGTTTGCACCAACAACAATATTATCAGTGATTCACAATTTGGTTTTAGGGAAAAATTGTCTACTGAGAGTACTTTGCTGTCATTCACCAAGGACGTGCTTGGTTCATTTGATGAAAATAAATTTACTATGGGTGTATTTCTAGATCTGGCCAAGGCATTTGATACGGTTAATCACTCTATATTACTAAAGAAGCTTGACCACTATGGTATACGAGGCACTTCAAATCGGTGGTTTGCTTCCTACTTAGCCAATCGCAAACAGTTTGTGCAATACAAACAATGCCAGTCTACCTGTATGCCAGTAGAATCTTGAGTTCCCCAGGGGTCAGTCTTAGGACCACTCTTGTTTATTTTGTACATAAATGACATCGTGTATGCTACCTCACATATGAAGCCAGTACTATTTGCTGATGATAGTACTTTTTATGCAAGCCACCAAAATCTCAATAAACTATCAAATGTTGTAAATAGCAACCTAACAGATATTAAAAAATGGGTAACAAGCAACAAACTCACGCTAAACGTAAGCAAATCTCATTACATTATATTTTGAAGGAAACAAAGCACTGCAAATCAACCCAACATCTTCATAGTTGCCCAGTCAGTTGAAAGAGTGGACAGTATAAAATTCCTTGGTGTTATAATTGATGAACGTTGTCATGGCATTTACATATCCAGTATCTCCATACAAAGATTAGCAAACAGTGTGGTATCATGTACCAAATTCGTGATCAACTGACAACACGGTCTTTTAAGTTCATTTATTACTCGCCGATTTTTCCTTTATTGTTTTATCGTAACAATGTATGGAGTGGTGCTTATAAGACACAACTAAACCGCTTATTTATAGCCCAAAAGAAATCGGTCTGTGTAATGGAAAACTTACGCATATATGACCACACTAATCCATCTTTCGAGAAATTGGGTATCCTGAAATTGCCTGATATAAAGTCCTACTGCACTGTTTTGTTTGTTTACAAGTCGCTGCACAACCTGTCATTTAACAGTTACTTTGATTTTAATATGAATGATCGGTATAATCTCCGAAATAACTGTGATCTAAAAATACCGCTCATGGCTTCAACACAGTCCCAGTCACATATCACTTATCAGGGACCCAAAGTTTGGAATGGTATCCCAATGGCCATTCGGGAACTAAGCGAGGCTGTATCTTTCAAATCTGCTTATAAATCTTACTTGGTATCAAAGTACTAATTCTTTAAATTAGTTGACTTTCATTATTATTATTATTGTGTTAGTTATTATTATTATTATTATTATTATTATTATTATTATTACTGGTATTAATATAAAATTACCTCCATTTTGTTGTAGTGCTCTCTTGTATGTACCCTTTACTAAAATCTTAAAATATTGTCATTCGGGGATGACCATTATTACTTAAAAGTCATACAGCTGATTTAGTCAAATCGTAGTTTTTAGCCTTACTAGACAATTGATGTTTACCAAAAGTGCAAGAAATACAAGGTGCCTTTAAAGAGAGTTCCCGGACTCTCAAAAGGCTCAGCTGCTAGTAAACTAAGTGTTATGTCAACTATTGTAATCTCTGTGGCTAAATACACATTTGACTCTGACTTTGGATCTGACCCTCCACTTTATTCTCCTGAGGCAGAGTCTAACCTTGGATGACGTGCAGTTTTCTCATTTAGGACCGAAAACTCAACTCTTTCGCTCGCTTTTCCAAGCATGGGCACAATGATAACGAAAAAAATAACTCGAAACTACCATAAACATATTTTATATCAAAAAGGTGAAAAAATATTCAAAATTTTTTTTCCAGCCATTCCTATCAGATTATGTACTGAAATCATTCGATATCATCATATCTCATATATGCACAACATTTCAGCACCATTTGTATTGTTTTTAGAGGTAAAAAAAAAATAACAACACCTGCCCAGTTGTGTTCCGGCAGTGCCCCTGGGCGTCGGATATTGGTTGCCAATATTTCTGCAATTTCTGTGCTCCATTGCAAGCCATATAATGTGTCTAGGAAGCTGGAATTTGTACTGTTAGGTGCATCTGAACTTTCTCTTCAATATGATAAGAAAAAAAAATAAATTTTCGAAACTTCAAAAAATGGCCCCGGCGTCGGCCTGCCGTGCATGGTAAATACTGGGCTTTCGGCCACGGAGGGGTTAAGCAGCAGAAAGACCTTACCTGTTCATATTTCTCCAGCTTCTTTCTATATTTTTATGACTATTTTCAGTATGGTACATTACCATTTCCTGCTGAAAAATTTCCTCCCGGTTAGTATCGTCACATTCCTTAAGTCGTAACTACTGTATGATTGTTTGTTTCCTGCTGAATGGAAGAAACTCAATGTGGATTTCATTTCCCAGTTTCCCAACTGGAGATTAGATTAGGTTGGGGTAGGTTAGGTTAAATTGTCGGGTACCATAATTAAGCTGGGTTAGGTCAGGTTTAGTTAAAAATATAGGTTGGTACAGTCCCTTCCGCCATTATGTCGACAAATCAAATAAGAGGTGTCACAGCAGAACAGCTTAAGACAGCAGGGAAACAGATTTAACAAGAAACGTTTATTTACCAACCCAGAAATAATAAGAAAAATATAACACTATCAGGAAGAACTGATTTGGTAAGGTGCTTCTACTGCGTTAAGTAAAGCGTACGTATACCCCTCTCAGTGGCCGTGGGTTCAGAAATTTGCATGCTCCCGTGGCAGGCCTCGGGACCATTGTTTCAAATTTCTAAAATCATAGTCTTTTTCTTACAGATGTGAAAAGACTCATCTGGCACACCTGGCAATTTTTTTATTTTTTGTCACTCTTATCCTAAATGTCGGGACCAACTGCTTAGCCCCGGGCTCCTACACTCCTCATGGGGCAATGTAGGATTGGATGATGGATGGATGGATGGATTTATTTTTTTTAACCCATGCTGTAATTTGCTATGACTTGTGGAAGAATTAATAAAATTACGATGCATGTTACACTAACATGTAAACACATGAGCGAAAACATGTGAGATTAAGTGACGAGCGAAAACATGTGAGATTAAGTGACTGCCTGACTGCTTGGGATGGTAGAGTAGGGCTGTGCAAACATACCAGTGACCTTTGCTCCCTTCCCATAATTGTTTGGGAGCCTTCCTGCAGATGCGTGTTATCTTTCTTGTTTACACCCATGTTTGTGTGTGTGTGTGTGTGTGTGTGTGTGTGTTTTCTAGGATGGTGGGACTGTAATACCATAGTTTGTGTATCTGTGTATATGTGTTTGTTTCATTTTGTTGGATGGTTACTGCAATGCTGTACCAGAAATTCATCAAAGCTAGAGCCAGATGTATGTTGAGTTGAAGGTAGCTCATGCAACAGAAGGGTTAATGGCTAAACACCAGTTGGCATTGACACTTGAACCCTTCAGTCTGATGGTGTGCTTTTCATTTAATGTATATTCATGACAGTATTGTGATACGAACTCAAATGTATGGAAGTGAAGCTTGGCCGTTGCTGGAAGGACACAAGTCAAGTGAGAGCAGTGGAAATGAGTTATTTAAGAGGAGCCTGTGGAGTCACATGGAGAGACAGGCTGACAAATGAGGATATAAAGGAGCGTTGTGGTGTGGATGTGATAGGAAGCGTTAGGAGGAATACACTGAGGTGGTTTGGCCATGTGGAGAGGATGGAGGGTGAAAGACTGACGAAGAGAGTGTATGTGAGTGAGGTGGAGGGGGGAAGAGGGAGGGGGAGGCTGAGGATGAGATGGAGGGATGGGGTGGAGAGGTATATGAGAGACGGGGGTGTGGGTTGGGAGCAGGGCAGTGAAATGGTAGGGGACAGGATGACGTGGAGGTGATTTGTTTGTGACCACCCTGAACGGGATTGAGGCGTCTGGCAATAGAGAGATAGATAGATAGTATATTCATGTAACTTTTAGACAGTTATATTCAGTTTTGTGTAGTTGTTTTGTAGGGAAATAGTTAAATAAGGCTATATCTAACCTTTGTAGTTCAGAAAGCCTCTCCTGACATGAATGCAGTTGTCATGGAGAGTGTAAGATTAACCTAAAAAATTTGTCATTTAGTTGAAGTGGTTAATCTAAAGCAGTGTTGAACTTCCCTTTTTATTACAACAGGTACAAACTATCCCAGCAGCATGCTGATATATGCTGTGAGATGCTCAGAAAACCCAAGCAAATCAAGGTGGTTAGATGGCCTGGCAGCTCCAATGACCCTATCACTTTCACCAAGCCAGAGATCCTAAAGGTGAGTCCAGGTCATGTATTCTCATTGGGTATGGAAGCTCCCTAGCACCTCTTCCTTAGCGATTTATTTTGAAATGTAGCTGGTAAACATCCGTTTGTATGCTGTTTATTCAGAGTTTGGCAATATTGGAAGGATTTATTTAACAGAATAGGACATTAAGATTTAATGCCGAAAATGCTTTAGAAAAGGTGTTAGGGAGTTTCCGTAACTGACAACAATATGGGCCCAGATTCTTCACACAGGCTCAGAGTTGTCTTCATGTCGGCTAAGGAGGCTTGCTATTGTCTGTTCCTCCGTAATTTATTTTGCTTACTGGACTTCACAGTTCTCCTGTAGGATATTTAAGTCTTATTATTAGTGGTATAGATTGGATTAATTGCTTATACAGGACTATTTGTGCTGTATTCTGGAGTAAACTAGTAAGTAAGAGATACAGTACCCTCGTGTCCAACGTGGTAATATTGTCATGCACGGGTCCCGTGTTGGACCAAAAACGTGTTGGACAAACAACAGAGCTTATGGGGAAAAATGAATTATGTCAGCAACCCTAGGAAAAGTCACCCTAAATACCTACCGTATACCTATACATATATTGGTATTACTGTAATTATAATAAATGGTACTGTACTATGAATGATAACTAACCCTTTAGGATAGTGTTGGTGGGCTCGCTGGGAATGGAAGGTGGTATCCGAGGCTGTGGGTAGTCCTACTGGGTCCCCGGAGGATGGCTGGTGGCGTTACTAGTGGGTAATGGCTGCTGCTCCTCCTCAACCTCCCTCATAAATCCTTCGAAATCACACTCAGAATCACTATCCTCGTCCACATCCATGGAAGGTCCTGCTTCTGGCTATCCTAGCACTCTTCTCTCTTCCTCCTTTTGCTGGAAGTTCTTGTCTTGGTTTTTTATTATGGTCCTCACGCTGGCTTCATTCACGTCATAGGCCTTGGCAATGTCCACATTCCTCTCCCCTTCTTCCTGTCAATGATTTCTAGCTTGGTGGCCTGAGGGAGGTGCCACCGCTTCTTAGGGTTCTCAGAAGGCTTCTTAGGCATCGTGAGCAGGGTAAAGTGCAGTAGCAAGGCCAGAAAATGCAGGAAGAAAAAAAGCACCGCTCCTATGTGAATTATGCGACTGAGTGGCGCTATGGCGGGAGAAATTTAAACAAAACCACGTGAGAGCAGAAGCGTTTTTAATTGGGCAACATCATGATCATGTCACGATAGTGGGCGGGGAGGCTACTTTATCGGAAGTTTTAATTGGCTGTCAGCTTCACGGGAATGTCCAGTATGACTGTGTTGGACCAGGGGTGATCGTGCTAGAGGTGAACTCTGCGGATTTCGCCCACTTCTCGGAGCTACGTCCGTGTTATGCTAACACACCTGTGTTACAGTAATTAAATTGTATTAAATCGTACTAATTTTTAGCTCTCCGTGCTGGACGTGGATCATGCTGGACAAATGCGTGTTGGACACGAGAGTACTGTGCTATGGAGCCTCCTTTGGCTGATGAGAAGGTAATTCTTGGAGTAATTTATCTGTTTTTCTCTTACTCCTCCATACTTCCAGATCTCCCTCATGGAGATGGCCATAAGGAGGGTCTTTCTGTCGTTTTGTCCAAACGTATATACCCTCGCTCTCAGCCACTCCTTCCATCCCCCCTTTAGTCTCGTACAAATTGCTGTACTGTCTTTCTTATTTTTATTTTTATTTTTTTTAACACTTATGTTAGAGATGTAGTACAGCCATTGATAAGGGTATGTTTTCTATTCTGGTTACTGGAAAGCCGTAAATTTGAAAAAAGGAGAGAGAACCATTCCAATGGTCACAACAAATTCCACAACATAGCTATTATTACTGTATTTCATTCCATTTAGTTTATAAGGCTCCACCATGCTTGCATGTGTCAGCCTTGGTGACGTAATGGCGGCTTTGTGACAGCCTTCCTATCCATTCCCTTATCCCTGAGTCACACTCTGTGACCTTGTTCCAGATCTTTTTCGGTCTGCCTCTCGCTATCCCACCCACAAGGTTCTGCTTCTCACATTCTGCACCTAATTATCATCCCCCATCCTCTCCACATGTCCAAAACCATTTCAGTCTACCTCACCTCATCACAGCACCATTACATTCCAATCCCATGCCTTCTCTTAACACTTCCATCGTAAATTTGGTGCCTCCAGGCCTCGCATTCAAGGACACACTACACATCCGCCTAATCATTGTAATATGAACCAGGAACAGAGTTGGCGCCAGAACTGATCCCTGTGGCATGCCGGCATTAATTTAGTGGAAATTGGAATATACATCATCTACTTTTTACTCTTATTTTTCTGTCACTGAGCTATGAGGAAAGCAGAGGAACAAAAGACATTAGTCCATAGCAAGGGAGTTTGGATGGCAGGGAACGGGGCCACACTGTGTCGAAAGCTTTAGAAATATCAAGGGCTACTGCGTGAGTTTCTCCATGTTGGTGATTGATTGGTGAATGGTATGAGTGAGGAGATTGATTATGTCAGTGGTGGATCTTTCATGGTGAAAACCATATTGTTTATCTCTAAGTAAGTTGCTGGATTCAAGATGTTTAATTATGTGCTTATTATTACAATTTCAAATACTTTGCCAAGAGAAGATGTGACCGCTATTGGTCTGTAATCAGAGGGGTCAGAGGACTTCCTTTCTTTGGCATTGGGTGGATATTGGCTTCTCTTCTTGAATTAGGGAATGAAAAAGTATGTATGCTTTCTGAATAATTTAGCTAGAACAGAGAAAAGTTCTTTGGAGCACTTTTTCAGAGCAATTGGAGAATTCCATCTGGGCCTGGAGCTTTGTTGGTTGGTAAATTGTCCAAGATGGATTTTATGTATCTTGTCTATTTCAAGTGAAACAGTTTCAGGAGAGGCAAGTTCTGTTGCTGGGACGCTCCGGCTGACTTCCTCTATGGTAGAATTTCTGGCAAAAGTACTGGCAAAGATATTCGCTTTCCCACGCGGGTCATTTGTAATGTTGCCATCTGAAGATTTTAGTGGGGGAATGAGTGATGACTTGTTAAAGTTACTATTGAAAGAATTGAGAGTTGACCAGAGTATTCTATTGTCATTAGGGTTGTTAAGTAGTTTTGATGCTTGATTTTGAAGAAAGTTTGATTTAGCGAGATTTATTACAGCTTTTGCTTGGTTTCTAGCAATTTTAAATTGACAAAGTGACTCAGATGTTTCTTATTTTAAGTATGAGTTATATGCTAATGACTTTTGGGCTGTTGCTCTGGCACAGTTGCTATCAAACCACTTTGGAGAGTTCAGTCATTTAGTGAATTGTTGACTTAGAATGAATAAATCCATGCCAGCTAATATTAAGTCATTAATGTGGGACTGGGTAAAATTAACAGCACTAGAGAAGAAAGATTGCAAGATAATTATTAATGACCCTGCTATTATAAATAAGCTACCTCCCCTACAAGTAAGAAGGAATGGTGGCTCCCTTGCATTATTTTAGATATTTTTATGGCAAATGCCCAGACGAAGTTGCGTCCATTGTACCAGCTCTCCATGCCTTCCCTCGTGCCACATGGGCATCTGGTAGCGCTCGTGACTGGAATGTCGCACAGCCATATTGCAGAACATTTGCCTATCAGCATTCTTTCATTCCCCGAACTGCATCTGTCTGGAACTTGCTTCCCCCCGAGTTGTTTCCCCCCAAACTTCAGCCTACAGCAGTTCAAGTCCAACTGTTACAGATATTTTATGAATGGAGGATGCCATTAATCTGGTGTCCCCCCCCCCCTGTGTTCTGTTTAAAAACACACACACACACACACACACACACACACACACACACACACACACACACACACACACATTTGATAACCTAACATGTTCTCCTACACACACTTGAAATAAGCATTATCTTGCAGTCTACCTCTAATACCACAAAATCTCTTATGCACCCACTTTTCACAAACACTGCACAAGATGGAATTACTGTCCACTCTCTTGTGGCAAACCACACATAGCCACTCTCCCTCGTCTTTGACAGTACTTCATCAACCATAGATACCATCATCTTTGTTTTATCTACATTATTCTCAGTCCTTTTTGGCCCATACCATCTCTCTGCTTCCAAAATCTTTCATCCAGTTCCCTTTCATTCTCTGCAGTCAACATAAAATCATGGGTATACAGCATTTCCCACAGAGTCCATTTCTGAAGCCATGTGAGTGGGCTTCAGGCACGATGATAAACAGTAAGGGACTCAAGACTGACCCCTGATACACACCAACATTCATGGAAAACTCATTACTCAAATCTCCATTCACTCTCACTGGGATGCGAACACCACATACTTCTTTGCCATACCCACTCTAACCAGCTACTTTTCGATCCCAAGCTTTCTCATTGCTTCTTTAGAAGTGTCTCTAAATCAGCAAAAGCAATGTACAGATCCCTTTGCTTTCCTAGATTTTTTTTTTTTTTTTTTCTGAAGCTGTTGAGCAATGATTATGGCATCAGTGGTCCCTTTGCCTGGCATGAACCCAAACTGCATCTCATCAGTATTCACTTTTTCTGTAATCATACCTTCTAGAACTCTCTCCATTATCTTCCTTATTTGGTCCAAAAGTTTTATACCTCTATAATTTCCCCCTCCTCCTTGTACACATTTATAATCACACACTTTAGCCAAACATCTGGGACCACACACACATACATAATTGTGTTTATCAAATCAGCAACTAACCTCACTGTTATATCACCTGATGCCTTCAGCATTTCAGCAGTCAACCCAGACACACCTGCTGGCTTCCCCACCTACATCCTGCTTATTACCCTGCTCACAGTAATAACATCAATCAAAGGCCAAAGGGCCAAACACTGGATCTGCTAACTCCAAACTTTCCCTGTTCCAGTCAGACTCCTCATTCTGCAACTGGTTATAATATTCTCTCCAGGTGCCTTTATTATCTGCATTGTTCACCACTACCTTCATCATTCTTCACACTGCTCACCCATGATATCCCTGTTTTACTTCATCTGGCATGCCACCTTAACCCCTTAACCGCGGGGCGTCACTTTCGTGACGCTTGGGAGTAAGGGATCATACTGCGGGGCGTCGCTTTTGTGATTCTGTGTTATTTTGAATTCACCCGGGCTTCCAAGTGGGGGCTTGTATCATCTATCAGTACTGCCAATGTCCAACACTAGTCAGCACTCCTTATCTCATCTATACTCCCATCCATTGTTGACAATTTAGCCATTTCTCCCCGTTCTTGACTCCCCTCCCTACCCCCCCTCCATTACCCTATCCTCTCACATGCCCGGCCGTGCTACGCTAAGTAAATCTTCCCTGGAATTTTTCACTGATTTCATCCATTGAAATAAGCCCTATGCCATATTCTTATACCAAATAATATATACAAGAAAGAAATAAGGTAAGTGAGAGTGCCATACACCTGGAATTGGCTAATTATCACCTGACAACACCTCACGTGCACTCGTTCACTAATTTTCGCTGTTTTTTTCCCCTTGAAATATGCCATATAATCTATTTTCGTAATAAATATACATATAAGGAGGGAAGGGAGAAGCCTAAGTGATATTTACATTCACCTGGAACTACCTAATTTATAATGTATTGTCTAGATTTCCTGCCAATCATTTCAGTGAAATACATAGCTGTTTCAAGAGCTACGTTGGTAGTACTGAATAACCCCTAAGTAGGCCTCTACCCGGGCCGGCCCTCCGTTATCAGTTCTCTCTCATCTTCCGAAGAGGATGTACGCGTCTGTTCCTCTTGCTGACTTCAGGGCCTTTTTCACCCCCATGCAAAGGGCCCTGTGGCCTTTACCCCCTACTAAACCTTGTGTGGAAAGAGGTAAAGGGCTGACAATTGATAAAAGAGTGACTACGATCTTTCTATTGAGTAAAACAGTGCAAGTGGAATTGTAAATAATGTGTAAACAGCAAGTGAAAGTAATGAATGTAATATACATGAACAATGGAAAATAGTTTTATAAGTTACTTCAAGTGACAGTGCATAACACAGTGTAAATAAAATAGAAATGTAAATAACGTAAATAAAATAGAGAACGTAAATAGAAATGTAAATGAGTAGTATTATAAGAATACGAGTATATACCCTAGGAGTAATGAAAGTGAAAGTTTCACTCTAGCATGTCTGAATACTATGAGTTATGAGAGTGAAGATGAAAGTGACATTCACTCTCAGTGCTAGTATACAGGACGAGAAAGTGAATGCTACGTATTTTACTGAAAGAAATTGAATCCCTACAGTGACAATAAACTAATACTACTGAAGGAAACTTATGGATAAAGACTGTAGATATATATAAGTGTTATATAGTAATAGAAATATAAAGTGTGAGGGGTTTTATGAATAATAAATGACAGAGTACCAAGAGCGAACTAGCGCAAGTGCGGCAGTCAGACGCGCTCATAATTTTCATTGCTTTCACAGTGTTTTTTTTTTTTTTGGAGTATGGATCCCAAACTACTTGAAAATCATAGAGTAGTGTTTATAGTGTTAATATCTGGCTGTGGTAATCATATTACGGGTTGTTGGGAAGTGTAAAGTGGAGACTTCGTTACCCAACTTCCGAGGTCTCCACAAGTCCTACGAAAACTGACGAAGGCTCAACAAACATTCCAGGAGAAAGCTGAAGGTATGTGCCACAAGCATTTATAATTTTAATATTCTAGGACTAATAACTGATTTTTGGCAAATATTTTTTGAGAGTCTGTCGGAGCCCGAATAACCCCGCGGCACACGCAAAACATCGGTAAACATGCCCGGGGTGTAGGGGTTAAATATCATATTCTTCCTTTCAGCACTAATTAGGTTATCCAGTAAAAGTCTCAGGGACTCAGACTTTGCCATGTATACAGGTGTATCTTGATTTATGATACCCCTAGATGCGGTACCCTGGCTTAACGACGGGTGTAGAAGTACTGTACCATCATGCCCCTTCAATTGATGGCCAAACCCTGATTTAACGATGGGTTTTGATTTTTTTTTTCTAATGATTTTGATGATATTTTAGACGAAAATTTTATGTTTAGGTTGATTTACAAACTTTTTTTTGACTTAGATTAATGTGTTTTAGCCATAGGTGGGGTGAACATTGTCATTGTGAAGTACAGTTTACTAAGCTTGGTAGTTTCCGGACTTAAATTTGACAATTTTTATATTTTATTTGTTGGTTTTAGTGAGTTATATACAGGTGTTAGGCATAGGTTAGCTTCATTTACAGCGTTTAGGCCATTTAAATTGGCTTTAAACTTGTTTTTGGGCTCATTTGGGTGGGTTTTGGACTTGGTTGGGGGGGGAGGAAACCCAAGGCTGAAAAATGCATCCCATTACTTTACCTGTTAAATCTACCCCAATGTACGATACCGCGTCAAACAATGGGTTTTTACCTAACCAATTGCATCATTTAACCGGGGTATACCTGTACCTCTTTTCTACCTCAATGCTTGGCAGCCAAGTAATCCTTATTGTTACTACTCCATTTGCATTCCTTGAAAAAACTTTTTTTCTCCATAACTGCAGTTTCTACACCTCCATCCCACCATCATGTTACTTTTGTCTTGAGGAGGTCCCTTGTCCATCCACACACTGAATCAGTAACTGTCAGGAGATTGTTCCTGAGATAGCCAGACTGTTCATTAATGCTTATGTCAACAGCTCCCTATTGTTGTTGTTGTCTGTCTTTCTATCTATTGCAAGATGCCATAATCCTGTAAGGGGTGGCCATTTGACTTTGAGTTATTTGTTTTATGGGGAGGGGCACTAACCCTCCACCAACCCACTTGTTGACATGAAGGGAGCATGTATGGTTTGGTTGTATGGTTACCACCAAGCTTTATAAATGGTTTCTTGGCTTACAGGAAACCATTCGACTTGTCACTCAATGTAATGCCACCTGTAAAGGAAAGAAAAGCAATAAGAAGTGACAGGAAAGATGGGAGAAATAGGAAGAGAGGAGGGCAGGCACAGAAAGAGAATGATAAAGGCTAAGGAAGAAGAAGGCAGCTTTACATCAAGTGAGTGGATGATGGTCACCACCACCTACCACTTTGTTGGTGTTGTTATTATTATTATTATTATAATTATTATTATTATCATCATCATCATCATCGTCATCGTCATGATGATGATGATGATGATGATGATGATGATCTTCCTCAACAGCTCCCATAAAGGCTGGATGGTAACCGTATAGCCAGATTTTGGTGCCTGGTAGTATTGTGAGTAATTATGGCTCTCCAGTTGGATTGAGCCGGTGAAGGTTTATATCCAAGGGGTGGTTGGGGTTTATTGCTCACATAATGCCATTCAGGGATGAGTAAGGCTGGTCACTATCTATCTCTGTCTATCTATTGCCAGACACCTCAATCCCGTTTGGGGTGGCCACAAACAAATCGCCTCCACGTTGTCCTGTCCCCAGCCATTTCACTGCCCTGCTCCCAACTCACACCCCCGTCTCTCATATACCTCTCCACCCCATGCCTCCATCTCATCCTCGGCCTCTCCCTCCCTCTTCCCCCCTCCACCTCACTCACATACACTCTCTTCGTCAGTCTTTCACCCTCCATCCTCTCCACATGGCCAAACCACCTCAGTGTGTTCTTCATAACACTTCCTGTCACATCCACATCCACACCACGCTCCTTTATATCCTCATTCGTCAGCCTGTCTCTCCATGTGACTCCACAGGCTCCTCTTAAATAACTCATTTCCACTGCTCTCACTCTTCACTTGTGTCCTTCCAACAACGTCCAAGCTTCACTTCCATACGTTAGAGTTGGTATCACAATACTGTCATGTAGTAACTTTTTCACTTGCATGCTCACTTCCATGTTTCTTATCACTGCTTTCAAAGAACCAGCAACCTTTCTTCCCTGCTGTACCCTTTCAAGCACTTCACCCTCCAAACCTCCATCCTTACTCATCACACTACCCAAGTACTTAAACGTACTCACATTTTCCAATTCCTCACCAACCTCGCTGTACATTCACTGACTTCACCTCTCTCAAAGACCATCACTTTACTCTTCCCTACATTCACCTTTAGATTCCGTTTCTTACACACACTCCCAAACTCATCCACCAAGCCTTGCAGCTCCCCTTCGTCTTCACTCAACAACACAGTATCATCTGCAAACAACAGTACAGGGAGTTTCCAAACACTATCCTTTCTCACCAGGGCCACTCCAACATCCACTACCCTACCTTGTACCTCTTTTATTACTCCATCCATGTACAGATTGAACAACCATGGAGACATGACATCCCTGTTTCAACCCAACCTCCAAAGAGAAAAATTCACTTAGTTCACCATCCACACGCACTGCAGCCTTAGCACCATCATACATACTCTTCACAGCATTCAACAACTTTCCATCTACTCCATATATTCTTAATACTTTCCACAATCTTTGTCTATCCACCCTGTTATATGCTTTCTGCAAATCCATGAAAGCCACATACAACTTCTTTCCCTTCTCTAGAAACTTTTCGACTAAAGATCTAAGAATGAATATTTGATCTACACAACCTGTTCCCTTCCTAAAGCCTCCCTGTTCGTCTCCAACTAATTTCTCTGTTCTTTCTCTAACTCTGTCAATAAGTATCCTACCATACACTTTTCCTATTATACTAAGAAGACAAATGCCCCTGTGATTACCACACACTTCTTTTTCCCCTTTTCCTTTGCACTGTACAAGGGAATAATTATACCTGACTTCCAATCCTCTGGGACTCTATCTTCCTCCCAGGCCAATCTGTACATCTTCCACATCCATTATACTACTGTCTCTCCCCCATGCTTCACCATTTCACCACACACTCCATCAATTCCTGGGGCTTTCCCCAATTTAACTTTCTTCATTGCTTCCACAACTTCTATCCTACTGATTTCTTCCTGTCTTCTCACGTCCCTTCTTCTCCCAGCCATTCCCCAGCCACTTATGCTCACTGGTCACTCTCATCTTAAATGTCAGGACTAACTTGCCTAGCCCCAGGCTTCTAAACTCCTCATGGGGCAACGTAGGATTGGAGGATGGATGGATGGATAGAATTAAGGCCGATTCACACGACCCGTTTTGGTTCCGACAGGCAGTCCGGCGGCTAGACACCGTCGATTTCTTACATCCATTCTAATGTAACTGTTCACATGACCTGTGAAGCTGACGGCAGCAACCGTCCATCAGCCAACTGACACATCACAGAGAACTTCTTGAGAAATCCTGGCCGGCTAGCTGGCTACTTGACGCAGGCCTGATGGGTTGGTGATGGCTCATGTGAACGAGAATACATAGTGTACCCGTCCATTCCACGACTTGCTGTTATCACCTTGTCAATGTAGATAACACATATAGTTCACTGTTTGGCATCATGGACAAAAGGCTGAACTTGTACGTTCTTATGAAGAGATATTTGATATGACTAACAAGAAGTACTGTGATAATCTGCATAAAGATAAGATATTGAAAGTGATTGACGAGGAAGTCAACAGCCCAGGTGAGTATGTCAAAAGTTTATTATACATGAAATTACAACTCATAATCTTTGCAGGTAAAATTCAGTTTCTTTTTTTGCCTTAATACAGGATATGCTATATCACTGCCAAGGTACTGCTTCAGCAGGACTACTGAAAAATTTTACATCATCAGCTACCAGTTCTTTATACAGGGTCTAGAATTCTCCCTCGAACCTCTTTTTCAGTGACTAATGTACCCATGACCTTTTCCTCCTTCCACAAACTTTTTCTTCCTCTTCCTCTTTTAATAGTAGAGCTATTGCCACCAAATTCCGTAGAGACCGACCGACCATGATCCTCATGCAACAATGAGCACATAGCGAATAATGATGCTGGACGGACCACAAACACGTTACGTGTGAATTCACAACATTCTGACAGCGTCAAGCCGGCAGACTGCCTGTTGGAACCAAAACGGGTCGTGTGAATTGGCCTTCATCCATCCATCCATCCATCCATCCATCCATCCAACCACCCATCCATCATCTATCATCATCATCATCATCATCAACATCTGGAACTCCTCTCCCACCCTAGGACACAGTGAGGAGTAGCAGTGTCCAGACAACCAAAGTTTCTATTCAATGGATCACGCTGCCATTCACTCATCATTCAAGCCCTCGAAATCCGGGCGCCATCAAATAGGCCAAAGAAATTTCACCACGTTCTGTAGCTTCACATGCGCCTTACTGATAGAACCAATCCAAAAGCTGTCTAGTTAGAAAAAGGTGCCAAATTCCTAGTCATGCACTTCTCCGTGCAAAATTCATCCTGCCAGCTCGGTCTCTTGTCAGTCCCTTAGCCTCACCAACTTCCATACCTCTTTTCCTCACACACTCATCCACCATATCCCTCCACCTTCTTCTTGGCCTACCTCGCCTCCTTCCTCTTTCAAATTTGCTCAGATATACCTTTTTCACCACTCTGTTGTTATCCATTCTCTCCACATGACCATACCATCTCAGTACACTCTCTTTGATTCTGGTGTCCACAGACATCTTTGCTGGGCATCTTTTGTGAATCATATTATTCTGTATCCTAACCACTCTGTGTACTCCACATACATCCTTCAGCAGTCCCATCTCCATTGCTCTCACTGTTGATTTTCATTTTCATGCCACACCATGGCCTGTTTGTATGTTAAAATTGGCATTAACACTCCTTCATGTAAGCCCTGTGCAGCTGCAACACTCAAGCATCTGTTTCTTATCAAGGCCTTCATAGCACTAGCTACCGTCCTTCCTTGTGTCACTCTACTTTCCGCCTTTGCACATTTTCCTCTCTTCTATCTCTGTACTCAGGTGTTTGAACTCACTCCTGAACTCCAGTCTGTCTCCATTCACTATAACAGCACACTGGGAGTCACCTTCTCTCAGTAACCATCAGTTTATTCTTTTCTACATTTCCTCTGAAGGAACAACGCTCACAGACATCTACAAAACTCTGCACTAGTCTGCCAAGCTCTTGTCTGGATTTGCAGTTGGCACTGCATCATCAGCATAAAACAAATTTGAGATATTTCATCCCTCTCCATTCATTAGCAATGCCATCCCTCTCTCTATTTTCGTGTTTTTACTTCTTTCTCACCCCATCCATATATATATTGAACAACCATGGGGACATCACACAACCTTGTCACACACCCACATTGATTGTGAACCATTCACATAGCTGCCCATTTATTCATACACATGTCTCAATACCATCATAAAAACTCATGATGGCACCTATCAGCTTACCATTTGCACCGTACATGCGCAAAACCTTCCACAGTCGATCTCTGTCTACTTTGTCTTATGCTTTTTCCAGATGCATGAATGCCATAAACACCTTATGGTACTTCTCACAAGCCTTCTCTGCTATCTGTCTCACTGCAAATATTTGATCACTCACCATTATTATTTTAGTATTGTTATTATTGTTTTTTATATTTTATATTATCTCCAGACAATTTATTTAGTTTAGACCTTTTTATTGGAGTTAATGAGGGCTGTATCAGTGTCTTCTAGTTTTTAAATATCTCCATTGCTGATTAAAATCACCCAGTGGTTGCAAGAGTAGAATAATGTACAAAATGCATGCCATCAGAGAGTTTTGAATGAGTGAGGCCCTGAGGATGAGGAGAGTCAGGTATTTGTGTGTGTATTTGTGTACTGGGATTAATGACATGACTTTTGTAGATGACCGAATATCATGACTTTATTTGCTGTAAACCTCCTTAGTTTAGTGACAGATTTAATTCTGTTGTTGCCATTTCCAGACAGTTTTGTTCAACCCAGGAGAGATTCGTTGAACAGGTGTTATATAATTATTAACTTTTTTAAACCTTCCTCTTCCAGAAGTCTGACATGAGTTAAACAATGTTTTCAGGTGGTAGAAGGTACTGTATTTATCTATATACCTAGGCTGCTTTTCCCCTAGAAAAGGGGGGGTAGCCGAGACAGGATGACACACTCCCAATTTACTCATCTATGCGCGTGTGCGCACACACACACACACACACACACACACACACACACACACACACACACACACACACACACACACACACACACACACACACACACACACACACACAGTCTAAAAACTTAGTTGACATTGAGAAACAGAGACGGGACCCCACGAGTGTAGCTCATTTCCTGTATATCACAATTAGGTAAATACGCACGCACGCACACACACACACAAACTTTCATTTATTCATTCATTCATTAACTCATATCTTAGTTTCAAGGAGAGAAGGGACAGATCCTTACCACACCACACCACACAAGGGTCAACTGCACAGTGCAAACAGTGACATCCGTAGCAGGGTCGGACAGCAGAGCTGGTAGAAGCAATGAACTGTAATGATACAGTATATTATTGCACTGAAAGAGCTAAGCATGTTTTGTACACCCCAGACATGCTTTTATTACTATTACCATGCTTTTCTTGTTCCATGAAGGAAATGTGTGATGAGTTGAAGAGTCGACCGATCTCGTCCCGACCCATGCCCGAAGCCACTTGCCGCTTTAAGGACTGCCTTACTACTCAGGGCCACCTGTATGCTAAGGAAGAAATTTTTAAAAGGTACATTTCAGTTGTGTGGTTGATGGGGGCCCTCACCATCCATTCACTCGATGTAGTGCTGCTCTCGGCCACCTGTCCTTTCCTCTCTTCCTTCCTTCTCTCCATCCATCCTTTTCTGTCTTTCTCTCCTTCATCCTTTCCTCATCCTTCTGTCTACGGGTAACTCTACACCGAGTGACAAGCCAAGTGGTTTCCTGTACACCAGGAAACCATTTGTTACACTGGATGGTGACCGTATAACCAGATTATGGCGCCTGGTGGTTTGATGGGTAGTTAAGGTGCTCCAGTCGGATTGAGCTGGTGCAGGTTTACATCCAAGGGGTGGTTGGGGTTTATTGCTCACGTTATGCCACTTGGATGGATGAGGCTGGTCACTGTCATCTGAAATGTCAGGACCATCATACCTAGCCCTGGGCTTCTGCACTCCTCATGGAGCAGCACAGGATTGGGTGATGTATGTATGTACATTTCATGTGTAGAGAGAATGGAGCATGAGAGATTGGCTAGAAGAGTATATTATCTGTGAGTGAGGTGGAGTGGGAAAGGGGGAGTTGATTATATATCTGTGTATAGGTATTTGTTTGTTAATCTCTTATTTACTCTATAAGTTTCATTCTTCATAATAGCTTTTGTCAAAGTTGAGCATTTTGATGAACCCACTCCTGTTTCAGTGACCCTGACTTCCGAGGGTATGTGGCAGTGTTGTGTGAGGAGTCCTGCACTGTCTGTTATCATCCCGGTTGTTGGAAAGCTTACAAAGAGCTGGAAGAGGACTTGGGTGGCCGCAGACCTGACAAGGTACGTATAAGCAGTATAGAATGGTTATGGCTGTGTATGTGGGTGCTTGCATCCAGGTGAGAGTGAAGGAAGATTTGAGTGATGAGTTTTCCATGAATGTTGGTGTGCATCAGGGGTCAGTCTTAAGCCCCTTACTGTTTATCATGGTGCTTGAAGCTCTCTCACTTGACTTCAGAAGTGGACTTCCACTGGAGATGAATATTGATGATTTAGTATTGAATGCAGAGAATGAAAAGGAGGTGGAGGAAAGATTTAGGAAGTGGAGAGATAGTATTGGGCACAAGTTTTTGAAAGTAAATGCAGATAAAACAAAAGATATGGTAACTAGGGGTGGTATGGTACTTATAGAAGAGAGGAAGAGTGACCAAGTGCAGTTTGCCACAAGGGCATGGGGAGTAATTCCATCTTGTGCAGTGTTTGTGATAAGTGGGTGCATAAAAAAATGTAGTGGTGTTAGAGATAGACTACTAGACAATGCTGATTTCGTGTGAGCGATGTGTTGAGGAGAGCATGTGAAGATTGTCAGGCATGAAATGATTGATCTTGGTGATGAGTCTCGAGTGTGTGGAAGAGTTTTGTTACTTGAGAAACATGTTATGTGCAGGAAGTGGGGCTGGAGCTATCATTGTTGCTAGAGTAAAGAGTGGTTGGAAGAAGTTCAGGAAACAGTTGCCTCTCCTGACAGTGAGAGGGTTCTCCCTCTGTGCTAAGGGATCTTTGTATGCAGCTTGTGTTAGGAGTGTAATACTGTATTGTAGTGAGACCTGGGCAGTAAACGAAGGGGATATTCGTAGGCTGAAACGTACAGAACTGGCAATGATTAGGTGGATGTACAATGTGTCCTTGAATTTGAAGCCTGGGGGGACTAGGCTTACAATGGAGGAGTTGAGTGGAAGGTTGGAACTGGAGTGTATTGGTGTTGTGATGAGGAGAGGTAGATTGAGATGGTTTTGGCATGTAGAGAGGATGAGAATGACAGTTGGGTGCAGAAAATGAGAAGTGTGAACATTGGGTGTAGAGTTGCGAGAGGCAGACCGAAAAAGATCTGGGAGGAGGTCATAGAGTGTGACTTCAGGGATAAGTGACTGAATAGGGACGTTGCCAGAGATCAAGCAGCATGGAGAGCCATGATTAGGTGACCAGTGCCTGTGCATGCAAGGGTGTTGAGCCATTATAAACAAAATGAAACAGATGTATTTGTGTATAGAATTAGATTAAATTTAGTTATTGTTAATGGCTGCATTATTATTTCTAACTATCTGTCTATAGCCAGATGCCTTAATCCCATCTGGTGTGGCAACAAACAGATTACCTCCATGTCATCCTGTCCCTTGCTATTTCACAGCCCTACCCCCAGCTCACACTCCCATTTATTTACCTCTCCCCTCCCCCCCTCCATCTCATCCTCTGCCTCTCCCTCCCACTCCCCCCGTCCATCTCATCCTCTGCCTCTCCCTCCCTCTCCCCCCCTCCACCTCATCGACATACACTTTCCTCATTAGTTTCTCACTCTCCATCCTCTCCACATGGCCAGACCACCTCAGTGTATTTCTCCTAATGCTTTGCCACCTCCACATCCACACCACAACGCACCTACACTTCATCATTTGCTGGTCTCTCTCTCCATGTAACTTCACATGCATCTCTCAAATAACTCATTTCCACTGCTGTCACTCCTGACTTGTGTCCTTCCAACAAGGTACAAGCTTTGCTTCCATATGTTAGAGTTGGTATCAATACAATCATGCAGCGATTTTTTTTTTTATTATTATTATTATTATTATTATTATTTTTTTTTGCTTCCATGCTCACTTTCCTATTTCTTATCACTGCATTCAAAGAACATGCAGCTTTTCTTCTCAGTTGTACCCTTTCAAGCACTTCATCCTGCAAACTTCCATCCTTACTCATCACACTACCTAAGAATTTAAATGCTCTCACATTTTCCATTTCCTTGCCATCCATCCTCACTGTGTATTCAGTAATTCTCATGAAGACCATAACTTTACTTATCCCTACATTCACTTTTAGATTCCATTTGTTACACACTCTCCCATACTTATTCACCAAGCCTTTGCAATGCCCTTTGGTCTTCACATAACAATACAGTATCATTTCCAAATACTGTCTGCTCCAACTTCCACTGCCCTACCTTGTATCTCTTTTATAACCCCATCCATGATATAACCCCATCCATATTCAGAGTTAACAGCCATGGAGACATGACACATCCCTGTTTGAATCCAACATTCAGACAGAAAAATTCACTCAGTTCACCATCCACACACACTGCAACTTAACACTGTCATACATACTCATCACGGCATTCAACAGCTTTCCATTTTCTCCATATACAGCATTCTTAATAGTTTCCACATTCCTTGTCTATCCACTCTGTCATATGCTTTCTCCAGATTCATGAAGGCCACATACAAGTTTCCCTTCTCGAGAAACTTTTCCTCTAACGACCTAAAGATGAATATCTGATCCACAGAACCTCTTCCATGCCTAACCTCTCTGTTCTTCTCCAACTAAATTCTGTGTTATATCACTATGTCAATAGGTATATCCTGCCATACATTTTTCCTGTTGCACTAAAAAGACAAATGTCCCCATGATTATCACACACACTCCCCCCCCCCCATTTCCCTTTTATAATGCTGACTTTCAATCCTCCATGACTCAACTTTCCCCCTGAGCCAGTCTACACATTTTCCATATCCATTCTGCTACTATCTCTCCCCCATGCTTCAGCATTTCACCACAAACTCCATCAGTTCCTGGGGCTTTCCCAATTTTGACTTTATTCATTGTTTCCACTACTTCCATCCTACTGATCTTTTCCTACCTTCTCACCTCCCTCCTTCTCCCAGCCATTCCCCAGCCACTTATATTTGCATTACTTTTATTCTCTATGTTCAATAGTTCCTTAACCCGCCCCATCCCGACGTTTTTGGACCTCCCCCTCCCCCCCATTTCCCTTTTATAATGCTGACTTTCAATCCTCCATGACTCAACTTTCCCCCTGAGCCAGTCTACACATTTTCCATATCCATTCTGCTACTATCTCTCCCCCATGCTTCAGCATTTCACCACAAACTCCATCAGTTCCTGGGGCTTTCCCAATTTTGACTTTATTCATTGTTTCCACTACTTCCATCCTACTGATCTTTTCCTACCTTCTCACCTCCCTCCTTCTCCCAGCCATTCCCCAGCCACTTATATTTGCATTACTTTTATTCTCTATGTTCAATAGTTCCTTAACCCGCCCCATCCCGACGTTTTTGGACCTCCCCCCCCCCCCCAAACATCTGCTTTTGGTGAGAAACATTGAAAATTCATAGAGAAATCGCTCACCTGAGGTTTAAAATACTTGTTTTAGGTACGAGTACTTCCTTACCTGACTGGGTTTTCTAACAGGCTGGCACCAAAGAAAACGAGTTCTATGGGAGGGTAACTATTTTATCCACTCATAAACAGTATTTATTTATTTACTTGGTACGAATTTATATGTAGTACAAGAGTACTTGTATATTGGTTTTCAAACAGTAATATAGGCATTATAAGCATTGTTTCACTCACTAACTCATCACCATTCATGACGTTTTCTTTCCCACATTACCTGATCATCATTTCTGACTGTTTCTTCCTCTAATGCTATTTAAACTTTGTCCTCCACATTGTCATAGATTGGGGAATCACTCTGGCCCTGAATGTCTTTATTGGCCAGGTCACTGGTAACAGGTAAATTGCCGAGACAATGGCGTGCAGGGGGGGGGGGAGGTTATGCGGTGTAAGGCATTGTTCCTGCTTGGCATCTTGTAGAGGAATAGAGGAAGGTGTCCCGTGTATACGTGCCAAAAATCACTCGCGAAATCACTCGCAAAAATTGAAAATTGTGCAAATTAGGGACCTTGCAATGTTGCCACGTTAATTCACGTCGCCAGGACGGCGCGGGTTAAAGTGTTCACTTCATCTGCTCACACTTTCTCCCTTGTCCACTGTCAATCTACCATTTTTATCTTTCACTCCCCTACTAACTTCTTATCACCCTGTCTAACTCTCATTACTTCCGTCCAGAACATTGTCTTACATTCCCTCCACATGATGCTCAGATTCCTTCAAAATTCCTCATCCACTCTCTTCTTACTCTGTTATTAATCTTTTCACCTTTCTCTTCCATTCTATGAATAACTTTCTCTTCCGTGTCTCAACATTCTCCATGCCTCTGCCTCCTATCCACTCACTAAATGGTTTCTTCTTTTGCGCCACTGTTTGCCCCACCTCTTGCTTCCATCATGCAGTTCCTTACACCCCCTTTCATCTTCTCACTCCACACACCACCTCACATGCTGCTCAGATTTTTTTTGTGAATATCTTGTGCACACCTTCCACCTCCCCCATGTGCTCCAGATCATATTTACCCAGTCGCTCCTCCACCTCTCTCTTAAATTCTGCCAGTTTTTTGTCCTGTTGCGTTATTTCAAGTCTGTGTATTCGTAGCCTTGATAGAAAGTGTTCATGTAATTATAGTGGGTTGTGTGAGGATGGAGACATTATTTTTTAACAAAGAAGCCTAATATGCCTAGGTTTTACAATACCATCCTCCATTCGCTATATCCAAGGATTTTGTGACTATGTAGTTGTAATATGTAGGTTGACAATTTTAGCTCATGAAACAAATATGAGGCAAGAATTTGTAAATACTTTAGAAAGATGTATATTATTGTTTAGTGTACCTTGTGAATGAAGTTTTTGTCATTAGTTCTTTCATTACAGGATTTCCTGGGCCGTAGATGCATGACACCTGACTGCACGGGCACTATTTTGAGTATTCGGATCTTTGATGAGTGTGGTGAGCTTAAAAATGAACTTGCCAAAGACAAGAAGGACAAAAAATCATTACAGCCTACCAAAGCCAAGAAAAAGAAGTAAGTTGACTTTGTAAAAATGTTAGTTTCTGCTTATAGAAGAATACCAGGATATGTGTAGCTCGGTGCAATCTATCTGTCGGACAGCAATGAACAATGTACAGGTATTCAAGTTATACAATTGATCCCCCCCCCCATACTTGAATTCAGGTTAGCTTTCCATACTCTCTATTTGAATTGTTTTTCACAGGGTATTGCTTAATTAGTGTGTGTGTATATATCATTCTATGTGTATGTAGAGGGAGTGAGCATATAAGTGTAAATGTGTGTGGAAGTGTATGTGTGACCTTGTGTCCACTCTGATACTCGTCAAAGACGTCTGTGATACCTTCTGTTGCCCCAATTTTGCACTTTCAAGAAGATTTTTTGTAGTAATGTAAGGAAACCACAAAATTTAACAACATTGTACTGTATATGATAATTATACACAGTTTACTGGTATCTCAGTACAGACATATGTTTAAAACATTTCCATCCATCCATCCATCATCCAATCCTACATTGCCCCATGAGGAGTGTAGGAGCCCAGGGCTAGGCAGTTGGTCCCGACATTTGAGATGAGAGTGACCAGTCTCACTCATCCCTGAGTGGCATTACATGAGCAGTCAACCCCAACCATCCCTTGGATAAACCTTCACTGGCTCAATCCGATTGGAGGGCAATAATTACCCACTAACCCACCAGGTGCCAAAATTTGGTTATATGCTTATCACCCAGCATAGTAAATGGTTTCCTGGTGTACAGGAAACCATTTGGCTTGTAACACAGTGTAGAGTCACCCACAGGCAGAAGGAAGAGGAATGATTGAAGGAAAGAAAGACAGGAGAGGGAGTGTAAAGTTACCTGTAGGCAGAAGGACAAGGAAAGAATGAAGGAAAGGAAGACAGATGAGGATGGAAGGAAACAAGGATGGAGGAGAGGAAAGGGCAGACACCCGAGAGCAGCACTACATTGAGTGAGTGGATGGTGAATGCCCCCACCTACCACGATTAAAACTTTTCTTAATTATACATTACCATCCAAAATATGGGGGCTCAGCAATTGTAACTAATTTCATCAGAACATTTTCTCTCAAGTTTTTATATAATTTATGACAGTGAACACTGTTCTTGGCAGTCACAGATCATCATTTCAGGAAGTAGTTCCACAAGGTATATTGTGTAGCAGCCCATGGTGTATCATTTAACCCCTTAAACGCGGCCGTGTACGGCCGATCCCCCCCGTGTGGTGGGGTTGTAGCAGGGTCTGAGTACCTGTGGGAAAATATTTGCCAAAAATCAGAGATTAACCCTAGAACATTAAAATTTTTATGGCATATAGTATTTACATTCAGCTTTCTCCTGAGACAGGTATTGAGCCTTCGTGGACTACCAAAGGACTTGTGGAGACTTGCAAAGTTGGGTAACAAAGTCTTCACACCTCCAGCAACCCGGTTTTCTTTCTACCACAGCCTCAATCTGTCACAGTACACTTTATACAACAACGTACTGGTAGTTTGGAATCCGTATTTGTACAATAAGCACTGAAAATAAGGCTACAATGAACAGAGCATACGGCCGACATGCAGCACGGCGGCGATCTTCCCGTCACTGAACACACATTTCCCTTTTCACAGCTAAAAACACGTATACAACATTATTTTCCTTCATAGTACTTCGCAAAGGCTCGCTTGGCACTATTACAGCCCTAAAAATCACTGTCACTGCCAGTATTGTGAAGCGGGAATGAGAAAGACCACCACGGCGCGATTTTATTCTGCCTAACGGCAGGCACTTTATTCTCGCTCCTGTCGGCCACTCGCACTTCATTTCTATCGCCCACTTTCACTCTAGCTGTCAGTTTAGTGCCTTATTCATCAGTGTCACTGTCATTTGTTATAAAAATAATATTTTCTACACGCCAAACTGTCACTGTCAGAACATAGAATAGAAACATATGCTTTCAACTTCTTACACTGGAGTGACTGTCACTCTCAATACTTATATTATTACTATGTACAATTATTTACACAGAAATCACTGTCACTGTCAGTGCTTTTACAACTACATACACTAATTTACACTCATCAGACTGTCACTGTCAGTACGTAAAAGAAAACTAAACATTAGTATCACTGTCACTCTCAGTATTATTTACAAGATTCTTACCTTTATTTTCAATATCTAGTCAGGCTGTGGTAATCAAAGAAACACGGGTAAGCGCAGAGGGGAATTTTGCACTCTTTGCACTGCAAGGAGGTGCGCCTAAATGTTCTGTCTTGCCTGGTAATGTGGGTGCACACATGACACCTCCTGAGTGCTTTTCCCCTCTTGGCAGTGCTAGGCAGTGGCTCCAGGCGGTGTCACTGAAGGTAGTCCTGGCACTGTAGGCAGTCTGGAGGTGTGTGAGTAGCACCTGGGACCTGATGGCAGTACCTGCCCAAAACGCTGAAGCAGCTGGTACACACAAGTCTTAGAAAAACGCCGAAGAGAGTAGTTTGCTGGCTTCCTGTTCTTGATCTTATACAGGATGAAGGCGTTCAGCATGCACATATCAAGCAAGTGCAAGAACACCTTCCTGTACCAGCGACGGTTCCTCCTCAGGCAGTCTATCTTTCCGATCATCATATCGGACTTGTCCACCAGCTGCATATTGACGTTGTAGTCAATCACAGCATCAGGCTTCATCACAGGATTGCCAGTCCTTTTGTCGACCTTCCCTGTGGCTTGCATTTCCCCCTTGTGAACTGTGGTGAGCACATTGACGATTCTCTTATCGTGCCACCTGATCGCCAGCATTTTGTCAGATTTTTTCAGGTGCACGTCTCCCCGCTTTGATCCTTCAGCCTCGGGGAAGGCAGGGTAGTGTTCCCTATTGCTACGGACAGTGCCACAGGATCCGACGCCGTGTTCTGAAAGGTACTTGGTGAGTTTGGGAGCTGTATAATAATTGTCCGTATACAGGACATGATTCCCGCCAAAGTACTTTTCCAAAAGCACTTTCACCACAGAACCAGAGAATCCAAAGGGGTCAGTCTTGTCCAAGTCCACATTGCTGGCGGTGTAGATAACGAAGTCTAGGATGAACCCCGTCTTGCAGTCGCACAGCACGAAAAACTTTATTCCAAAGTGTTGGCGTTTGCTAGGAATATATTGCACAAACCGAAGACGGCCCCTGAACAAAACCAAGGACTTGTCAATCACAGCTTTCTTGAAGGGCCGAAGGAACGTCATAAAATTGTCCTTGATCAGGTTCAGGATTCCCCTCACTTTCCATAGTGGGTCAGTTTGGGAAGGCTCATCGTTGTTGGCAAAGTGAAGGTAAGTCATGAGTTGCCTGAAACGATCACGACTCATGTATTTGTTGAAGATGGGTGTGGGGCAAAGATCGTCAGCACTCCAGTATTCCTCGAGCTTGTGCTTCCAGTTATGTGGCATAAGAAGCATCAAGCCGATGAATACAAATAGTTCCCTGATCGTTACAGGAACCCTTGCTGCCATCCGCGACGTGGATGGCGTTGCAGCTTCACCTTCACCTACACGAACTGCAGCAGATTGCCCTTCGTACCTGTTCGTCTCGGTACAAATCTGCTCCATGACTTCGTTATCCAGGAAGGCCAACAGGTAGTCCAGACATTCACCATCCTCTGGGACAGGGAAGTCAGCCTGTATCCCACACCCACTGGCATCAAAGGGCAGATCTTCTGGCACAAAATTTGAGCCCTCAGACAACACGAAGGCATCCAGAGTGCCCTGCCTAGGCTGGGAGGTTGTGGGGGCGGCGGGGGGTGAGGCGGGCCGTGTGGCAGAGGCTGTGCTAGGTCGTGTCGGTGTGGTGGTGGTGGTTGTGGGGAGATAAGGAGAAGGTTCAAGGTCACTCGCAGTGGCCTGAGTGGTGAGTTGCCTAGTGCAAGTAACCTTACCACTAACTCTAACACTAGGCGACACTTTTCTACTCCTACCAGCACGGACACGGGGCCTACGGAAACCTCTACGGAAACCAGACTGCTTACTTCCCTTCTGAGGTGGTGAAGGAGACCCAGAAGACTCTGGAGAAAGCACAGCTGAAGATGACGACGAGAGAATGGGGCTGGGAGTGCGTGGCGGTATGGCGGCGGCGTGACCTGGTGTAGGGGACAATGGCCGGTCTGAGGAAGACAATGGCTGGGAAGCGGGGTCACCACTTCGTCTCCTCTTGGCCCCCTTTCCATACACTAGACCCCTTTTCACTGGAGCCTTGCCTGTTGAGGTGCTGGGCACAGGAATTGTCACTTCAGGCACCTCAGACTCAGCACTCAATAGAGTGTCTGACTCGGCAAGGCTCGATAACACACCGACGTCACTACCATAATCCATTGACGCTTTCAACAATTCAGTGCCTATAGCCGAGTCACTAAGGCCCTTAGCAGTTCCTAGTAAGGGTTTGGACGGGGTGGAGGTCACAAAGCCCTTTTTCGGAGGGCTGGAAGGCACAGACTCGGAAGAGCTTGAGTGAGACACGGTGTCACCTTCAGAGATTCTGGTAAACTGACGCTAAACAGGGGCAAACCGCGGGAAAAAATGCTAGTGTGACAGCTGGGGAAACAAGCGTTTCCAATTAGCATAAAGTGCTTGCGAGAGGAAGGCGCAGATTGACACGTCTGAGCTGTCCGCGCGCTGCCATATCGCACGACGAGGGAGGGCCGGGCAGCGGTGCGTGGGTGGGTAAAAAAAATGATACTTGGCAACAACCGAGGTCAGTAGTACAAAGGTCAAGTGTGCTAAAAGTAGCTAAAGGGTGGTGGTACTGATAGACAGTACCAGCTGGAGCCTGCTTGCCCACGGTTATTCAAAATTTACTAGAATCGCAAACGCGACGATCCGCCGTTATGTCCTTTTCGCCGAGCGTTGCAAACGCGACGATCCGCGTTTAAGGAGTTAAATGTCCTGGACAGATCACATCTCACCAGTACACAGGTCTGGAACAGACTGGTGGCACTCAGTGAAATTGAGAGTTACATTTGCTTTACCATCAGAATTGAGCCCTGTGTTTTTTGGCATCGTGCCACAAAAGAGGAAGCTGTGACTGGCATAGCTTTCTTATTTCAAGAAAATTAACCCGTAAGTAATGGGCCTGTTAAAAACAGTTCACATGTACATTTTGTTCCTTAGTGTAGTTTTTCCCTCAAGTATATTGGAATGCTGCTTTGGTGCCTACATGTCCCAGGCTGCTAAACACTAAGGTGCAGTGATGGGGAAAATAGATACTGTACTGTACTGTACATGTACAAAGGAAGTGAGAAGTAGAGTAGCACATGGAAGGAAAGTGATTGTTGCTTTGACGATCTTGATACAAAAGAGGTCTTGACTGTGGGAACTGGAAGAACATTACTTGAACAAGTTTTTGTGCCTGGATTAACATATGGGTATGAGACTGGTGTGGCATTTAAAGGAGAGAGAATGAGAGAGAGAGAGCAGTGGAGCTAGGGCACTGAGGAATATGTGGGGTGCAGTGAGTGGATGGGATGAGAATATTGTGATTAATGAAAGATGTGGAGTAAGGAAATCCTTGGACAATTGAGTTGTAGAGTGAGTTCTTAGATGGCATAACCATATGGAGAGAGAGGAGAGAATGCATTTCTCTAGTGTGGTGAAATGAAGGTGGGAGTAGGTATAAGAAGGTGGATGAATATGGTAAATGAATTCGTAAAAAAACAAGGTACTGTATAGGGGTTGATGAGTTAGGGAACTGACTGGACTGTAATAGTTGGATGAATTTTATAAGGATGAATGATGAGAAGGGTTTGTCACCCCATTTTATACTTGTTAGTTGTTGGATTGACGAGGTGATGTGAAGGACATATGCGTAGATCAGGGGTCGGCAACCCTAGGCACGCGTGCCAGACTTGGCACGTGAAGTGCTATACTATGGCAATCAACGTGATCCAGTGTAACAAAGAAAATATTGAAAATGCAAAGAGAGAGAAAGAGAGAGAGAGAGGTGGGCACATCCTTTCTTACTAAATCAATTAACACTGTCGCTACAGTGTTAAAAAATCTTACCTGACACGCAAAGTGGCGAAAAAATTGGCATTAATTGTAAATTGGCACACCATGTTCAAAAGGTTGCCGACCCCTGGTGTAGATGGTTATGCCTTTTGGGTGGAACCAGGATTCTGTTGGCTTGATGGGTGAGTGAATGAGTGTATGATCAGTTTCATTGGAGATACTGTTAATTAATTTTCTGTATCTTGTTTCCAACTCAGTTTTTAGATGCCAGCTTACTTCACCTTTGGATGGGAAAAATAGGTCCAGATGACAATGATGATGAAGCTTAGAGAACTTAGATCTAACAAGCATAGGAAAGGGGACTCTTGTAGTTCTGTGTTGGGATGGGTAAAAAGTGAATTCATTGAAAGATGTTTTTGGTTGGCTTTTTTATTAAATTTGTCTGTAAATAAAGAATGTGGGGTAGCTATGTAAATGCATCGGTTGATGGAATGTTTGAGAATATAGTACCTGTACTGTAAAATGTTTCATAGGGAAAGTGACATGGAACTGAAGGATAAATACTGAAGTTAGTTTTGCCTAAGAAAATAGCTATTTGAATTGATCGAAAATTGTACCATATATATTGGAAGTCTTAAAAGCTTAGTGATTCATTTTATGGAACTGGAAATACTGTACAGTAAACTCTCAGTTATTTGGTGCTGCATTATTATTTGGTGCTGCATATCCAGCATAGCCAATGGCTGAATTAAAATGGTATCCGGCAGTAAGCATAAAATGTTTGACATTATCCGACATGAAGGACCTGTTCTTCTGACTAAAAGTACTGTAATAATGTGGACCCTCGAACCTGACCCACTCACTGTATCTTGCTGGTGCTGTCTGGTATCGAGGTTGTAGTAGGCTGTGGCATTTTATGAATGAGGTTTACCTCTGTTGGTAATCCTGACTGTGTTTGGGATTAGTAACAAGTTTCATTGAAAAAATGTAGGGCATTACACTATAAGATTTATTGGTATATGCAGGCATCATCCAAATATTTATTATAGTATACTAGAAACTCTTCCGAGCCATCAGTATTCAAAGTGGCATTGGAATTAGTATTATTGTATATTTTGAGCCGGTGAAGGTTTATATCCAAGGGGTGGTTGGGGTTGATTGCTCATGTAATACCACTCAGGGATGAGTGTGGCTGATCACTCTCATCTTAAATGTCGGGACCAACTGCCTAGCCTCGGGCTCCTACACTCCTCATGGGGCAATGTAGGATTGGATGATGGATGGATGGATGGAAAAAGCAGTCTTGGCAGCCTAAGACTAGCAAGCTTACCAAATGCTGGTAAAGAGCCAAAATTGAGAATCCAGGCATATCCAAAATATTTAGCTGGTGTAAATGGCTGGGAGAAGGTGAGAAGACAGGAAGAAATCAGTAGGATAGAAGTTGTGGAAGCAGTGAAGAAAATTAAATCGGGGAAAGCCCTAGGAATTGATGGAGTGTGTGGTGAAATGCTGAAGCATGGGGAAGAGACAGTAGTAGAATGGATGTGGAAGATGTGCAGATTGGCCTGGGAGGAAGGTAGAGTCCCGGAGGATTGGAAGTCAGGTATAATTATTCCCTTGTACAAAGGAAAAGGGGAAAAAGAAGTGTGTGGTAATCATAGGGGCATTTGTCTTCTTAGTATAATAGGAAAAGTGTATGGTAGGATACTTATTGACGGAGTTAGAGAAGGAACAGAGAAATTAGTTGGAGAAGAACAGGGAGGCTTTAGGAAGGGAAGAGGTTGTGTAGATCAGATATTCATTCTTAGATCTATAGTGGAAAAGTTTCTAGAGAAGGGAAAGAAGTTGTATGCAGCTTTCATGGATTTGGAGAAAGCATATGACAGGGTGGATAGACAAGGATTGTGGAAAGTGTTAAGAATATATGGAGTAGATGGGAAGTTGTTGAATGCTGTGAAGAGTATGTACAATGGTGCGAAGGGTGCAGTGCGTGTGGATGGTGAACTAAGTGAATTTTTCTCTTTGAAAGTTGGGTTGAAACAGGGATGTGTCATGTCTCCATGGTTGTTCAATCTGTACATGGATGGGGTAATAAAAGAGGTACAGGGTAGGGTAGTAGATGTTGGAGTGGCCCTGGTGAGAGAGGATAGTATTTGGAAACTCCCTGTACTGTTGTTTGCCGATGATAATGTGTTGTTGAGTGAAGACGAAGGGGAGCTGCAAGGCTTGGTGGATGAGTTTGGGAGAGTGTGTAAGAAATGGAATCTAAAGGTGAATGTAGGGAAGAGTAAAGTGATGGTCTTTGAGAGAGGTGAAGTCAGTGAATGTACAGCGAGGTTGGATGGTGAGGAATTGGAAAATGTGAATACTTTTAAGTACTTGGGTAGTGTGATGAGTAAGAATGGAGGTTTGGAGGGTGAAGTGCTTGAAAGGGTACAGCAGGGAAGAAAGGTTGCTGGTTCTTTGAAAGCAGTGATAAGAAACAGGGAAGTGAGCATGGAAGTGAAAAAGTTACTTCATGACAGTATTGTGATACCAACTCTAATGTATGGAAGTGAAGCTTGGACGTTGTTGGAAGGACACAAGTCAAGAGTGAGAGCAGTGGAAATGAGTTATTTAAGAGGAGTCTGTGGAGTCACATGGAGAGGCAGGCTGACAAATGAGGATATAAAGGAGCGTTGTGGTGTGGATGTGGATGTGATAGGAAGCGTTATGAGGAACACACAGAGGTGGTTTGGCCATGTGGAGAGGATGGAGGGTCAAAGACTGACGAAGAGAGTGTATGTGAGTGAGGTGGAGGGAGGAAGAGGGAGGGGGAGGCCGAGGATGAGATGGAGGGTTGGGGTGGAGAGGTATATGAGAGAGGGGAGTGTGAGTTGGGAGCAGGGCAGTAAAATGGCGGGGGACAGGGCGACTTGGAGGCGATATGTTTGTGGCCACCCCAAACGGGATTGAGGCGTCTGGCAATAGATAGATAGATAGAAATGTATAATTTGTCAGTTGTGACACACTGTGCCTTTAGTGTCTTGTGTGTATATCCTGGGACATCAATATTATTATAGTATGGATGCTTAAACACCAACAGTCGGAACCGTTGGCCACCCTCCCTCACCAGCCCTCCGTGACACACACACACACACACACACACACACACACACACACACACACACACACACACACACACACACACACACACACACACACACACACACACACACACACACACACACACACACACACACACACACACACACACGCACACACACACACACACACACACACACACACACACACACACACACACACACACACACACACACACACACACACACACACACACACACACACACACACACACACACACACACACACACACACACACACACACACACACACACACACACACACACACACACACACACACACACACACACACACACACACACACACACACACACACACACACACACACACACACACACACACACACACACACACACACAGAGAGAGAGAGAGGAGAGAAGAGGGTATAAAAAACATGAAAAATAATTTGAAGGTGATATATACTAATGTTGATGGTTTAATATCGGCAAGGCTCGAAATTAACGATTTCTTGAGAGAACATGAACCTGATGTCATGTGCTTTGTAGAGACCAAATTAAGAGAAGATATTGATGTTCATTTGGGAGATGGTAAATACTAACTGTGGAGAAGAGACAGAAAAGAAAAAACGGGAGGAGGAGTGATGATAGCAGTGAAGAACAACATAAATGTAGATACCGTGGAAATGGGAGACGGCAGGGCTGAAGTGATATAAATGAAATTAGAAACTGGAGAGAATGTTAAGAGAGATATGGCGGTAGTGTATGTTCCCCCGAAGACGAGAGCATGAAAGAATGACGAATACCAGGAGATGTTGTCAGATATGGCTAGCTATTTACAAAAAATAATTGAGAAAAATAATAATATAATTTTTGTGGGTGACTTTAACTGCAAAGAGGTGAAATGGGAGGAATGGTAGTTGGGAGGCGGCGAGGATTCGTGGGGCACTATGTTATTAAATATAATAATGAATAATGTGATGACGCAATGGGTCAAAGAAGAGACACGGTTTCGAGGCGAGGACACACCAGCAAGGTTAGATTTACTGTTTACCAAAGAACCCGATGTAATAGAATCATTGAAATTTTTCTGTCCTTTAGGAAAAAGTGATCATGTGGTCATTGAGTTCCAGATGATAATAGGGAACGTTGAGCCAAGAGACGAGCTTCATTGACAGGGAAGATACAACTTTGGGAAAGCAAATTTTACAGGATTGAGTAACTTTTTTGAAAATGCGGATTGGAGAAAATTCAGAGAAACAAGAGAGAGACAGAGGAAGTGGGATATCTTTCTAGACCTCTATAATTTGGGAGTGGAAAAATTTGTACCAAGAGGGAAAGAAAACAGGAAAAAGGAGTGGTTTAATAGAAGGTGTATGATAGCAAAAAAAGAGAGAGATAAGGCGTGGAACAATTGGAGAGAGGAAACAACAGAACAAAGGAAGAATATAAAAGAATTAGAAATGAATATACAAGAATACATAGAGAAGAAGAAAGGAATTTTGAAAAAGGTATAATAGACAAATGCAAGGATGAACCCAAACTGTTTTATAGATTTGTTAATGTCAAACTGAAACAAAAGGAAGGAATCACCAAACTGAAGGTAAAAGGAGAGGTCTATAAAGATGCAGCAATGCAAGCTGAAATAATGAACAAATGTTTCCAATCGGTTTTCACTAATGAAAAAGAGTTCGTGGAAGGGGAGGGAGTGATTAGAAATGTACTGGTGATAAAAGATATAAAAGTGGAGGTACAAGAAGTGTATAAATTACTGGAAATTCAAATGTAAGGAAAGCCCCAGGACCTGATGGAATTTCTAATTGGGTACTGAAGGAATGCAGAGAACAACTGGCGGATAAAATTCACAGTTTAATCGTGTGTTCTCTGGAAGAGGGGAAAGTGCCACAAGAATGGAAGAGGGCAAATGTGGTACCAATTTATAAGGGAGGAAACAGGGAAGAACCCCTGAATTATAGACCAGTGTCTCTAACCAGCATGGTCGCAAAATTGTGCGAGAGAATCTTGAAAGACAGATGGATAAAATATCTAGAAGAGGTGAATATTTTGGCTGAATGTCAGTTTGGATTCAGAAGTGGAAGGTCATGTGTTTCTAACTTGTTGAGCTTTTACTCTAGAGTGATTGATGTGGTACAGGAGAGAGATGGTTGGGTGGATTGTGTGTACTTAGAGAAGGCCTTTGACAAGGTACCTCATAAGAGACTAATGTGGAAACTTGAATATATAGGAGGACTGAGGGGGAAACTTCTGGAATGGATGAGAGACTTTTTGAGAGACAGAAAAATGAGGACAGTAATAAAGAATAGGATATCTGGATGGAGGGAAGTAACAAGTGGAGTCCCTAAAGGTTCGGTGTTGGTGCCAGTAATGTTCCTGATTTATGTAAATGATATGGTAGATGGAGTGAACAGTTATGCAAGTCTGTTTGCTGATGATGTAAAGATCTTGAGGAAGGTAGAGGTTGAGGAGGATTGTAAAATGCTGCAGGAGGATTTGGATAGGATACACAATTGGAGCTGGACGTGGGAAATGAAATTTAATGTAAAGAAATGTAAAATATTGAAATCGGTAAAAGTACCAGGAGGCCATCACTGAATTATTTGTTGGGTAATGAATTAATCACAAAAAGGAGAGAAGAGAAAGATTTGGGAGTGCTGGTCCAAGATAGTTTGTCACCAGAAAAGCATATTAACAAGATAGTTGGAGAGACTTATAAACTCTTGACTAACATAAGAGTAGCATTTCATTATATGGATGAGGAGATGATGAAAAAATTGATAGTGGCCATGATCCACCCCAGGTAAGAATATGCAGCAGTAGTGTGGTCCCCACACAAAAAGAAAGATATTAACAAGATTGAGAGAATACAAAGAACAGCAACCAAGATGGTCCCCAGTCTGACAGACCTGTCATACAGAGAGAGGCTGGAAAAGCTGGATTTGCCTTCCTTAGAGGAAAGGAGAAAGAGGGGAGACATGATTGCAGTGTTCAGGACCATGGTGGGGGTAGATAAAATTGACAAAGAAGATCTCTTTGTATGGGATAAGAGAGCAACAAGAGGACACGGAATGAAATTGAAAAAGTCAAGCTGCTTGAAGGATATCAAGAAATATAGCTTTCCTTACAGAAGTATAGACTTATGGAATAGCCTGGACAAAGAGATCATCCAGTCTTGAAACTTAAACTAGTTTAAAGCTAAATATGACATTGAGAAACAGCGACGGAAACCCACGAGCATAGCACATTCTGTGTATATCACAATTAGGTATATTAGGTAAATACATAAGTATTTGGAGCGACCTAGACGAAGAGGTGGTGCATGAGAAAAACATTCATGTGTGTAAATGTAGACTTGATAAATGTGGATTTGGAGACAGGACAACACGAGCATTGCTTAATTCCTGTATACTGTACTACAAATAGGTAAATACAAATAGGTACACACACACACACACAGCGTCCTCGGACACAAGAAAACCCCGAAATATATTCATAAACCATCATTGTCAAAGACCCGTGTCACTTATTAATTTGTGATAATGGTAATACCAGTTACCATGATGCTGTAAATCATACCATGTCTGAGGGTAATGATGAATATGCTGCACTTTTTATTGTAACACCATCTACTCACTCAATGTGATGCTGCTCTCGTGTGTCTGCCGTCCTCTCCTCCATCCTTCTTTCCATCCATCTTCATTTATCTTTCATTCCTTCATTCTTTCCTCGTCCTTCTGCCTACAGGTGACTTTACACTCCCACTTCTGTCTTTCATTCCTTCATTCTTTCCTCTTCCTTCTGCCTATGGGTGACTCTATACTGAGTGACATGCCAAATGGTTTCCTGTACACCAGGAAACCATTTACTACACTGGGTGGTAACCATATAACCAAATTTTGGCACCTGGTGGTTTAGTGGGTAATTATTGAGCTTCAATCAGACTGAGCCGGTGAAGGTTTATATCCAAGGGGTGGTTGGGGTTTATTGCTCAAGTAATGCCACTCAGGGATGAGTGAGGCTGGTCACTCTCATCTTAAATGTCAGGACCAGCTGCCTAGCCCCGAGCTCGTACGCTCCACATGAGGCAACGTAGGATTGGATGATGGATGGATGGATGTAATAAATCAAGAATAACAATCTCTCCTATTGTGCAATGTTAGAGGCTGTTTATTTTATAGGTGTAATGACATCATGTTCACAGTCATTACCCAGACATCTCTGACAATCATAATGTGTCAAGATAAGATCCACAGTCTTAACACATATCCGAAAGAATGCTTTAACTATGATGGTACATTTATCCTGCCCTTCATTCATTTTACTACAGCCACTTACCACAAGTTGGCTCTTACTAACCCAATACCCATATTTTATCCTCAGGCAATTTACTCACTGATTGCCATATCCAAAGACATTTCACAGTTCGTAGCTACAATTATTTCATATTAACAAAACCAGTCTGAAAGGCAAGGATGTGATTCCATCATAAGTGAGGCATTTGTTGTGTCCTCATTTGGACAAGGATGGCAGCTGTTCTGTTGGAGTAATTTAGGATGCCAACAGAGACACATATTAAGTAAGTGCACATTACCACTCCTTCATAAAAGAGAAGGGATATATGGGTCTTGGGACATTTGAATAGTCGGGCATTTTGGCAGTATCCGGCGGGCCTTTGGCTCTGTTACACCAAATAATCGGGAGCTTACTGTAGTTGGGTGTTTAGTTACCATACCATACCTTGTGAATTTTGTTCAGATTGCAACAGCCTTCCAAAATATTTACTGAAGATGGTAGGTGGGGACGCTCACCATCCACTCACTCGATGTAGTACTGCTGTGGGTGTCTGCCCTTTCCTCCTTTCCTTCCTCTTCTTTCCTCCATTCTTTCCTCATCTTTATGTCAATGGGTGACTGTACATTCCCTCTTCTGTCTTTCTTTCACTCTTTCCTCTTCCTTCTGCCTGTGGGTGAATCAACACTGAGTGACAAGCCAAATGGTTTCCTGTACACCAGGAAATCATTTACTATGCTGGGTGGTAACCATGTAACCAAATTATGGCGCCTGGCTGTGTAGGTTTATATCCAAGTTGTGGTGGGGTTTATTGCTCAGGTAATGCCACTCAGGGATGAGTGAGGCAGATCACTCTCATCTTAAATGCCAGGACCAACTTGCCTAGCCCCCGGGCTCCTGTGCTCTTAATGGGGCAGCATATGACTGGATGATGGATGAATGGATGGATGAAAAAGTTGAATGGAATGTATCCCTTACTGACTGACTGTTTGCCTTGCTGGTTGCTTGTAAATCAGAAGTACCTGTTTAAAGTCTGATAGCAGTAATTGTTATACGTTTCGTGTTACATTCCCGCTCATTATCTCCAACCAGAGACAAGAAGAAGGAAAAGAGTTCTGTTCCGAAGGGCAGTGAGAAAAAGAAGAGCCGCACTGAAAGCATTCATGAAGAGCCATCCATACATGATGAGGTCAGTGTACACTTTTGTAGAATAGACTGGTTGTATTGCTGTCAAGTACTGCATTCTCAAAGGCCCTAGAAACTAGCCAACCCCTGCGGACCTGGAGACAACACTTGGTGTCTGTCTGGATAGAGACTTGCTCTGACTACTCTTTGCAAACCACACATGAATATTGTACATATTTTGAACCTACCCAGGCCTTATGACTAGTTAGTATTTCTGAGTAAGATTTGTAGGTAGCATAGAAGATTGTTATTACAGTAAACCTTTGCTGTAATGAATCCAGTTGCAATGGATTTTGGATCTAACAAACAAATTTGGGAGGTCCTCCTGCCCTGCCCCGAGATAATGGACTTCCCGGTAGCTTGAACTGTTTTCATATTGTCTGTTTACAGGTTCTGTACTGTGTCGTATGTACAGCATGCGCATATATATATATTTTAATGCAAGGAAGAAGGAACCATAGACCAGGAGCCTTCAAGAATACAAAAACAAGATAGCAGAGAGCCAAATTCAAGATTCGTTCATTTTGAGATGCCGGGACACATTACGTTTGAATGACTGGAGATCATAGGCAGTAGGAAATACAGAGAGAGGGAGACAGTTCCAGAGTTGACCTGTTGCATACATGGAGGACTGGGAGTAATGGTTAACTCTTGTGTCAGACGGTTGGACAGAAAAGTGATGATGGTTTGTTGTTAGATAGGTGCTGTATGCCTACTGTAGTGGTGGAGAGTTGCAAACAGACAGTTCAGAGGAGCAGTGACCATTGATGTAACAATAGAAAAGAGATAAAAATCCAACAGTGTGGTAAAGAGCCAGAGGTTAATGGGAGCCAGTAAGAAGAGGAGAGTTAATGAAATGAAAAGCCTTTGACTCCACCTTGTTGAGAAGAGCTGTATGTGGGAAGCCTTCCCACATATGAGAGTTGTGCTCTATACAGGGATGAATAAAACCTGTGTATAAAGTCAACAACTTTGCAGGGGTAAAGAATGCATGGAGTTGGCTTAGCACATGTAATCTCTTTGAGGCAGATTTTACAGGAGAGCTAATATGATTTTTTCCAAAATAAATCCTGAGAGATTGAAACCCCAGGTATGTTTAATAGATGATGCAGGATTGAGTTAGATATTGTTAAAAATTAGAGGATACTCCCGCGGAAGATTTTGTTGGGTTGAAAGATGTAAGAACCGAGTTTTTGATATCAGTAAAAACAGCAAGATTACTTTTACCCCAATCAGAGATGAAGTCAGACCTTAGATGTGCCATAGCCTCATCCCTTGTTTGTTGAAGCAGGTGCCAAGATGGACACTGTGAGAAGCGAATGGAAAGGTGAAGGGTGGAGTCATCAGCGAATGAGTGGTTGGGGTTAGATGACACAAGGAATTAGAGAGGGGGACAGAAGTAAAATGGATTTCTCCCCCCCCAAAAAAAAAAAAAAAAAAAAAAAAAAAAAAAAGTACAGCTTAGAAGGTCAGTGATAATTAGAAGGAATAGAGTTGGTGATAGGACAGAACCCTGGTGTCATAAGTGTGGGACCAGCGTAAGACAGTGACATAAAATGGTTTAAAGCAATGAATAAGTGGGAACGGTTTCATGTTAATAGATAAAGAATTGTTAATTCTCTCACATCTCATCCCCCTCTCTACCATGCTTCTGCTTTCCCAGCTCCTGTACATTTTTCCTCCTCTTTTTTTCCTGCTGGCTTGCTTTTCCTCCTTGTTATGTCTGTCCCCCTCTCTTACTCCGTGTGTCACATACAAAGGTGATAAAAGAAAGCAGTAAAAGAGGGAATTATATGAATTTCAGGTGTTGTTGATCAACTCTAGTCTGTCTGGTTGAGCATACCCATCATTTGTCCTCATTTTTCATTGTATGATAACGATACATATGAAAAAATCGACAGCATAGCAATTTACTGTGTTGTGCATCAGGTCAGTTACAGGAAAACCTTGATTAGCCAACTTTCTGATTAACTACCAATCCCGGACCCCCAAAACAAAGAAATAAGTAAAGAAATGGACAGTAAAGTAAAAATTCTATCTATCTATCTATTGCCAGACGCCTCAATCCCGTTTGGGGTGGCCACAAACAAATCGCCTCCAAGTCGCCCTGTCCCCCACCATTTCACTACCCTGCTCCCAACTCACACCCCCCTCTCTCATATACCTCTCCACCCCATCCCTCCATCTCATCCTCGGTCTCCCCCTCCCTCTTCCACCCTCCACCTCACTCACATACACTCTCTTCGTCAGTCTTTCACCCTCCATCCTCTCCACATGGCCAAACCACCTCAGTGTGTTCCTCACAACGCTTCCTATCACATCCACATCAACACCACAACGCTCCTTTATATCCTCATTCGTCAGCCTGTCTCTCCACGTGACTCCACAAGCTCCTCTTAAATAACTCATTTCCACTGCTCTCACTCTTGACTTGTGTCCTTCCAACAACGTCCAAGCTTCACTTCCGTACGTTAGAGTTGGTATCACAATACTGTCATGTAGTAACTTTTTCACTTCCATGCTCACTTCCCTGTTTCTTATCACTGCTTTCAAGGAACCTGCAACCTTTCTTCCCTGCTGTACCCTTTCAAGCACTTCACCCTCCAAACCTCCATCCTTACTCATCACACTACCCAAATACTTAAACGTACTCACATTTTCCAATTCCTCACCATCCAACCTCGCTATGCATTCACTGACTTCACCTCTCTCAAAGACCATCACTTTACTCTTCCCTACATTCACCTTTAGGTTCCGTTTCTTACACACTCTCTCAAACTCATCCACCAAGCCTTGCAGCTCCCCTTCATCTTCACTCAACAACACAGTATCATCTGCAAACAACAGTACAGGGAGTTTCCAAACACTATCCTCTCTCACCAGAGGCCACTCCAACATCCACTACCCTACCTTGTACCTCTTTTATTACCCCATCCATGTACAGATTGAACAACCATGGAGACATGACACATCCCTGTTTCAAACCAACTTTCAAAGAGAAAAATTCACTTAGTTCACCATCCACACGCACTGCAGCCTTAGCACCATCATACATACTCTTCACAGCATTCAACAACTTCCCATCTACTCCATATATTCTTAACACTTTCCACAATCCTTGTCTATCCACCCTGTCATATGCTTTCTCCAAATCCATGAAAGCCGCATACAACTTCTTTCCCTTCTCTAGAAACTTTTCCACTAAAGATCTAAGAATGAATATCTGATCTACACAACCTCTTCCCTTCCTAAAGCCTCCCTGTTCTTCTCCAACTAATTTCTCTGTTCTTTCTCTAACTCTGTCTATAAGTATCCTACCATACACTTTTCCTATTATACTAAGAAGACAAATGCCCCTATGATTACCACACACTTCTTTTTCCCCTTTTCCTTTGTACAAGGGAATAATTATACCTGACTTCCAATCCTCCCGGGACTCTACCTTCCTCCCAGGCCAATCTGCACATCTTCCACATCCATTCTACTACTATCTCTCCCCCATGCTTCAGCATCTCACCACACACTCCATCAATTCCTGGGGCTTTCCCCGATTTAACTTTCTTCATTGCTTCCACAACCTCTATCCTACTGATTTCTACCTGTCTTCTCACCTCCCTCCTTCTCCCAGCCATTCCCCAGCCACTTATACTCGCATTACTTCCATCCTCTACGTTCAACAATTCCTTAAAGTGTTCTCTCCATCTGCTCACTTTTTCTCCCTTCTCCACTAGTAATCTACCATGTTTATCTTTCACTCCCCTGCTAACTTCACTTCCACCCTGTCTTACTCTTTTCACTTCTCTCCAGAACATTTTCTTACAGTCCCTCCACTTTACACTCAAATTCCTTCCAAATTCCTCATCCACTCTCTTCTTACTCTCTCTTACTAATCTTTTCACCTCTCTCTTCCTTTCCACATATAACTCTCTCTTCTGCCTCTCAACTTCTTCCACGCCCCTATTTCTCATCCATTCATTGTATGCTTTCTTCTTTTGTGCCACAGCCTGTTTCACCTCTTCCAGTCCACCACGCTGTTCCTTGCACCCCCTCCGTCTTCTCTTCCTTCCACACACCACATCACATGCTGCACATATTTCTTCTGTAAATATCTTACACACACCTTCCACGTCTCCCATCTGCTCCAATTCATATTTGCCCAATCGTTCCTCCACTTCTCTCTTATACTCTGCCTTTTTCTCATCCTCTTGTAACCTTTCCACTCTCCTTGCAACTACTCCTTCCTCTTGCCTTTCCCTTCTTCTATTCCTCCATCTTACTTGCATCCTAATTCTGGCCACCACCAAGTAGTGGTCAGAAAGGCCACTCCCCCAACTTCTATAAACTCTTGCATCCAATATACATCTTCGCATCCTTTCATCCACACACACATAATCAATCATTGCCTTCCTTTCATTCAGTTCACCACCCACCCTTCTCATCACTCGCCATGTATACCTGTGGATCATTTTATTCCTGAAGAGGGTATTGGCTATTACCAACCCCCTCCCAGCACAGATGTCCACTAACGCACTCCCATTCTCATCTATCTCAGCAGGCACACCCCACTCACCAACTATTCCATCCACCTTCACATTACCAACTTTACCATTCATATCACCGATCAAAAACACTCTCTCATTCCTTCCAAACTTTTCCATGCACACTTCCACATTTGTCCAGAACTCTTCTCTCACTCTTCTAGCACGATCTTGCGTTGGCGCATACACACACACAATCGCCCACATTTGTATTCCAACTTTCAACTTTACCCACACAATCCTTGACCCAACTGATCCATACTGTCTTATGCTCTTCTTCCATCTTTTACTCACAACTATACAGACTCCTTCCTTTGCCCTCTCATTCTCATCTACTCCTGCACATATACCCCATCCATACTCCCATTCTCTCACACTTTCTCCTCTCCATTTTGTTTCAGTTATTCCACATACATCCACTTTCGCATCCTCAAGCACCTGGACAATCTCTCTCTCTTTCACCTCATCATTCGCTCCTCTTACATTCCATGTACACATTACCAAGTCCTTTGTCCGGTCCTGGGTCGTCAACGTTTGGTCAGTCCTTGTCCGAGGCTTCTTGTTTGTTTTTTTAGTTAGTTGTTTTCCGGGGAGGGGCACTAACCCTCCGCCAACCCTTTTAGTCGCCTTTTACGACAAGCAGGGATACTGGGGGAGTATTCTTGAAAACCCTCCTACCCCCAGGGGGTTTTCAAGTAAAAATTCAAAAGCAGAAAATCGATTGATATTTTTTGTTGGTTAAATCTTGCCCGAAATGTAGTGATATCACCTGCAGTGAAGGTGAGCAGGGGGTGTGAGTAGGTGAATTAAGACGATACATGCTGCATGGACACTTGCGTTCAAGTCATAGTTTGGTCAAATATTGTTACACGCATCTCTATGGGGCTGTGCACACCATCAGCCACCTGCTGCTCAGAGTCATCTCCCGCCCTGGTCAGGTTAAAAGCCAACAATATCTCGACCAGATGTGAATGGTAACTTCAGCGATATGGTTGTCTGACAAGTGAACAGACTTGGCAACAGTTCGCCAAGTGAATGTCCCGTATTGTTGTGAGTGGAACCTAGATACTGCAAAGTAAGCATCTCCTGACTGCCTATTTGTGCTTCCATGTGTTTGCTAAAGTGACAGTGCTGCCAACTAATGGCAACTGGAAGTATGTTGGGTTTAGTATTAATGATAAGTTGAAAATTAAAACACTTGAAGGAAGGAAGACCAATAGCACGCCTCAAGGCTGAGTGTAATGTGGATGTTACAACAGTGAAAGATCTGATGCATAATCAGGATAAGATAAAGGTTTTTCTCCTAAGTTTGATATACAGTAAGTGAAAAGGGAAAGGAAGCCACCTCAATCAGAAAAATGTTTAAATTGCTGTAAGATAGTGAATTAGAAGGGTAAACATAAGCTTTACTTACAACCGTGGAATCACCTTACCAGATCAGTTCTTCTTCTTCCTGATAGTCCATTATATTTTTCTGGGTGGTAAATAAGTGTTTCTTGTTGAATCTGTTTCCCCATTGTTTGTTGCCTTGTTCTCCAGCATCAACTCTTGTTTGATTTGTCAGCCCGCTGGTGGAGACAACTGTCCTAACCTAACAGTTTAACTAAACCAAACCTAACTTAACTGTACCAAGTAACTTAACCTCCAGTTAAGAAATAAGAAAATACACCTTTGAGTACATTTGAGTAGGTTTCTTCCATTACATTCCCTAATTGGTGTACTCTTCCAGATATGAAGGTTTGGAAACAGGCTATTTTGGAAAAAAATGCCTGTAGGGAGATTTTGGCACAATGCCAAAGTAATCTTGGCGTCTAGGGGTTAAAGTAATGCGCACATTTACCATTAGCAGTCAGTTTACAGGTGATCTTCACAAGAAAGACCAAATGGTGTTCCTGTTCATGGTGGACATCCAGCATGCTGCTGAATATCTTGCCCAGCATCTCGGTGTGGCAGATTTCAAGGCTAGTTCAAGTTGGCTTTGGCAGTTTTGTCAATGCCACAGCATCAGTAATAAGCCCATGTATTGTGAGAGTTTCAGTGCAGATGTTAAGGGTATAGATCTGTTATGTGAGAAATTGAATGAGTTCATTCAGTCTGCCAAGCTTGAAATTTTTCAGCTTTACAGCACAGATGAAACTGGGTTATTTTGTTATTACAGTATTATGTTCATTGACTTTTGGTATGATTATTTGTGGTCTCTGTGCTGGTTCGTATTTATTCACTAAAATGTTAAAATTTTAAAACAAATGCTGTCAAAATGTGAATGGGAAATGAATAGAGGTACAGTACTTAAATGAGGTGAGTTGGGGATGAGGCATATTTTAAAAAGGTATGTTTTATTCCTATAGACTTTATTTACTACTAACTGGCCTTTTGGATTATCTGTCATCCCCATTGCCCCATATGTAGGCGGTTAATCAGTGTTTTACTATATAACGTTGGTTCGTTGGGTATATGTGTTTTGCCAAGGGTCACTCGTCCACCGGAGTCTAAAAACAAGTTTCCAGCTTACCTAAACTGGTAGTTATTTCACTTCACTGCACCTTACTTGCTGCATACCACCAAAAATGAGTTAAACAAAAAAAGTTTCCAACTTGCCTAAGCCGGTACAGCAATTATTTCACTTCTCTGCTCTTCACTTGCTGCTTGAACTCCAGCATCACACTGTTGTTCCATCACTGACACTGGCATCCTTGATAGTGATGAGTTTAAAGACCATCTTGGAACAAACAAATGAGAGTAAGCGTGTCTGTCGGTGACCTTATGAACAAAAATAGCGATCATACATCACTGGACTTGTTAAGTCACAAACTGGTAGTAAATTTGATAATGGCTGGGCCATATTTTAATCTGTGATATGTTATATTAAGTAGGAATTTGTTGGTTTGTCCATACTTTGCTTGTGAGGTTATAACAAGTTAGGTAAGCTTAAGTTTTGTCAGGTTAAAGATGAAATTTGTTTTTTCCCAGCAGATAGACCGAACCACTGAAGTGGCGCAGAGCAATAGCACCTCTCAAGAGAAGCCCAGGTTAGTAATATTACCCTTTCAGTTCAGTGAGTTTTATTTCATTCTTTGCCATCTTCAGGTAGTTTTGTCAGCTTTTGAGGAAATTAAAAAATGAAGAGGCCATATATATACCCCTTCTCTGCGAGGTCTCCCCTTTATGTGAATAAAATAGTGTGAAGGTGGCAAGAATATATCAGTAAAACATGTCACTGGATTTAAGGGGATAACTTCAAAAGATTGTTATCTGTGACAGTATATTTACTCTTAATAAGTTGATTTTGCAGTAATGGTGAATTGTGAGGCAGCTGAATATGCAGAATTTGCTTATGTTATTTTTAAGGCATGGTCTTGGATGTTTCTGTGAACAGTAAAACCTCTCTACATTGGACTAATATGAGGTTGATGCAGTGTGATTAAAGTTAAATTTGTAATGTAGCCAACATTACCGTACCAGTTATCTCCAGGTATGTTAGAGTGCAGTCCAAAATACTGGGAAAAAGGTTGATGAACCCTTATTGATCAGTGCTGATGTAAAGTCAAAAGTTTTCCAGGGTTGACATCTGTAGTATTGAGAAGTCTTATCTATATAAATGAACTGGCAAGCTCAGTGGCATGGAGGATGCATTACACAGACCTATTTTTGTATTGAGGACTTATTTACTGTAAAAGGGGCTAGGTCATAATGAACGAGGAGAAGCATAGAACAGATACAAGGCATAGACATTGAAACAGAGGGTAATGGTTGTAGACTGTGGTACGGTATGGTGTAGGTTTGATTATTTGATTGCTGCAGACTGGTGTTAGCTTGTAAGTGTCCGACCTATGCTCTCAGTGGCAGTCAGTGTGACTAAAACCCTTTGTCAACAGCATCCCTTCAACATGAGGCCAGTATCAGACTGACTGACAGCCACTGCACTTTGGGTCATATTTTAAATGGCATTAGAGATTTCATTGCACCTGTTTGTAAGCAATGTATTCTGCACATTACATCTCAATATCCTTTTATATATTATTGGTGCAAAATATGTCGGTATTAAAACAATGCATATAACATACAAGCTTTCGGTACAGTGTGCAAAATAAATTAATGGTGGATGAGGTGATCTTAATCTTTCCATGCTGTCTTATGGATCTTATTAAATAACTGCACTTGCTCCCCAGGCCTTTCTCCCGAAGTGCCACTGCTGTCCCACTGCCCATCGACCCTGATAGCCTAGACTCATCGCAAGTCATTGTTCTCAAGCCTTCACCTGTCATGGAAGATGAGACTGCTGCCAGGCAACCGAAGAAAACTCGCAAAAAAAACAAAAAAGCAAAGACCACAACTCACCTGGATCTCTATGGGGACCCACTAGCCAGTGATGAAGCTATCCAGTGAGTTGCACTTTTAGTGTCTTTCTTCACCCCTTGAGTACGATGATGTATTTATCATTTCTCTGATCCAGTTCATGTCCCTGATGTGTAGTTATGAGTTTATATGAATTAACTCTTTCGTGTAAGCAAAATTATTTGGGGTTTTAAAGGTTGAGCCGTATTAGCAGTGTGAAAGCAACACTTAATGCAGTGGTGGGGTGGAGAGATGGGCAGTCCAAAATACATTATGACTTCTGTGGGTAGCACTGTGGTTACTCAGTCATTACTCCTGGCAGGTTGTAGTTGAAGGGTTAATAAGGTTGTCCCCAGACAATTTCAGTCAACTTTGTTAGGACCTCTTGAATTGAATGGGCCAGTAAAGACTGTATATAACCCTCATCAGTTCAGGCCTCTTATATTTTTATGTGTATCTGCAGTATAGCCAAATATAGTAAGGCACCAGCTTTTGCGACATCAAGATTGGCGAAATCGCAGTTTGGTGGCAGCCATCAAATATATTCCCGTGATTGCACATTCCGACTCAACAACGCACATTTCTGTTCTTCGGCATCACAAACATTGGATTCTTGTCATGGTGACACCAGCCCCAACACTCAGTTTCGGTCTGTTTCCTGCAGGTGTTCAGTATGTCCACATGTTGAATGTTGCACTCTGGCATCCTTGATTAGTCTATATGTCTATCTATCTATAGCGCGACTCCCTAATCCCGCAAAGAGTGGCCGCAGACAAAACACCTCCAAGTCGTTCTGTCACCCACCATTTGACTACACTCCCCGCAACTCACTTCCCCCTCCCTCACATACCTCTCAACTCCATCCCTCCACCTCATCCTCGGTCTACCCCTCCCTCTCCCTCCCTCCACCTCACCTACATACACCCTCTTAGTCAGTCATTCATTCTCCATTCTCTCCACATGTCCAAACCACCTCAATGTATTTCTCCTGATCTCAACCACATCCACCCCACAACGTTCTTCACTTCTTCATTTGTCAACCTGTCACTCCACGTGCTTCTCTCGAGTAACTCATTTCCACTGCTCTCACTCTTAATTGTTCCCCTCTTGCAAGGTCCACGCCTCGCTTCCATACGTCAGGGTAGGGATCACAGTACTATCACACAGTGACTTCCTAACTTCCCTACTCACCTCCCTATTTCTCATCACTACTTTCAGTGAGCCAACAACCTTCCTTCCCTGCTGTACCCTTTCACGCACTTCATCCCCCAAAGTTCCATCCTTACTCATCACACTACCTAAGTACTTGAATGCACTCACATTCTCCATATCCTCACCATCCAACCTCACTGTATATTCTGTGACTTCATTCCTCTCAAACACCATAACTTTACTCATGTTAACATTAACTTTCAGATTCCTCTTCCTACACACTGTCCCAAACTCATTCACCAAGCCTTGCAACTCCCATTCATCTTCACTCAACAATACTGTATCTTCAGCAAACAGCAACACCAGAATCTTCCAAATCTCACCCTCATTCATTAGAGCGACCCCTACATCCACTGCCCTACTTTGTACCTCCTTTACAGCCCCATCCATGTATATATTAAACAGCCATGGAGACATCACACAACCCTGTTTCAGTCCCACATTGAGATCAAAGAACTCACTCAGCTCACCATCCACTCGCACCGTAGCCCTAGCTCCTTCGTACGTACTCTTCACAGCACTCAACAATTTCCCCTCCATATATTCTCAATACCTTCCACATACCTTGCCTATCTATTCTGTCATAAGCTTTCTCCAAGTCCATGAAGGCAGCATACACTTTCTTTCCCTTCTCTAGATACTTCTCCACTAAACATCTTAGAACAAATATCTGATCTACACACCCTTTTCCCTTCCTAAATCCCCCTTGTTCTTCTCCAACTAGCTCCTCTGTCATATGCCTAACCCTATCCATGAGTATTCTACCATATATTTTACCAGTCACATACTTCTCTCTCCCCCTTTCCTTTGTATAAAGGAACAATTATACCTGATTTCCAGTCCTCTGGAACCCTTCCCTCTTCCCAAGCCAATCTACACAGCTTCCATATCCACTCCACAACAATCTCACTCCCATACCTCAGCATTTCACCACATACTCCATCAATTCCTGGGGCCTTTCCCATCTTGATCTTCTTCATTGCTTCCACTACTTCCACCCTACTGATCTCTTCCTCCCTCCTCTCATCTCTTCTTCTCCCAGCCATTCCCCAACCACTTATACTCGCACTTCTCTCACTCTCTACATTCAGCAAATCCTCAAAGTGCTCCTTCCATCTCCTCAATTTCTCTTTCTTCTTCACCAACAATCTGTTATTCCTATCATTCACTCCCCTACTATTTCCCCTTTTACACTGCCTTACTTTCTTTACCTCCTTCCAAAACAATTTCTTAGTCTCCCTCCATTTCACGCCCAGATTCCTCCCAAACTCTTCATCCACTTTCTTCTTACTCTCCTTCATCAGTCTCTTCACCTCCCTTCTTCTGCTCACATATACCTCTCTCTTCTCTCTCTCTCATCTTCTCCCCTACCTCTACTCGCTAACCATTTACTATATGCCCTCTTCTTTTGTTCCACAGCTCGTTTCACCTCATCATTCCACCATGCTTTCCCCTGCACACCCCTGCATCTCCTCCTCACTCCACAAACCACCTCACACGCTGCGCCTATCTCTTCTGTGAATAACTTACATACGTCTTCCACCCCTTCCATCTGCTCTAACTTATACCTTCCCAATCTTTCTTCCACTATGCTCTTATACTCTGCCATTTTCTCACTATCCTGCAAGTTCTCCATTCTTCTCACAGGAGCTGTTTCCTCCTGTCTTCCCCTTCGTCTCTTCAAACATTTTCTTTGCAGCTTTACCTTGGCCATCACTAAGTGATTAGTAATTGCCAGAAATATGAGGCACTCCATGGAGGAACACCTAACTCACCAAAATAAGGTTTTGAGATATGGGGGGTTAAAGTTTTGCAATTTTAGTTTTGCCATAATGTCGCCAAATATTGTTGGAAAAATATGATTATGGTCCAGTTTTTAAGCTGTGGGGTTACCTGATTAGGGAGATGTCCAAAATAAAGTTTATATTGCTATAAATTTAAACAATCAAGGCAAAGAATCACCCCCTTGTTTACCACAGTATCAGCTATCCCAGACACATGTTTCCCCCAAAACGTCCTAAGCAATACATTAGTATTAAAAAAAAGTAACAAAGAATGGCAAATTGTAAAATAGTCATCACTAAGTATTTTTAATAATTGGTATTGGTATATGCATTTATTAATGGCCAGAAAATGTGATAATAAGTAAGCAGAAAGAATAAAACAATTGTCATCATGATCATCATCATCTAATCTTACGTTGCCCCATGAGGAGCGTAGGAGCCTGGGGCTAGGCGAGTTGGTCCTGGCATTTAAGATGAGAGTGACCAGCCTCACTCATCCCTGAGTGGCATTACATGAGCAAATAAGCCCCAACCACCCCTTGGATATAAACCTTCACAGGCTAAATCCGAGTGGAGCACTGTTATTACCCACTAAACCACCAGGTGCCAAAATTTGGTTATATGGTTACCACTCAGCATAGTAAATGGTTTCCTGGTGTACAGGAATCCATTTGGCTTGTCACTCAGTGTAGAGTCACCCACAGGCAGAAGGAAGAGGATAGAATGAAGGAAAGAAAGACACAAGAGGGAGTGTAAAGTCACCCGCATGCAGAAGAAAGAGGAAAGCATGAAGGATAGAAAGACAGAAGAGGATGGATGGAAAGAAGGATGGAGGAGAGGAAAGGGCAGACACGTGAGAGCAGCACTACATCAAGTGTGTGGATGGTGAGCGCCCCCACCTAAAACAATGGTAATTACATTAATTGCAGCCATGTTTCCGCTTGTAAAGTCTTGTGGGTGGGTAGTTGATATTACATAGTTAACAGTAGAAAATAATCATCATCTGGATCTTCATCATTCTAAGCAGCTGTGTGGTCACTATGTCTTGCAGCATCATGTTGCAAGGTGTATGGGCTGACTTAATCCTCACCTTCATTTCGTTTCTCCTTGTCTACCACTTGTTTCCATGTATGGATGCACCTCTGGCACTTCCTGGAGGTACTAAGAACATTCATCTCTTCAGCACTATTATTGTCACTCATGATGACCACCAGATATGCCAAAAACAAACAAAAAAAGGTTGCTGGTTCCTTGAAAGCAGTGATAAGAAACAGGAAAGTGAGCATGGAAATGAAAAAGTTACTACATGACAGTATTGTGATACCAACTCTGACGTATGGAAGTGAAGCTTGGACGTTGTTGGAAGGACACAAGTCAAGAGTGAGAGCAGTGGAAATTAGTTATTTTAAGAGGAGCCTGTGGAGTCACATGGAGAGACAGGCTGACAAATGAGGATATAAGCGTTGTGGTGTGGATGTGGATGTGATAGGAAGCGTTAGGAGGAACACCCTGAGGTGGTTTGGCCATGTGGAGAGGATGGAGGGTGAGAGACTGACAAGGAGCGTGTACTGTATGTGAGTGAGGTGGAGGGGGGAAGAGGGAGAGGGAGGCCAAGGATGAGATGGAGAGATGGAGTGGAGAGGTATAAGAGAGAGGGGGGTGTGAGTTGGGAGCAGGGCAGTGAAATGGCGGGGGACAGGGCAACGTGGAGGTGATTTGTTTGTGGCCACCCCTTACGGGATTAAGGCGTCTGGCAGCAGATAGACAGATAGACAGAAATCCGGGGATAGCCTGATGGGGCTGGGTTGGCTGGGATTAGCTGGCTGGGAGGCATTGTGTGAGATGTACATTTTCATTGGCTGCCTGGAATGGTGACTTCGGACCTTCACCACGGAGCCTTGGCTGAGAGCTTGCGGACAACACTGCATGGTCTGTCCCATTGAAAGACATGGGAACTTCAGAGGAGAAACTCCGAGTACACCAGTATCTGACCTGTCCATTCTCTTATGTACATCCTCATGTATGTGGAACCACAGAAAACGGATTTTCTAGCATGTACTGGAATGAGCTCGAACTTCTCCATGGAGTGCCTCATATGTCGTCTTGTTCTTAAGTGGAGGCGGAGGTGGACCAGGTGATGGAAATGGTGTAAGAAGGCGTTATTGTGGAACAACAGATGGTAATGGGAAGGCCAAGCTTGACTACCGCAAGGGGGTGAAAAAATGCGAGTACTGTATGATGATGAGTTAAAAAATAGAACTGTGGCGTAAATGGAGAAAGGTGTTCGTAAATGTATAATGTGCCAGAGGTAACTGTGTGTAGTATGAGAAAACAGCCGAGTGAACTTAAAGCCAGTTGAGCCCTTGCGAAGAAGGTGACGAGTGAAATCAGTAACTGAGTACAAGTCAGTTTCATACTGTATTTAAGTGTATTTCATTATGTTTTTATGTTTTGTCGTTAATGTTACTTTATGATTTAATGTGTTAATAGCAACATTTTAGGTAACTTCAGGATGTATTTAAAGCAAGAAATATAATAGGGGGATGAGTTTTCTTATGGGTCTGGTCCCAATTAGCTTATTAGTTCCCTACCAGTGAAACCAGGGGGAACGTAGGTTTGCGTGGTTCCGTCAGTATGTCAGTACGTTAGTCCGTCAGTAATTTCGTGTCTACTCTGTAACTTTCACGTGCATGTTGATGTAATGTAACACAATTGTTCCCTATACCATGAGGGTATGTTGTGCATAACAACCAGCCATCTACTCTCACGCTCAAAGACATATTTGGGGCTAAAACGAGGTCGTCTGCAATTTCGTTTCTGCTCTGTAAGTTCCACTTGTACGGACAGATTTTGATATAACATCACACAATTGTTCCCCATACCATGATAGTGTGTCGCATGCAATAACCAGCTCTGTACTCCCAACGTCAAGGTCACTCTTGGGGCTCAAACAAGGTCGTCTGCATTTTCATGTCTGCTCTGTAACTTCCACGTGCATGGACAGATTTTGACATAACTTCACACCACTGTTCCCCATACGATGAGGATGTGTTGTGCACAACAACCTGCCATCTACTCCCAAGGTCAAGGTCATTTGGGGCCCAAACAAGGTCGGGTGCCGTCTGTCTGCAGTTTCGTGTCTGCTCTATAGCTTCCACGTGCATGGACAGATTTTGATGTAACTTCACATAATTGTTCCCCATACCATGACAGTGTGTTGTGTGCAACAACCAGCCATCTACTCCCAAGCTGAAGGTCACACATGGGACTCAAACAAGGCCGGGTGCTGTAATACTTAACAGCCATACCTACATTCGTGTCTGTTCTGTAACTTCGACATGCACAGACAGCTTTTGATGTAAGTGGATAACACGATTGTTCCCCATACCGTGACAGTGTGTCGTGCCAGCCATCTACTCCCAAGGTCAGGTACATATGTATGGTTATCATCTTGTAGGGGACTTTGTATTGCATGTCAATACAGTACTTCCCATAAGGTCAATGCCTGAACTTTGGCTGAATCAACTTTGGTGGCACAATTCACAGTCCCTATTAGGTGCGAAACCTGGTGCCATGCTGTACTTTAATTCCAGAAAAGATTGCCACAATTGCATCAGTTGCATTGCTTCCTTGTTGTCATTTTGTCCTCTGCCAACTGGCTGCCCTCTCTTCAGTTCACACACCTCTCACTCTTGTACCTTTTCACCCCATCCCTTTATCTCATTGTTGATTGCCCCCTCCCTCTCCCCCCCTCCACCTTGTTTACATATACACTCCAGGTCAGGCTTTCATTCTCCATTCTCTCATATTGGATGGGTTAATGAATGGTGTATCTAACCCTTTCTGCTCAGAAAAGTCTGTCAAAAGGTGAATAACATTATGAAAAAAGCAAGAATAGATTAGAAAATGTTGTTGGTTAGTTTAACTGCTGCATGTTTTTCAGCATGCAGTTATCTTTGTTGAAAGTTGTTTGATTACTGTGGTTCTGATTGATTAATTCAGTTTCTTCAAGTGTGACTCATTACCAAGTAGTTTGATTTTTATTTTTTCACCCCACTGTCATGAACAAAAGTCTTGTCTCAGTTAAAGGAATTTCACATAAAGCATTTTGTCTGCAAATATCTTAGACTTTTAAGTGGGGGTGAGAGTATAGTTGAAGTCTTATTTAACTGGGCTATATTGCAGGCTTTTGAGTACTGTTTACTTTTGATGGCAAGTTTGTATGCCTAGTTTCTCAGATCTTATTACATTAAGTACTGTATTGTGGTTAACCAGGAATGAGTATGTGGCTCGGTTGCGTGCCTTGAAGCAGCAGAAGGAGGCTCTGGAGGGAGACATGGCTGCATCCTTCATGATCAGCTCCCCTGGATCCCCTAGTTCATTATCAAAGTTGCAGGTGAGACTTGCTTTAATTTTTTCTTCATAGCGATGGGAAGTCTATCTATTTATTGCCAGATGCCACAGTCCTATAATATAAGGGGTGGCCATTTAACTTTGAGTTATTTCTTTTACAGGGAGGGGCACTATCCCTCCACCAACCCACTTGCTGACACGTAGGGAACACAAATGGTATGGTTATACGGTTACCACCCAGCATTGTAAATGGTTTCTTGGCTTACAGGAAACCATTTGGCTTGTCACTCAATGTAAAGCCACCTGTAAAGGAATGAAAAACAATAAGAAGTGGCAGGAAAGATGGGAGAAATAGGAAGAGAGGAGTGCAGGCACAGAAAAAGAATGATACAGGCTAAGGAAGAAGTAGGCAGCACTACATCAAGTGAGTGGACTATTCCATTCAGTATTTCATTGCTGCTTGGCCTAACTTGGTGGGTTGTAGAATAAAGCCCTCTGTTTACTGGTTCAGAGGATATAGTGCCTGGAGAAGCTGTACAGTATGTTCATATTACGCTTACCCGCTCAAAAGATCTAGTGTGTGAAGAAGCTGTATGTTCATATTGTGCTTACTGGCTCAAAAGATGATGATGATGATGGTGCTTCGTGCTGTAATTGTCTCTTTGCTTGTCCTGGATGTTTAGATATAGAGGAAGGTGAGGTAGTGGTGGTTTGGGGTTGTGTGTGGTGGTGTGAAGGAGCGAGCATTGCCACGTGAGTGTGAGTCATGGCTGTGCTACCTTCCTCTGCCTCACTTTCCTCCCCAGCACTGGGAAGATTCCGTGCCAAATCTTCCTTTTGCTCATACACATCTTCGCTAATATCTTCCTCACTGAGGTCACTGTATTCCCGGTCACTTTCATCTGGACCAAAATAAAATCCCAGGAAACTTTGATGGTGTAACATAGGTGGGTTGGCATCACTTGGAGGATGGTGTGCTGGCATGTTTTTTTGGAGGTTTTACAGTATATTCTACACTCGAATCTCTTTCACTAGTAGGTGCATACTTCCTTTTCTGTGGAATAAGACCTCGAGCACCACTTTTATTGGTAACAACACATGAAGTTGAGGGCTGGAACGAACTCGACAGACCAACTGTAGACGCCATGACTTCTTGAAGCAAATTGGGCTCACATGGCTGCGTGATGTGGTTTGGAGGATGCTAAAAGGGTGAACTGGCAACCACAAGTGTGGGCGGATGAATACACAATGTACTCGCGCCATAATGCAGGGCGCAACTTTTGAAATATGTGGATTTTAAAAGGAATGTCGCAGCCTGTCTACCGGACATTTTTAAAAGGAACATCGCAGCCAAGGGGTTAATTCATTTACTTAACTACTATAGTTTCTACGAAGTAATGCTATTTTTTTTAATTTTTCTGAACTGAGGTGACACACGAGCAGATTTTAGCCTGGTTCCAAGGGTTAATAAATATCCACGTCCTTACCACACACAAAGAGTTTGTGGTCTATATACAAAGAGAAGACAGAGAACTCAGAACTGGCAATGCTGAGTTCTTCTTAGCACCGTCATAAAGTGCAGCATGACAAGATTTAGCATAATTATGCAAAATTTAGCATATTTCTCCAGAAAATCGTTGGTTTAGCATATAATTTAACATACTGTACTGTCAAATCGTTCACATTGCCAGTGAAATTTTGTCCATTAAACACTAACAAACATAATTAATTATTAATATGATGATTTTTGTCACAAGAATAAAGATGTATTGGATATCCACAGCCACATATGTGGAACTTCTGCATCTGCATCCATGGATCTCTGAATTCAGACATCCAGTAGATCTCTAGCATGTATGTGTGCGTATTTATGAGTGAGAGAAAGATAGTGTATGTGTACATATGAGCGTGTTCCGTGTGTGTGTGTGTGAGAGAGAGAGAGAGGTGAAAGTGAAAGGGAAGGTGAAATTGAAAGGGAATATGAAAGTAAAAGAAAGGAAGGTAAAAGTGAAGGTGAGTGAATGTAGTAGTAAAGGTAAGCTTGAAAGTGAGAAAGTAAAGATGCAAGTGAAGGTGAAGATGAAATACAAATTGAAAATGAAAGTATTAGTGAGAGTGAGTGTAAAGGTGAATCTGAAAGTGAAAGTGAGCCTGGAAGTGAATATGACAGTGAATGTGATTGTCAAAGTGAACATGAAAGTGAAGGCTTTCACGAAGAGAGAGAGAGAGAGTGAGAGAGAGAAGAACTACAGGAATGACAAGCGGCATCCCTTCTAATAACAGAGAGGAAATAAGCATAATGTCAGTCCCTCATCTCTCTCTCTCCTTCTCCATTCCCTCCCTTCCTCCTCCTCCCCCGCTGGGGGGAAGAGAGAGAATAAATACAGGAATGACACAAGCGGCATCCATTTTAATAACAAAGAGGAAATACGCATAACATTGGTCCCTCCTCTCTCACTCCATCTCCATTCCCTCCCTCCCTCCCTCTCGCTTTCTGGGAGAGAGAGAGAGAGAGAATTTTTCCCTCCTCTCTCTCTCTCCTCCATTCCCTTCCTCCCTTCCCCTCCTTCTATAGGTAGAGAGAGAGAGAGAGAGGGAGAAAGGTGACCATGTCTCACGATGTACTGTAGTGGCCTTTTACAATGACTTTCGAAGTTAGGTTATGTACAAAGGGGGCCAGGGGAGAAGTCCATTATCCAGAGAGAACCATTACCTGGACATGCCTGTGGCTTTGTTATGTTAGATAATGGAAGGATTACAGTATAGTTGTGGGAAATCATTTGACTTGTCTTTTAGTGTAGAGCTACTTGATGGCAGCACTACTTTGAGTGAGTGGGGAGTGTGGACCTCCAACAACAAATTGTTGATAACTATTTCAGTAATTGCTGTTGCACTGAGGATCTGAAAGTGTGTTAATGCAAGTAATTTATTGGCCAATGAAGAATACCAATCTTTTGTGTTACTTGTCCACTGTAATCATGGCACCTACATTTTTTTTTTTTTTTTTTTTTTTTTTCCCCCCCCCAGCAGATACATAATTTCCCTTTCTCCATTGTAACCTATAAGTAGTAGTTGCATCCCCAGGCTCATCTTAATGTCAGCTCCGTGGACTGCAGGCTGAAGTTATTCTCTTGCAGTCCACCATCCTACTTTTGGAGGATAGGGACGGAATTGAAGGATGTTTGTATATCAGGCAATGGAGCCACCCAGTCGTATCAATGCCACCACATGAAGACATTGTTCCTCTGCATTAGAATTATAGGTAAAGGACACGGGCAGTGTTTTCAGTGTCCCTGATGTTGAGCCTTCCATTCTCTTAATACTAGGAGCTTTTAAAATCCTGTTTCTTTATTTACCCATTCAGCTGGATCCCGAAAATCCATTCTACCTGCCCCAACATCTTCGAGACAACCCTGAGGAGCTAGAGCGTGTTCTGCAGATGAAGATTCAGGTGTCCAATACTGGACTTAACCGTGAAACTATTGACACGCTGTTACAGTAAGTCTCAGTTTTAGTCATCCCTTATTTCACCATTTGTCTTAAAAAGACTATGGACAGTGTTAGCATGTGTAGACATTTTCCTTTGATAGGAGCTCTCAGTGTCCATTGCATAATAGCCATTTCCCTTTTTGAATCCCTATCATGAAGACCTTATCCCAGATCTTTTCAGTCTATCTCTAGGCATTCTTCCCTCCACATCCATAATCCCCCACCACCACCATCTCCCCAACCCCCGAAATCACCATCACCCTCTCTCAGTCGCTCACCAAAAAATGCATCACATAATGTGCGTTACATGTACAGTACAGTATGAGATTAATGCAAGATGGGAACCATGAGAATTTGTTTTCATTTGATTTTGCACTAAAATGACATTTTTAAAATGGAAATAATTTACAGTAGCCCCTCATTTATCCGGACATTGGACCTTGGCTATATTAAACCATTATCTGAATTTACTTGAATTTACATGCTATTATCCAGATGTAAAAGTCCCTGAGAATTTTGGCCGGCCAGCCGACATGTTCAGGGGTTTGGTATCGTGGCCGCTGGGCTTGAGCCATGAACAGGAAGTAGGCCGTAACCCACAACCAGAGCTAAAATATCTGTCCGCCCCTATACTGAATGGTCAAAGTTGCATGCTCGTCCGATCCCTCCAAACGAAGCTGCAGCACCCAAGTAATTCGACTGTAATCCACAAGCGATGTCAAAACGTCCGTGCGCATAACCACTAAATCTTCATTATCACACGGCCACTGGGCTAAGTCTTTCCTAACTGCCACTGAGATTGTAACACAGACCGCAACCCACGAGTACATGTTCAGTGACAACTGCCGTCTGCCTCTTGATCAAACATCCAAGGTCGTCCACTCCCCCTGAGTTGTGTTTCTGCATGGCCACTCAATATCCAACAGACACCAAGTTACGAGTAAATGTATGGTAAAAGCGCCTGTCTGCCTCGTGACAGAAGAATGAAAATCCTGCCCACAGTCATGCATTTCCTCTCCTCCCGTCCCTCCTCCATACCCTCCCGGCTCCCTCCTCACTCCGTCAGTCTCTACTCTCTTCCATGGTGATAACACTGACGTGAGTTTTTATATTTTTTTGCGGTTTATTCAACTGCTATTGGTCATATCGAAATTCCGCAAAATCAACAAGGAAGCTCATGAAATTCTGCTTCTGTACATATGCTTAACTCAGGGAAGGTGCCGCCAAATTTTGCACTAGGATTGTGGGAAGTTATATGAAGGTAAGTTTTACGCCAGAACACTTTATTCTCACTGCATTTCTGTACTTTTGCCCAATTAGTTTTATGTGTTTTCATTAGCTTATCTCATAGTATAAACACCAGCAAAGATGATGGTATACCATTTATACCAATATAACTAATTTCCAGTGGCATATTTGGCTGTAGATTTTTTTTTCAGCCCGAGGAGCAATCACTTGTCACAGATAACTGATTTTCAAACCGTCTTCAGTTTTTTTGTGGAATTTTTGTTGTTTATGCATTTTCTTGATGTTTAGCATTAATATGGACAGTCCTATAGATATTTTGATGTCTCAGTATGGCAGAATGACCAGAAAACAGTGCCAAAATTGGGATGGATACTGTCCATACAGTATTGTATAAGTGGGATGATTTCTGGATTCCATTTTTTTGAGGGGGGGGGGTCTTGGTGTTTAGCATTGCTGTGGATATTCCTATGTGTGTTTTGATGTGTAAATATGGCAGATTGACCTGAAAACAGTGCCAAAATTAGGAGGGGTCCTGCTCATACAGTATGTATACGTAGGGTGTTTTTTGGTTTTCAGTGTTCTTTTTTCTATGGTTTTCTTGGTGTTTAGCACTACTTTGGATATTCCTATGTGTGTTTTGATGTCTAAATATGCCTGAATGACCAGAAAACAAAGCCAAATTAAGCATAGGTGCTGTACAAATAGGTTAGGTATAGGTTGGAGGTTGGGTATAGGTAAGGTCTGGGTATGGTTGGTAAATAGCGTTCATTATCTGGATGTTGCCACTATGCAGACGTGCCTTTGGCTCTATTATGTCCAGATTAATGAGGGATTGCTGTATTTTGATCGATTGATTGATTGATCGATTGTCATACTCTCACTTCTCCGATGGTACTTCCCTCAACCTGTCTTGACTAATATCATCAATGTAGTATAGACAAACTAGCTTCTGATACCACATCACCCACAGACAACACAATCATCATCATCACTCAGACCTCCTTTCCCACCCTAGGGCAGGGTGAGGAGTAGCAATGTCCAGACAGCCCAAGTTTGCCCAGTTCAATGGGCCACACTTCCGTTGACTCATCATTCAAGCCCCCGAATCTTGGCTCTGTCTGATGCACTAAAAGCGTTCATCACGTTCTGTAGCTTCACATGATCGTATCTGATAGAGTCAGTCTGGGTGCTGTCACAGTAAAAGGGGTGCCAAATCCCTGATCATGTATTTCTTCTCACAACATTCATCCAGCCAGCTCGATCTCTTGTCAGTTCACTAGCCACACTGACTTCCATACTTCTCTTCCTCACACACTCATCCACCCTATCCTTTCACCTTCTCTTTGGCATACCTCACCTCCTCCCTCATCAAATTCACTCAGATATACCTTTTTCACCACTGTTATTATCCATTCTCTTCACATGACCATACCATCTCAGTACACTCTCTTCTCCTCTGGTGTCCACAGACTTCCTCACTCTGCATCTTTCATGAATCACATATTTCGTATCCTATCCACCCTCTGTACTCCACGTACATTCCTCAGCAGTCCCATCTCCACTGCTGTCACTCTTGACTTTTCATTTTCATGCCACACCATAGTCTCACATACATATGTTAAAGCCGGCACTAACACTCCATGTTAGCCTCGTGCAGCTGCAACACTCAAGCCTCTTTTTCTAATCAGGGACTTCATAGCCTCAGCTACATTCCCTCTTTGTGTCACTCTACTTTCCACTTCTTTTGCACATTTTCCCTTCATTCGTATCATTGTACCCAGGTATTTGAACTCTCTCACCAATTCCAGTCTCTCTCCATTCACTTTAACATCATACTTGGAGTCACCTTTCTCTCAGTAAGCATCACTTTACTCTTCTACATTTACTCTTAAGGTATCATGCTCACAGACATTAGCAAAACTCTGCACTAGTCTACCAAGTTCTTGTAAGGTATTTGTGAGTAGTAATTGCATCATCAGCATACAAAAAATTTGAAATAGTCCATCCATTACCATTCATTACCAACATTATCCCTCTCTCCATTACTCATGTTTTTACTTCTCTCATCACCCCAGCTATATAAATATTGAATAACCATGAGGATATCACACAACCTCGTCACATGCCCACACCAATCGTGAACCATTCACTTAGATGCCCAGTTACCCTTGGACATGCTTCACTACCATCATAAAGACTTGATGACACCTAGCATCTTACCATTTACACTGTACATGTGCATTACCTTCCACAGTCCTTTTTTATCTACTGTACTTTGTCGTATGCTTTTTCCAGATCTGTCGTATGCTTTTTCCAGATCCATGAATGCCTTAAGTCCTTCTCACAAGCCTTCTCTACTATCTGTCTTATCGCAAATACAGTATTTGATCCACACATCCTTTGGCACTCCTAAAGCCACCCTGTTCATCATTCACTAGGACCTCTGATTTCTCTCTTACTTTTTAATAATTCTTCCATATACCTTCCATACCACAGCCAATAAACTTATGTCACGATCATTCTTCACTCACTTCATTCACCCATATTTTTGTGTAGGGGTACAATTACAGCCTATTTCCACTCTGCTGGCACAGTTTCACTCATCCATGCCTTTTTACATATCTCCAACAAGCACTTTATTCCTCTCTCTCTACTGTAGCACCAGTTGAGCAGGGCAGTACTCCCGAGGTGGATGGAAAGCTGATGACAGAGAGTGCTGGAGCTCCCGTTTCATCAGCCCTCAGGACTAGTTCCTGACCATCCCCTTTTGCTGAACTTTTTCAGTGTCTCAGTTACACAGAGAGTAAGCCAGCATGCTCTCCAGTACAAATTTCTCAAACTATCTACACCAGACTACATGCACAGTACACACTACACTTCGTTTTCCAAAAATAAAAAATCATGGCGTCACAACACACAGCCTCGGAGTCCCCGGGGGGGGGGGGGACCATAAATGCCCCCACCATCTGCCCCTCTCCCGATGACGACTCGAGGTGCCTGGAACCACTGTCTGACTCTCTTCTTCTTCATTTCTGCAACATTCGCGGCCTTTCCTCTAACTTTCGCTCTGTTGAGCACCACCTTTCCTCCTCTAAACCTCACCTTCTTTTTCTAACGGAGACTCAGCTGTTAGTACTTGGATGGGTGACCGCCTGGGAACACCAGATGCTGTTGGCATCCCTACGTGTCAAGTGGGGTTGGTGGAGGATTAGTGCCCCTCCCTGTAAAACAATTAACTCTAAGCCCTTGACCACCCCGTTTGGGATACATGGCGTCTGGCTATGGATGGATGGATGGACTCAGCTGTCTGAGGCAACTGACAGCAAACCCTTTTCTGTATCCTCCTACTTTCTCTATACTCATTTCAAAGCCAAAGGTGGCTGTTGTGTATATATACGCAACGACTTATCTTGCTATCGTTTTCCTGAACTCGATTCTTCTGAATTCTCTACACTTTGGCTTTGGCTTTCCTGTCGTTCTCTGACTAAATATATCTGTGCTGTTTACTTATCCTCTAATTCTACTGACCATCAAAAATTCTTCGACTATCTTACTTCTACGATGGAACACATTCTATCCATTTCTCCTTTCTCTGAAATCTCCATTCTAGGAGATTTCAATGTTCACCACCACCTTTGGCTCTCCTCTCCTTTCACGGATCCACCTGGTGAACAAGCCTACATCTTTTCTATCCTTAATGACCTAGAGCAGCTTGTACAACCCGTATCCCTGACCGCCTTGGAGAGAGCTCCAACATACTTGACCTCTTCCTCACAACTAATCCTTCTGCTTACTCTGTTAATCTTTTCTCTCCGTTGGGCTCCTCTGATCACAACCTTATTACCTTAACCTGTCCTATCACTCCGGTACGGCCTGTGGACCCTCCAGGGAAACGTCGTCTGTGGCATTTTGGAGCCGCGGACTGGGAGGCCCTCAGGCAGTACTTCTTTGATTTTCCCTGGAATGATTATTGCTTCCGTGGCCAGGAGCCATCTGAGTGTGCCTTGCGCATTACGGAGGTTATTCTCTCGGGCATGGAAGCATACATTCCTTTCTCATATCCTTTGACTAACGCAAGAAAGCCTTGGTTTAATCACGCTTGTTCTAATGCTGTCTGCAACAAGGAGAGGGCCTACAAAAGGTACCGGAGCCAACCCACCCCTGAATCACATCATCTTTACGTTTCTGCCCGGAATCGTGCTAAGTCTGTTCTTCGCTCTACTAAAAATAATTTCATCCATACTAAATGCTCTCAGCTCTTCAACTCGAATTCATTCCCGCTCCTTCTGGCACCTTGCCAAAAATCTTTCTAACAACTTTACCTCATCATCCTTCCCTCCTCTTTTCTACTCTGATGGTTCTGTAGCTATTTCTTCTACTGATAAAGCAGATCTCTTCGCACAGACTTTCTCCTCCAATTCCACCTTAGACGATTCCAGTGCTGTTCCTCCATCACTTCCCCCCTCTGACTTCCTCATGGCTGACATTAAAATTTCTTCAGTTGATGTATTTTCTGCCATCACTGGCCTCAGTACTAACAAGGCATATGGGCCTGATGGGGTCCCTCCTGTTGTTCTCAAGAACTGTGCTTCTGTGCTTACACCCTACTTAGGCAAACTCTTTCGCCTTTGTCAGTCAACTTGTACCTTTCCTTCTTGCTGGAAGTTTGCTGTCATTCAGCCAGTCCCAAAGAAGGGTGACCACTCCCAACCCTCCAACTATCGTCCAGTTGCTTTAACGTCCTGTATTTCAAAAGTTTTCGAGTCAATTCTCAATAGAAAAATTTTAAGGCGTCTTTCCTATCACAACCTTCTTTCCGATCATCAGTATGGGTTCCGTCAGGGACGCTCCACTGGCGATCTTCTCACCTACCTTTCAGACTCCTGGTCATCCTCCTTTCGGGACTTTGGGGAAAGCTTTGCCATTGCACCTGACATCTCAAAGGCTTTCGATCGAGTCTGGCATAAATCTTTAATTTCCAAACTGCCCTCCTATGGTTTCTATCCTTCTATCTGTGCCTTCATCGCTAGCTTCCTTTCTGGTCGTTCTATAGCCGCTGTTGTAGACGGCCATCGTTCTTCTCCTAGATCTATCAACAGTGGTGTTCCTCAGGGCTCTGTCCTATCACCAACTCTCTTCCTTTTATTCATCAATGATCTTCTAAGCTGTACATCTAACCCTATCCACTCATACACTGATGACTCCACCCTTCACCTTTCCATTCGGTTCCCACAACGCCCATCTCAACAGTTGCTTCAACAAACAAGGGATGAGGCTATGGCACACCTAATGTCTGACTTGGCTCGTATCTCTGACTGGGGTAAAAATAATATAGTTGTTTTTAATGCATCTAAGACTCAGTTCTTACACCTATCAACCCGACAAAATCTTCCACAGGTATACCCATTAATGTTTAATAATATTCAGCTTGATCCTGCATCATCCTTGAACATACTTGGGGTTTCATTTACTCGGGACTTATCTTGGAAAGATCATATTACATCTCTTGTAAAATCCGCTTCCAAGAGATTGGGTGTGCTAAGCCGACTCCACTCTTTCTTTACCCCTGCACAATTGTTGACTCTATACAGGGGTTTTATCTGCCCCTGTGTGGAGTACAACTCTCATGTGTGGGGAGGCTCCCCACATACAGCCCTTCTCAATAGGGTGGAGTCAGAAGCTTTTCGTCTCATTAACTCTCCTCCTCTTACTGACTCCCTTCAACCTCTGTCTCTTCGCCACAATGTTGCATCTTTATCTCTTTTCTATCGCTACTTTAATGGTCACTGCTCCTGTGAACTGTGTGCTTGCATTCCTCCACCTCTACGACGGGCGCGCAGCACCTGTCTGGCAGCAAACTCTCATCCCTTTTCTGTCCAACTCTCTAATGCAAGAGTTAACCGTTACTCCCAGTCTTTCATTTATGCAACAGGTCAGCTCTGGAACTGTCTCCCTCTGTCTGTATTTCCTGCTGCCTATGATCTCCAGTCTTTCAAACACAGTGTGTCCAGGCATCTCAGAATGATCGGATCTTGAATTTGGCTCTCTATTGTATTTTGTTTTTCTCTTTGAGGGAACTGTTACTGCGGGCTCATGGCCTTTGGTTCCTTCTTCCTTGCATAAAAAAAAAAAAATAACTTAATCATCTCTGGATACACCTCATCAACCCCAGCTGCTTTCCCATTTTTCAGCTGCTTCACTGCACTCTTCACTTGTGCTGCCGTCACATTTCCTGGCACTGCATTCCTTCTCTGCACACCCCCAAAACCAATTGTGTTTACAGCTGCACTGCTCTCTCCGTTCCCATTCATTATGCTTTCAAAATATTCTCTCCATCTGGTCCTTAATTCATCCCCATGAGTTAATAATCTACCACTTACATCCTTCACACTTTCTCATTTCTTTCTCCTGTCACATATACATTTCCCATACCTCTTTCTAGAGTAACCTTCTATTTCAGAGTATTTTGCATTCATTTTTCTTCCTAGATCATCATTTACCTCCTTTTTCTTCTACATTAGTTTCTTTACATTCTTCTTGCCCTGAATATATTCAGTTATTTCAATTGAACCCCTGTCCTGTATCCACTCTAGCCCTTCCTCTTTTCCTCTACCACTCTCTTAACCTCTTCATCCCACCATGCCATACCTTTCTTCTTCGTTGTTACTCTTGCCATGCCACACACCACTTTAACATTCCTAACTAAGCAATCTGTATACAGTATGCTTTCCACAGGCTGTCCAGATCCATTTCACTCCAGTTCACTGATTTCAACTCTTCCCGTACTCTGATCCTGTATTCATCTGCCATTTCTCTGATCCTCAGCATGTCGACTTTCAGTCTTACCCCCTGACTGCTCCTCTCTCTCCTTGTCCACCTCACTCCTCTCAGCTTGGTCTTGTATACCACAATCTTATGATCTGATAGACCTCCACATTGTCCTTTCATGGCCTTCGTATCAGCAACCATTCACAGTATCGACCTCTCTATGAGCACGTAATCAATCAGGCTCCTCTCAACACGATTTCCGTTCCCTTTATACCATGTATATTTATGTGCATCTTAATGTTTGAAATAAGAGTTACAAATGCACAACCTCCTTTCCTGACACATATCCATCAGTTGCTTCCCATTATCATTTTCTCCTTGTGTTCCATTACAACCCATTATGTCATCCTCAGGACCAGTGCCTACTCTTCCATTAACATCATCCATTACAATCACTTTATAGCTCCTGGGCATTTCTTCCACTGCTTCATCCAGCCCATCCCAAAATCTCTCTCCCTCTCATTCCTGTCATCACACGGTGCGTACGCTACAATCACAGCCACTTTCACTTTCTCAAACTTGAACTTGACTTACATACATCTCGAGCTGACTTATTTGTAATCTCTCACTCCATTCTGCCACACTTCATTCATCAACAAAGCTACTCCTTCCATGCATCTTCCTCGCCCATTCATGCCCGATCTTACACATTTCACACCCTCGCACTCCTCCACTTCACACCCTTTCATCTTTGTTTCATACCATGCCATCACGACATATCTCTAACTCTTGAACATACTCACCACATCCACCCTCTTGCTTTCCGCATTCACACCTCTCACATTCTGCATAGCCTTAGGAATCAACGCATTTGGTTGGGCCTTGTGCAGGTATTGGGTCCTGTGAGGCTGTCCGAGATATTTGCCATGATTAAGGGATTTTAGATAGGAGAATCTGTGGGAACTTAACCCTGCCAAAAACCCCGGTTACATGGTTACCCACCTATCATAGTAAATGGTTTCATGGGTACAAGAACAATTTGGCTTGCCACTGAGTATAGAGACCATAAGGCATCCCTGCATTGAGTGAGTGGATGATGGACACCCCCAAATACCACAATCTTTTTTGTTGTCTTTTATGTTGTGGAAAATATAAACAGAAATACCGTGCCAATACAAGAGAGGATTATTTACTTTTTCATATATAAATGGGAAAATAATGGCAACACGACAACAGCCCCAGTAAGTAAAAAAATAAACATGGTATATGTTACACTGCTTGATACAGTGGCGACTGAGAGTCTGTGGAAATATTTATGCAAGTGGCACCAGCCTGTCTTCATTGTGTTATGTACATAGCCAGTTGCTTGTTTTCACCTCATTTCCAGTTTTTGCATCTCAGTCTTTTGATCAGTAACAAAATATTCTTAGCACCTGTACCTCCTCTGACAAATAATAAAATTTACCTGCACTCCATTCGTATCTCTGTTTCTTAATTTGTTTTTATTTATTTTAGTTACTATTATTTTTTATATCACAAGGTATGTTGAGCCATCTTGGTCTCTTGAGATTAAATGTGTACTTCTTGGACACTTAGTAAGCAGTTACAAGCACATGTAGCTTGTTATGTAGCTGGACATGCTGGACATTGTTCGTCAGCTTCAGGAAAAATATATTGGTAGGAGAAGGGATCTTTATTTTGTTTTTGTTGATTTGGAAAAGGCCTTTGACAGAGTCCCTAGAGAGGTGGTGAAGTGGGCAATGAGAAAGCTTGGCTTGGAGGAGTGGCTGGTTAGGGTGGTTATGGCTATATATGTGGGTGCTCACACATAGGTAAGAGTGAATGGAGATTTGAGTGATGAGTTTTCCGTGAATGTTGGTGTGCATCAGGGGTCAGTCTTGAGTCCCATGTTGTTTATCATGGTACTTGAAGCCCTTTCACGTGACTTTAGAAACGGACTCCTGTGGGAGTTGTTGTATGCTGATGATTTGGTGTTGATTGCAGAGAACGAAAGAGAGGCGGAGGAAAGGTTTAGGAAGTGGAGAGATGGTGTGAGGCACAAGGGTTTAAGGGTAAATGCAGATAAAACAAAAGTGATATCTAGGGTTGGTGGCGGTACTGTCAAAGACGAGGGAGAGTGGCCATGTGCAGTTTGCCACAAGGGCGTGGGAAGTAATTCCATCTTGTGCGGTGTGTGTGATAAATGGGTGCATAAGAGATGTAGTGGTATCAGAGGTAGACTGCGAGATAATGCTGATTTTATGTGTATGGTGTGTCGGGGTGAGCAGGTGGAGATTGTCAGACGTGAAAGGATTGAACTTGCTGGTGAATCTCTTGAGTGTGTGGAAGAGTTTTGTTATTTGGGAGACATGTTGTGTGCTGGAGGTGGGGCTGGAGCTAGCTCTGTGGCTAGGGTGAGAAATGGTTGGAAGAAGTTCAGGGAGCTCTTGCCTCTCCTGACATTGAGAGGACTCTCCCTACGTGCTAAGGGGTCTTTGTATGCAGCATGTGTTAGGAGTGTAATGCTGTATGGTAGTGAGACCTGGGCAGTGCAGGAGGAAGATATTCGCTGGCTCAGACGTACAGAAATGACAATGATTAGGTGGATGTGCAGTGCGTCCCTGCGTCCAAGGCCTGGAGGGGCTGGGTTTACAGTGGAAGAGTTGAGAGGTAGGATGGGACTGGAGTGTATTGGTGTTGTGATGAGGAGAGGTAGATTGAGATGGTTTGGACATGTAGAGAGGATGGGGGATGATAATTGAGTGAGGAAGGTGAGAAGTGTTAATATTGGGGGTGGGGTTATGAGGGGTAGACTGAGAAAGACATGGGATGAGGTCATTAAGTGTGACCTCAGGGTTAAGGGACTGAACAGGGAGGCTGCAATGGATCGTGCAGCATGGAGAGCCGCCATTAGGTGACCAAGGCCGACACATGCAAGCATGTTGGAGCCTTTAAAAACGAAAATGAAAAACGAAAACGATGCTGAGGTGAGCAATCTAGAGGTGAACAAAGCTTTCAGATCTTTGATAGTCAGCTGAATAACTTAGTGAAGAATGAAGGTATTGATACCTTCAGGAAATTAAAACTTTTCTTGAACATAACCACTGTGAAATATTGGTACAGTTGTTAACCATGCAGTTTAATAAAAGGGTTTAATTTTTCAAACCATTATATACAGTGTAATTGGCATGGTAACAAGCACTACTATATTGCCAGTGTATGGTACTGTACAATCATTGACATGCAAGCTCGCACTCATATGTTTGTTCGAAGATGACCATTGAACGCAGTCACTATCAGATGTGTTAGTGGTAGTGATGGAACAAAAGTGTTTTGTTGAGTTGAAGCAGCATATGAAGTGAAATAACTGCCAGCTTAGGTGAGTTGGAACTGCTGTAGTTTTTTTAATTATTTTTGGTGTTAAACTGCAGGTGAAGTGGAGTTAGGTGAAATATCTGCTGCACCAGTTTAGTTGAGTTGGAAACTTGTTTTTAGACTTTATTGGGTGGGTGATCCTTGGCCAAAAATGTACCCCCATTGAATCCATAATTGACGATGCATGATAAATTGTGTTGTAATAGATAGTATTTTCAGATGCACCCTCATCATAAAACAAGGTTATGATGTATAATAAAATTGTGGTATCACTTTCTTCTACATTTTTTTTTTTCCCCCCCCACAGATTTTCTAAATTCAGTGTTCCTATGGAGGCATAAGAACACAAACTCAGATGCTGTAAATTACTTGGATTATTGTACAGAGTCTGTAACTTCTCCACTGACGAGCAGTTAGCTATAATTTATGTCATGTACACTCGCAGCTAGAATGTTGCCCACCCTTGTGGAACAGAAGTAAAGACAGTAATTGGGAATACTGTACGTTAATCTCTCGATTATCTGGACGTCCATTGTCTGAACAAGCCATTACCCGGACACTGTGATCTGGCTGTATTAAATCATTTTACGAACGTTTTTGCATTTCATCTTGACAAAAGGAATGTGTGTGGGTGAAGATTATCACCACATGAACAGTCACTGCAGGGTATGACCCTGCAGTGGTGATTGCTTGTCTGTGATTGATGGGTCTGCTCAATCATGGTAAGTGCTTGGCTTTGGTTTATAGGTCTGCTTGATCAGATGGGGTCAAGTATTGTACAATGTACTGTAGTGGCCTTTTATGTTGGCATTCAAAGATGGGTTGTGTACTAAGGGGGAACCAAGGGAGAACTCCATTATCTGGATGGATCTACTTTTTGGACATGCCTTTGGCTCTGTTACATCAGATTATTGAATGAGGCTTTGGTTACATAGTTTTGGCCAGTGATCCAGACTTAAAAAAAATCAGTGTTTCATTTATTGGTATTTCATCTCACTCACAGATGACACATAGTATCAGTTTTGCTTTCATGTAGTGTGACAGTTTGTTCTCTCATTGTTTTGTTTATAAAGGCTTTAACATCCTTGCATGTGTTGATGTGTTGACTTTGGTCACTGAATAGCAGCTCTCCGTGCAGCTTGATCTCTAGCGGCCTCTCAGTTCATTCCCTTATCCATGAGGTCACACTTTATGGCCTCATTCCAGATTATTTTTTGGTCTGCCTCTTGTAGCTCTACCCTCAGCGTTGACACCACTTACACTCTTCACACAGGTGTAATCCTCCATCCTCTACACACTCCTAAACCATCTTAGTCTTCCCTTTCTCACCAGAACACTTAATATAGAAGTCCCATCTTTCCAGTCAACTCTTCATTCACAATCTTAACCCACCCAGGCCTGTAATTTAGGGATTTATGTATTTTAAAGTTTTGTTACACTTCCATAAGTATAAAATGGTCTTGCCAACTTTCCTCTCGTATTAGCAAATTGCAATGCAACATTTTCAAACAGTACAGTTTATCAGTCCGACTCATCTTTCTTGTTTCAGGTTTACCTCTCATTTTTTCCATCTTTTGTCGTATTCACCCCAGTTACTTTTTCTCTGTTCATAGTGATCATGCAAAATACTGTATTTGTTTAGTGAGATGATCTATTATATATTCTGTTACAGGATTGCTAATGCCCGATGATTTTATTTAGCTTCAGAGACCTTCTGAACTGGAGTAGTTAGATACTCTGTTGCCATCATTATCTCCTTCTTTATTAACAGTCTGATCATAGTTAAGTATAATCATTTGACTATCAGAATATGAAAGTATATCATTGGATTGAAGGAGTTAAATCTTAAAGTCGTATATAATCTATATAGTAGCCATGATTTCTAAATCTTAAAACACATGTTCATTGTTCCTGCAGATTCGTGTACGAGTGGCTAAAAGAAGAGGGTCCGATGTCCATTCACGATGCTCGTCTGCGGGAACAAGTGTCGGAGTACTTCCCCCCTGAGGCCCAGACATATGTGACCCAGTGTGGTGGTATTAGAGGCTTTCTTACACAGTCTCTTAAATTTGCTATGATTGATGACATCATCTGTGCTGCAAGTGATGTGATGCAGGCCCAGGAAATGATGTGTCAGGAAGTCAAAACCAGGATGAAAGCTGCTAGATACCTTACCAGGTTCAGGTTAGTCTTTTCTAGACTTACACACTAAGCGTAGAATTATCATATATAGTACTGTGTGCTTATCAGTTTGTTGGCTGTAGACAAGAAGTCCCATCAATATTGGATTACAGCTACCGGCGGGCAGTTATACATGTATTCAGTGGAATGAACATGCCACATACAAACAGTTGATTTAATGATATGACTTAGTAGTTCTGCTAGTGTGTATTAGAATAAAAATTCTCAGGCTTAGTTATTTCTGCTCTTTAGGGATCACATGTACCGTCAATCTTCGAATAACATGGATAGTATGGACTGGACAAGAACCGTGGTACTCAAACCCATGTCACTCAAACAGTATGTTTGCATGTATAATGATACAGTGAAGTCTAGCCACTTGCCAAAACTCTCACTTTTACCCCTTCTTACCACCCAGTCCCACTTAAATTACCCCCTACTTATACCCACCATCACGTAAAACATTGAAATAGATATAACTATTGTAATTATGAACAAGCTATCTATCTTTATCTATTGCCAGACGCCTTAATCCCGTAAGAGGTGGCCACAAACAAATCGCCTCCATGTCGCCCTGTCCTCCATTTCATTGCCCTGCTCCCAGCTCACACCCCCCTCTCTCATATACCTCTACACTCCATCTCAACCTTGGCCTCCCCCTCCCCCCCTTCACCTAACTCACACTCTCCTCGTCAGTCTCTCGCTCTCCATCCTCTCCATGTGTCCAACCACCTCAGTGTGTTTCTCTTAATGCTTCGTATCACATCCACGTCCACACCACAATTCTCCTTCGCTTCCTAATTTGTCAGTCTGTCTCTCCATGTGACTCCACATGCTCCTCTTTAATAACTTATTTCCACTGCTCTCACTCTTGACTTCTGTCGTTCCAACAAGGTCCAAGCTTCACTACCATACGTTAAAGTTGGTATCACAGTACCGTCTTGTAGTAACTCTTTCACTTCCATGCTCATTTCCCTGTTTCTTATCACTGCTTTCAAGGAACCAGCAACCTTCCTTCCCTGTTGCACCTTTCAAGCACTGCATCCTCTACTTACATCCTTACTTATCACACTACCCAAGTATTTAAACACACTCACATTTTCCATTTCCTCCTCATTCAACCTCACTGTACATTCAGTGACTTCATTTCTCTCGAAGACCATAACTTTACTCCTCCCTATATTCACTTTTATATTCTGTTTCTTACACACACTCCCAAACTCATTCACCAAGCCTTGCAGCTCCCCTTTGTCTTCACTTAACAACACAGTATCATCTGCAAACAACAGTACAGGTAGTTTCCAAACACTGCCATCTCTCACTAGGGCCGCTCCAACACCCACTGCCTTACCTTGTATCCCTTTTATAATCCCATCTATATACAGATTGAACAGCCATGGAGACATGATAGATCCTTGTTTCAATCCAGCCTTCAAATAGAAAATTCACTCAGTTCACTATCCGCACGCACTGCAGCCGTATAAACAAGTATTGCATTAAAATAGCGTCATCATCATCATCATCGTCATCCAGACTTCTTTTCCCACTCAAGGGCAGGGTGAGGAGTAGCAGTGTCAAGACAGCCCAAATTTGCCCAATCCATTGGGCCATGCATCCATTCACTCATCACTCGAGTCCCCAGAATCCCGGCTCTATCAGATTTGCCAAAACCATTCACCACGTTTTGTAGCTTCACATAAACGTATCTGATTGAGTCAGTCTGGACGCTGCCACGTTATAAAAGGGTGCCAAATCCCTGATCATGCACTTCTCCTCACAACATTCATCCAGCCAGCTTGATCTCTTGTCAGTTCCCTAGCCTCACCTTCTTCCACACCTCATTTCCTCACACACTCATCCACCATATCTCTCCACCATATTGGCCTACCTCACCTCCTCCTTCCTTCAAATTCACTCAGATATACCTTTTTCACCACTCTATTGTTATCCATCCTCTCCACATGACCATACCATCTCAGTACACTCTCTTCGGTTCTGGTGTCCACTGACCTCCACACTCCACATCTTTCATGAATCACATTATTTCGTATCCTATCCACCATCTGTACTCCACAGACATTCCTCAACAGTCCCATCTCCACTGCTGTTACTCTTGATATTTCATTTTCGTGCCATTAACAAAAAACAAAGGAGTAAATACAAACGACAGTGATGCAGTGATTCAAGCTGTTTTCTTATAGACCTACACTCTCAGGGAAAATGATTTTAGTAATAGATACATCTCAGGCGATTACCATTTGATTTGTGATCAAAAATATTGGAGAACAAACAAAGTATACCTACTTAGCAATATTTCAGAAAGCCACCTGAATGTCCCCGATAGCATGGTTATTGCCAGCCTCACCGACTGGGCATGACGTCAACACGCCAAACAAACTCAAATGTATAGCTTAAAACCATAAATAGCAGTGGAAGTCTAACTGTAGTCATTGAAAGGTAACTGGGAGGCTTCACTTCTCAGACCCTAAATAATTATAACCTGCCTCACAGCATGCGAACTAAAATGTTCATTGGGTAAAACGTTCGCCAAAACATTATCGAGTGGTAAGAGCGTTTGTTAACCCCTAGGGGTTGGGCATTATTTATAAAATCAACCATCAGGAGCGGGCATTTTTCACAAAAAATTGGTGATTTATTAAACCTATCTAAAAAATCTCTGAACCCAGCAAAGTACAACTCTTTAGCTTTAAAATGAGTGGTGTTCCAATGTCCCACGATTATTTATTGTAGAGCAGTGGCTGAGAATGTAAGAGTGTGTAAACATTCTGGAATGGGGACCGACATTCCCATGACACAGTCAAGAACGGGGACCATCCCTTAGGGGTTAATCATGGTGCATTCGGCAGTTGTCACAAGACCATGCATAAAGCAAATCTTTATATATATCATGGATGGAGATATTCATTAAAATATGATACGGGTTAGCAAAATAGTGCTTGATGTTTAAGTCAGAATGCTTCATATTTGGTAAAGTCTAAGCTACGCGTAGTATGATAAACAATAATGGAACCTCCTGTTTCCTTCCATCTACTCTTCCATCATCCAATCCTATGTTGCCCCATGAGGAGCGTAAGAGCCTGGGGCTAGGGAAATTGGTCCTGACATTTAAGATGAGAGTGACCAGCCTCACTCATCCCGGAATGGCATTATGTGAGCAGTAAACCTCAACCATCCCTTGGATATAAACCTGCATAATGTCAATTCAATTGGAGCACCTTACTTACCTACTAAACCACTAGACATCATAATTGGGGTATATGGATACCACCCAGCATAGTAAATGGTTTCCTGGTGTCCAGGAAACCATTTGGCTTGTCACTCAGTGTAGATTCACCCATAGGTAGAAGGAAGAGGAAAGGATGAATGAAAGAGAGACAGAAGAGGAAGTGTGAAGTTACCTGTTGGCGAAAGGAAGAGGAAAGAATGAAGGAAAGAAAGACAGAAGAGGAAAGAAGGAAGAGAGAAAAGGGCAGATGCCCAAAGCAGCACTACATCAAGTGAGTGGATGGTGAGTGCCCCCACCTACCACGAAACTTGTTTAAGAACATTAAAAAAAAAAAAAAATAGTTACTACATACGCTGATCTATATAAAAATAAAAAGAATCCTGTCAACACTTCACTCCAATAAAAAATTGGAAATACTTTGTCAGTATCGTACATAAAAATAACAAGAGTTAGGCTAGGTACCTGTGTGTTGTTGGTGCTTGGTTCCCCGCCACTCTCCCCCTACTGCCCACTTCTAATGTTGTCATTGTTGGAATGTTGCTACTTCGCGGCACTGTCTTCATAAACATCTAAGCCAAATCCTTTGATGTCCGGGGCTGAAACAATGGAGTTGACCTCGTTTTCAGAGGTGCATATTCCCAGATATAAGCTGGTCTATCATAGCGAGTCTGGCAGGTGACGTCACTACGCACGACTTTCAAATTGCATTGCCTGGGCAGGTGACACTTCCTGCATAAGCTCGAGATCTTCCCCTTGTTGCAAATTACCTCTCTATGGTCGACTTTACACTGAGTGACAAACCAAATGGTTTCTTGTACACCAGTAAACTATTTACTATGCTGTGTGGTAACCGTATATGGTAACCAGATTTTGTCGCCTGGTGGTTTAATGGGCAGTTAAGGTGCTCCAGTCGGATTGAGCTGGTGCATGTTTATATCCAAGGGATGGTTGGGGTTTATTGCTCATGTAATGCCACTCAGGGGTGAGTGAGGAAGGTCACTCTAATCTTAAATATTAGGACCAACTATCCTAGCCCTCGGCTCCTATGCTCTTCCTGGGGCAACACTGGATTAGATGATGAATGAATGATTATGACATGTCACATTATGCTGACTATGTTAGTACAAAACTGTATTACTTAACTCTGTGTTACTCAAGGATTGACTGTTTATTGATTTATAGTTCACCTTTTCATCTCTTCCCCTTTTTTCCCCTTCACAGTGATGGACGGAAAGCCAAGAAGTTCACTCACCTTCTTGACGACAAAAGTACCTGTTCCTCTGCATCTTCTGTCTCTCAGCTTGCGGGTTCTGTGCTATCTTCTGCCTCCAAGAATACCTCGGAGTCCAACCATTCCTCCTCTGTTCTTTCCGTTTCCCAGAATGCCTCTACTCCCTCCATCATCCCATCTTTATCCACTGCTTCATCTGCTCCCCCTGTCTTCACGCCTTCATCAGAGCCCTCTGCTTCTACTCCGTTGACTCTTGTTCCCTCTGATGCCACCATACCTTCTGCCCCCTCTCTTCCTCTTACATCCACTACAGAGTCTCCCACGAAATCAGAATATGAGACAGTAGAGATGCCTGAAGAAACTCCAAGTCCCATTACACAGTCAAGTGAATGTGTGGATAGCCTTGATGCATTTGAGGTAAGGAAGTTTACCATATTTTACCACATTAAAGATTCTCCGTTGTTGTTGTTGTTGATGTTTTGGTTTCAGGTTCATCTGGACATGAACCCAGTGGACTGCAGGTTGAAGTTGCCCTTTTCTTGCAGTCCACTCTCCTCCTCATGGGGATTAGGGAAGGAGACAAGGAGTATTTGCATAACAACGACATAATGAAGATGTCCAATTCTATTGGTGCTACTGCATGAAGACATCCCTCTCCAGTGCTAAAAATACTCAGGTGAATAATACACATGCTAAGTTTTAGGAGGAGTATTTAGAAAATTGTTCTTAGGTATAGGAGAGAAAAAATATTGCCATAATTTTTTGAGACTTCTGTTCCCCTGGATTCACCAGTGAGAAGTGGCAATTTGTATTATTAGGTAATATGTAGAGTTATATAGGATTCCTGGTGATCTGTCCATTGAATTTACTGTTGATTAGTACACCAACAGTTTTTTTTTTTAATTACATTCAGGACCTTACCTTACCCCACTGTGGGTAGGAAATAGAGTTGAAATGGTGATGTGAGGGTGATAATAATGCCTTCTGATCTAATGGGTTAGGGCTCTTCAACCAAATGTGGGTCATAAAGGGATGATTAGAGTTGAGCAGCTGTTAATTTTGATGTTAAATGGTTACACTGAGTAACCTGACCTGGGAACCTTTTGCTTCTGGGTCAGTAATGGGTTCAGTGACAGATGCATACATGATTTTTTTTTCCATTGTTGAAATTTTGACAGTCATTGTGGGTGCTGCTTGTATGATAGCTTATGTTTTAATTATTGTTGTTTCTACAGCTTTTGAGCAGACTCAACCCCACTGCTCCGGAATTTGAGCCACGCAACTCGTTAAGTGAAAGCACCCCAGAGGATGGTCTTGCAGCAGGTGAGTGGGTGGTGTTGTGTGGCTATAGAGTGGAAACTCATGGTAAGAGATCCATGATGATGACTGAAGTCATAGGTATTTCGTTTAAGATGAGAGCAGTGAGTATTTTTCAGTACAGTATAGAATACAATACAGTCATCCCTTAACATCCGCGTTTTTAACATACACGGTTTATATCCACGGGTGGGTATAACATAAACGGGTTTAAATATCCGCAGGGATACAGTACTGGGGCTGGATTTACTAAAGCATTTTATTGTTGAACTGTGCTGACACTGTTCACTGCAAGTGTAACATTATCCCAGGCACAGTTCATGGCTGTTTAAGTGATGGCATTATCCAGTGAATCAGATATAACACTCTTCCTTTTGGCCATTTCATTTCTTTATGCCAGTAATTCATCAGGGAAAATGTTAGAACAGGCTGGGAGTATTTCTTTTCCTTTATGTACCCTCAATGAGCTGGTCTAAACTGGTTTGCTGCCCCCCCCCCCCTCTCTCTCTCTCTCTCTCTCTCTCTCTCTCTCTCTCTCTCTCTCTCTCTCTCTCTCTCTCTCTCTCTCTCTCTCTCTCTCTCTCTCTCTCACCCATCGTCGAGCTAGTCTAAACTGGTTTGCTGCCCTCCCCACCTCTCTCTCTGTCTCTGTCTCTCTCGTAAGTACAATAGTAAGAAGCAATACGCATCCGAATCTCACTGAATGACTAAAGCATTTTATTGTTGAACTGTGCTGACACTGTTCACTGCAAGTGTAACATTATCCCAGGCACAGTTCATGGCTGTTTAAGTGATGGCATTATCCAGTGAATCAAATATAACACTCTTCCTTTTGGCCATTTCATTTCTTTATGCCAGTAATTCATCAGGGAAAATGTTAGAACAGGCTGGGAGTATTTCTTTTCCTTTATGTACCCTCAATGAGCTGGTCTAAACTGGTTTGCTGCCCCCCCCCCCTCTCTCTCTCTCTCTCGCACCCATCGTCGAGCTAGTCTAAACTGGTTTGCTGCCCTCCCCACCTCTCTCTCTCTCTCTGTCTCTCTGTCTCTCTCGTAAGTACAATAGTAAGAAGCAATACGCACCCGAATCGCACTGAATGTTTGATTACTTCTTCATTCAGATGATAACGACGAGGATGATGACTACGATGATGATGATGATGATGATGACGACGACGACGATGATGATGATGATGATGATGATGATGACGACGTTGGCGATGAAATGGATGATCAAGAAGGAGAGGAGGAGGAGGAAGAATTCAACCAGGATGATCTCTTTCAGTCAGATGAGGAGGAAGAACAGGTGAGTTGACTGGGAAGAAGGAGAGTTGGTTGTTGTGGTTGTTGTTGCTTATCCATCTGATCAAGCAGACCTGTCAACTGCAAAGCAACACCCTCAGTGGTGTTTTGCCTTTGGATCCCTACACCATTGATGTGTCCATGTCATATTGTGGCGTGTGCTTTGCAGTGCTCCATTTTGTTTGTTCTATTGTGTGGGTATACTCTACAAACAGAATAAATGTCATTTGTGATTCCATTCAACCCAAATATTAAGCTGGTGGTTGAAAAGAGGTGGGTGATGTCATGATCTAAGCCTAGGTAGTTGAACTTGATCACATCTCTTTAACCCCTACACCGCGGGCATGTTTACCGATGTTTTGCGTGTGCCGCGGGGTTATTCGGGCTCTGACAGACTCTCAAAAAATATTTGCCAAAAATCAGTTATTAGTCCTAGAATATTAAAATTACATATGCTTATGGCACATACCTTCAGCTTTCTCCTGGAATGTTTGTTGAGCCTTCGTCTGTTACCGTAGGACTTGTGGAGACTTCGGAAGTTGGGTAACGAAGTCTCCACTTTACACTTCCCAACAACCCATAATATGATTACCACAGCCAGATATTAACACTATAAACACTACTCTATGATTTTCAAGTAGTTTGGGATCCATACTCCAAAAAAAAAAAAAAAACTGTGAAAGCAATGAAAATTATGAGCGCGTCTGACCGTCGCACTTGCGCTAGTTCGCTCTTGGTACTCTGTCATTTATTATTCATAAAACCCCTCACACTTTATATTTCTATTACTATATAACACTTATATATATCTACTGTCTTTATCCATAAGTTTCCTTCAGTAGTATTAGTTTATTGTCACTGTAGGGATTCAATTTCTTTCAGTAAAATACGTAGCATTCACTTTCTCGTCCTGTATACTAGCATTGAGAGTGAATGTCACTTTCATCTTCACTCTCATAACTCATAGTATTCAGACATGCTAGAGTGAAACTTTCACTTTCATTACTCCTAGGGTATATACTCTATCTATCTATCTATTGCCAGATGCCTCAATCCCGTTTGGGGTGGCCACAAACAAATCGCCTCCAAGTCGCCCTGTCCCCCGCCATTTCACTGCCCTGTTCCCAACTCACACCCCCCTCTCTCATATACCTCTCCACCCCATCCCTCCATCTCATCCTCGGCCTCCCCCTCCCTCTTCCCCCCTCCACCTCACTCACATACACTCTCTTCGTCAGTCTTTCACCCTCCATCCTCTCCACATGGCCAAACCACCTCAGTGTGTTTCTCATAACGCTTCCTATCACATCCACATCCACACCACAACGCTCCTCTATATCTTCATTCGTCAGCCTGTCTCTCCACGTGACTCCACAGGCTCCTCTTAAATAACTCATTTCCACTGCTCTCACTCTTGACTTGTGTCCTTCCAACAATGTCCAAGCTTCACTTCCGTACTCGTATTCTTATAATACTACTCATTTACATTTCTATTTACGTTCTCTATTTTATTTACGTTATTTACATTTCTGTTTTATTTACACTGTGTTATGCACTGTCACTTGAAGTGACTTATAAAACTATTTTCCATTGTTCACGTATATTTACATTCATTACTTTCACTTGCAGTTTACACATTATTTACACATTATTTACAATTCTACTTGCACTGTTTTACTCAATAGAAAGATCGTAGTCACTCTTTTATCAATTGTCAGCCCTTTACCTCTTTCCACACGAGGTTTAGTAGGGGGTAAAGGTCACAGGGCCCTTTGCATGGGGGTGAAAAAGGCCCTGAAGTCAGCAAGAGGAAACAGACGTACCTCCACTTCGGAAGATGAGAGTAAACTGATAAGGGAGGGCCGGGTGGAGGCCTACTTAGGGGATATTCAGTACTACCAATGTTAGCTCTTGAAACAGCTATGTCTAGCACTGAAATGATTGGCAGGAAATCTAGACAATACATTATAAATTAGGTAGTTCCAGGTGAATGTAAATATCACTTAGGCTTCTCCCTTCCCTCCTTATATGTATATTTATTATGAAAATAGATTATACGGCATATTTCAAGGGGAAAAAAACAGCGAAAATTAGCGAGCGAGTGCACGTGAGGTGTTGTCAGGTGATAATTAGCCAATTCCAGGTGTATGGCACTCTCATTTACCTTATTTCTTTCTTGTATATATTATTTGTTATAAGAATAGGGCATAGGGTTTATTTCAATGGATGAAGTCAGTGAAGAATTCCAGGGAAGATTTACTTAGCGTAGCACGGCCGGGCAGGCGAGAGGATAGGGTAATGGAGGGGGGTTAGGGAGGGGAGTCAAGAACGGGGAGAAATGGCTAAATTGTCAACAATGGATGGGAGTACAGATGAGATTAGGAGTGCTGACTAGTGTTGGACATTGGCAGTACTGATAGATGATACAAGCCCCCACTTGGAAGCCCGGGTGAATTCAAAATAACACAGAATCACAAAAGCGACGCCCCGTGGTATGATCCCTTGCTCCCAAGCGTCACGAAAGTGACGCCCCTCGGTTAAGGGGTTAAGGACACTTTCATTGGGTGGATGTCTGGAGTGCCTTCAGCATTTCAGCAGTCAACCCAGACACTCCTGCTTTCTTCCCCACCTGCATCCTGCCTATTGCCCTGCTCACATTAGCAGCATCAATCAAAGGCCAAGGGCCAAATACTGGATCTGCTGGCTCCAAACCTTCCCTATTCCAGTCACTCCTCATTCAAACAACTGGTTGTAATGGTCTCTCGAGGCATTATTAGTATCCCCACTGTTCGCCACTGCCTTTCCTTCATCATTTTTCACATCTTTGTCAGATTTGCCACCATAAATGTCATATTCCTCCTTTCCACACTATGTAGGTTATCAAGTAAAAGTCTCTGTGACAAATTTTGTCCATAAACCTCTTTTCTAGACCAATGTTTGGCAGCCAAGTGTTCTTTGTTACCACCCCTTTTCCATTCCCAGAAAAACCTTCTTTTCTCCTTAACTGCAGCTATTCACCCTCATCCCACCACCGAGTTACTTTATGTCTTAGGGGTGCCCCTTGTCCATCCACACATTGAATCAGTAACTCTCAGGAGATTGTTCTTGAGAGCCCTACACTGTTCGTTACCACTTCTGTCAATGGCTCCCCATTCAGCAACCACTCATCTTGCTATAGAAAGCATCGCTTACTGCTTGGTTTTTCAACTTCCATATTTTCTTCGTAGGTGCATAGGTCCCCTTCTTCATCACCCGCTCCTGGCTTAAGCACCATGTCACATGTCAGTAATTTGTGTTGCTGCACACACTCATCGCTCCTGGTAACTTTAGCATCCTTCACCAACCTATCAACCCTCGTGACCAAGAAATAGTCTGTCGAGTTACTATTTCCCCTGGACTCATATGTAATCAACCTGCTCTCTCTTTTCCTCAATGTTTGTTGCATATAATCATGTTCATTACCTCCCCAAACTCTAGTATCTCTTCCCCTTTGTCATTCCTTGTACCATATGCACATCCCCCATGCACCCCCTCATATCCTCGACTGGATATTTATGCCTTTGGGCTTGAATGTGCAGTGAATGAGAGTGGCTCATTTAAGCTGGCAGACTTTTGATTAGCTCTCTTTTTCTCAGTTTTTTGTTGCCCTTTGGACTCTACCACATCCTTTCCATAAGTGGGAAAAAGAGGTCTGGATGATGATGAAAATTGATTATTATGATGATGATTGATTGGTTGATGATGATGATGATGAGTGATTGATTGATGATGACAATGATGACGGCAGTGGCGGTATCACACACTGTCAATCATCCATTCAGTTGAGGCCCATTTACTTGTATTATGTTCTGGCAACTATAGTAGAAGACAGTTTTATTTACCTTAGCTACTGTAAGATTAGCTGTAGGGATGATAAAGAAGTGATATTTCATTTGTAAACTTTCTTGTTTTTTTTTAGGTGTTTGAGCAGCTGAGACAGGAAAATACTGACCTGAAGGAGAAGCTGGTTTGTTTGGAGAAAGAGAGACAATCCCTTTATGACAAACTCTGTCAGGCTCGTTCACAGTCCAAGAGTGAGGTTGGCAGCCTGAAGCAGAAACTTGAAGAAATGACTGAAGAATTGAAGGTAAGAATTATGATTTATTCCATATCAGTACTTTATGCAGAAGATATTATGAATGAAGCAGTGTTACTGACTGCATAGTTAGTTTAGTAGTAATGTAAAGTATGTTGCTTTCATGGATCTGGAGCTTTCATGGATCTGGAGAAAGGCATGTGATAGATTGGGAATGTGATATGTGGGGAGAATGTATAGACGGAAAACTGCTTATTGCCGTTAAGGGTATGCATGAGGGTGCAAAGGTATTAGTGTATTTGGAAGATTGAACTGTTAATATAAAACAGAATACTCATCAGGACCAGATCCACTACTTTGGAAAACGGATGGGGGGCTCGATTCCTAGGAGGCATATTGTTTAATCAAATCAAGTTGCACATATTTTAATTCTTCTAGTCAGAGGAGTCCAATAGTATAAACATTAGTGGTACATGGCATTTTATCCTTATTACTGAGATAAGGAATTTTTATCCAAAACTACTTTCCACAGAGAGGGTGTATCATAAGTAATAACTAATGTTTTCCGATAATAGAAATAGAGGGAATGTATGCCCTCCTCCCACCTCCCTAAATCTGTTCTTTCCAGTACCAGTGCAAGTAGAGCAGTGGATTTGGTAATGTCTAATGAAAAGGTTATTTTGTGGAAATTGTCTGTACTCTTGTTTACTGATGATGATGTTTTCTTAAGTGAATGAATTTGGAAGTGTGTATAAAAAAAAAAAAAAATGGTAATATAAAAATGTAGGAAAATGATTTGGAACAAGAAAGAAAATGTGAGTGGGTATGATGAGAGCACAGTGTGGTAAACATGATTTGATTTGGTCTTTATGAATGTAGAAAAATTAAGAAGAGTAAGAAAGAAAATATGAATGTGAATGATGAGAGCACAATATGGTAAACATGTTTTGATCATGCACAGAGATGGAATGTAGAGCTCAATAACAGCACAGTAATATTGTGAAGAGGTTGAAGAATGAGAAGATAATAGATGTTGCAGAGTTACAGTATATGCATTTGTGATTAAATGTATAATATAGTTAACCCGTGGCGTCCCGTCGACATTCTTTAACCCCTTAAACGCGGCCGTGAACAGTCGACCCCCCCCCCCCGAGTGGCGGGGTTGTTTTGCGGTCTGAGTACCTGTAGGAAAATATTAGCCAAAAATCAGAGATTAACCCTAGAACATTATACTTGGTATGGCAGATAGTACTTACATTCAGCTTTCTCCAGAGACAGGTGTTGAGCCTTCGTGGACTACCCAAGGACTTGTGGAGACTTGCAAAGTTGGGTAACCAAATCTTCACTTTCACACCTCCAGCAACCTGGTTTCCCCTCTACCACAGCCTCATTCTGTCACAGTAAACTTTATACTACAATGTAAAGGTAGTTTGGAATCTGTATTTGTACAATAAGCACTGAAAATAAGGCTAAAATCAACGGAGCGTACGGCCGACATGCACCGTGGCGTCGGTCTTCCCGTCACTCAACAAACATTTCCATTTTCACAGCTAAAAACATGTATACTACATTATTTTCAATCATATTACTTCCCAAAAGATCACCACGGCGCGCTTTTTATTCTGCCTTATGCCTGCCACTTTATTCTCGTTCCTGTCGGCCGCTTGCACTGACTCGGAAGAGCTAGACCTCGCCATAATGTCACTTTGAAAGCCTGCGGTAAACTGACGCTAAACAGGGGCAAACCGTGAGAAAAAAAGCTAGTGTTACAACTGGGGAAACAAGCGTTTCCTATTAGCATAAACTGCTTGTGAGAGGAGAGCGCAGATTTACAGTTCTGAGTGCTCAGAGCGCTGCCATGTATCACAGCCAGGCTGGCCGGGCCGTGGGGGGGGGGGGAACGCGATACTTGGCAACAACTGAGGTCAGTAGTACAAAGGTAAAGTATGCTAATTGTAGCTAAAGGGTGGTGGTACTGATAGACAATACCAGCTGGAGCCTGCTTGCCCGTGGTTATTCAAAATGTACTAGAATCGCAAATGCAACGATCCGCCGTTATGTCCTTTTTGCCGAGTGTCGCAAACGAGACGATCCGCGTTTAATGGGTTAACGTCCACACGTTTTGTCACTGCCAATCCCGTCGACGTACATAAACGCGAATCAATTGCCAGGCCCCTAATTTGCACAATTTTCGCGAGTGATTTTTGGTACGTATAACGTGACACCTTCCTCTACAAGATGCCAGGCAGGGACAATGCCTTACCCAGCATGACCTCCCCCTCCCCCCCGCACACCAGTCTCAGCAATTCACCTGTTATCAGTGACCTGGCCAGTAAAGCCATGTCATGCCACGGTACGAAATTCAGGGCCAGAGTGATTCCCCAATCAATGACAATGCGGAGGACAAACTTTACATAGCATTAGAGGAAGAAACAGTCTGAAATGATAATCTGGTAATGTGGCAAAAAAAGGTCAAGTATGGTGATGATTTAGTGAGTGAAACAATGCTTATAATGCCCATATTACTGCTTGAAAACCAATATACTCTCGTACTACATATAAATTCATACCAAGTAAATAAATTAATACCGTTTATGAGTGGTGTGAAATAGTTATCCTCCCATAGAACTTGTTTTCTTTGGTGCCAGCCTGTTAGAAAACCCAGTAAGGTAAGGAGGTACTCCTACCTGTATCGAGTATTTTAAACCTCAGGTGAACGATTTCTGTCTGAATTTTTGATGTTTCTCACCAAAAGCGAAGGTTTGAGCCAAAAAAAAAAAAAATCCAAAAATGGTCGGGATTGGGGGGAGTCAGTTGTGGAAAAGTGGTCGGGATGGGGCGGGTTAAGTGCCATTAATGAGTTAGAATGCCTGGATAGTGCAGTTGCACCATTTAGTGGATGAAAGCTTTGATTGTGCATTACAAAAGCAAGGGTGACCAGGGTTAATGCAAAACATAGGTAATGTGGTTGTGTATGCTGACAGCAGGTCGTCCCCTCTATAACTTTGAGATGTGTTTGGGAAAACCCATCGTTGAGCTGGGGTATCATTAAACAGGGACATTATAACAGAAAGTATAGGGATGCGTTTGGGAATCTTAGGATTACCCTCCCCCCCCCATCTAAGTCCAAAACCCACCCAAATGAGTCCAAAAACAAGTTTCTAGCTCACCTAAACCCCCAAATAGCTAAACTAAGCCTAAAAGCAGTTTGTAACTCACCTAAACCCAAAAATAAAATCTGAAAATCATCAAAAATAAGTGGAAAAAAATCAGACTTAGTAAACTGTACCCCAAAATGACAGTGTTCACCCCACGTATTACTAAAATATATTAATCTAAGTCTAGAGACAGGTTGTAAATCAACCTAAACACAAAATTTGTCTAAAATAACATCAAAATTGATTTTAAAAAAACTAAACCCATTGGACAACCGGGGACTGGCCATTGATAAGCAGGGAAGGGTGTTAATTTTTTCATTTTGCTAAGGCAGGGTTTTGTATAGTGATGGATCGTATTGTGGAGAATTCTTGTATTTTAAAAGTCATGAGAAGAATAATAGGAGAAGGTAAGGAACATATCATTCCTGATATGTGATGAACTGGGTTATTTCTGGAGTAGTAGGGGATGTGTGAGTTAGTTAATTGCTGTAAATATACAGAATGGAAATGGCATATGAGAAGTACTGCACAATAATGTATACATGGCATTTATTTGTTTGTAAAAATCATGTGATTTGTGGTAGGTGGGGGCACTCACCATCTACTCACTCGATGTAGTGCTGCTCTCGAGTGTCTGCCTTTTCCTCTGCTCCATCCTTCTTTCCTTCCATCCTCTTTTGTCCCTCTTTCCTTCTTTCCTCGTCTTTCTGCCTACGGGTGACTTTACACTCCCTCTTCTGTCATTCTTTCGTTCATTCTTTCCTCTTCCTTCTGGCTGTGGGTGACTCGACACTGAGTGACAAGCCAAATGGTTTCCTGTACACCAGGAAACTACTATGCTGGGTGGTAACCAGATGACCAAATTTTGGCGCCTGGTAGTTTAGTGGGTAATTAGGGCGCTCCAGTCTGATTGAGCCGGTGAAGGTTTATATCCAAGGGATGGTTGGGGTTTGTTGTTCACATAATGCCACATGGGGATGAGTAAGGCTGGTCACTCTTATCTTAAATGTCAGGACCAAAATGCCTAGCCCCCGGCTCCTACGCGCTTCATGGGGCAACATAGGATTGGATGACGGATGGATGGATGGAAAAATCATGTGATAAGATGAGGAGGGAAGGATTATGGAAAATTTTTCCACTGTACATAGTGTGTGGATGGAATACTGCTGAATACTACAAAATTGATTATGTGTTGGTATTATGTGTATGGACAGATTTATGTATAAATGAATAGTCCCAGTACTAATGCTGGAGTGAAACAAGAGTATCTGATGACCCCTTGCTTATATTTAGTACGTTGTTTATGTCCAAGGGGTGGTTGGGGTTTATTGGTCATATAATGCCACTCTGGGATGAGTGAGGCTGGTCACATTAATCTTCTATGTTAGGACCAACTTGCCTAGCCCCGGGCTCCTATGCTTCTCATGGGGCAACGTAGGATTGGTTGATGGATGGATGTTGCTATTAAACCCCAGTCTGTCTGGCTGAGCAGACCCATCAACTGCAGGGAAGCAGCTGTTCCTTTAGCACCATCCATTGCATGAACCAATATTCCATGCTTCATGTGGGGAAGGGTGTGGAGTTTTAGTTCCTGAATGGGCACCACATATGTCTCTCTTCACCCAGTTGATAAGGGCACCATAGTAGGCTTCTCATCACCCTGTTACTGGTTACAGTAGTTACCCACAGTATGCTAGTATGTGGGCGGCAGAGGATGTCGCGTACTAGGAATTCGTGTACTCTGAATACATAAACTTATGGGAAAAATAACATATGGGCGGCACCCCCCCTTCATGGGCAACCCTTGAGACTACTTTCAGACCTAAGTATTGTACTGTACAGGGAAACTATCTAAGACATATTATCTAAGATACGTAAAGTAAACCAACATGATTATGGCTTTACTAAATCAACAAGGATATGGCTTAAGTAAACCAACAAGAATATGGCTGCTCACCTTAACCCAAGAGGACAAAGGCTTAACGGAGGTAGGAAGGGGATCTGAGGCAGGGTGAGGCACCTAACGTGGGTTTCGGGAGAATTCGTCATCAAGTCAATTCACCATCACAGCAATAACAAGACAGTTCGCCGTCGTTAAGGAAGACAGCTATGGGTGGTGCTAGAATATGAATTCAAAGGTGACTACAGTGAGGAAGAAACAAGTTAATTATTGTCTGATGGTGAATTTTCTTGGAACCCTAGCGTGCACCTGCATCACCTGACGCACCACTCACGTCACCAGCACCTTCGACACTTTCACTAGCTAATGCACTCACTTCGTTCATAGACCCTTCTAAGTGAAGTCATCACTTCCTACACTTGCAACTGACGGTGTTCGATGTTCTTGAATTCTTCCTTGAATTTATATAGGGCACACAGTACCCGGCTGATCCCCATCATTGACAAGTCTCCATTCTCCATCACTGGTGGTTGGCGCTTCTTGGGGTGGCACTGTCGCGTGCTCGGGGTAAACCCCGGATTTGTGCCACTCTTCGCTGCCGTCTCGCCTACAATGAGTTCAGTTCACATACTATTAATAAATACACTAAAATTTGGAAAAAAGTAGGCCTCGCATACAATGAGGATCGCGTACTCTGAACTCGTGTACTTTGGGTACCTACTGTATTTGGTTACCATCCAGTGTTTTAAATGGTTTCCTGTATTACAGGAAACCATCAGGTATATCATTTTGTGTAGAGCTACTTGAAATTGAAAGAAGAGTAATTAAATGTGAAAGGAATGAGGAGAGAAATTGGAAGAGAATAAGGCAGACACAGAAAATGAATGATAAAGGTGAAGGAAGAAGTTAACAGTAGATGGATTTATGAAAGATATTGAAACAATAAAGTTATGGAAAGGAGCATGAAGCTGGTGAGAAATGGTATTTCAGATCTGATGTTTGCAGATGTTTCTGTGTTCTTTGGTAATAGTGAATGGAATCTTTGCAGATTAGTTAATTATCCCACTCTGATGTCTCTTACCTGTAGTTGTGGCACCATCACATAGGTTCCGTAATTGAATCCCAAACACGGCTGCTAGCAGTTGTGCAGTCAGATTATGTCAGTATTACACTCGAAGATTGTGTGTGATGGTGCCATATTTGCAGGTTCAAGATAAGATGAGAAAGAATACTTGGCTGCAGTTGTACATAATCAAGTCGATAGCACACACTTGTTGCAAATGGATAGCTAAATAAATATAGCAGTTATTATGGATATCTTCTTTCCTTGGGGTTGGAGTAAAAAGATTTGAATGCTTGAAAGATAATTGAAAATATGTATGGTCTGTTTCACTGGACTTTATTCTTAGAGCTTATACTCTTTGTTTTCTCTTTCCTATTGTTAATGAATAAGAATATAGTTGTGATGGTGGCAGTGAGTTGGTATTAATTTCTCAGTAATGTTTCATGGTGCATATATCATTTGATAGCTACAGTTGAACATCGATACAGTGTGTGTAATCTAAATGATATTAACTAACATTCCCCCCCCCCTCCCCCCCCACTAGAACACAACAACAGAGAAGCAGTCCTTGGCCACCTTACGTGAGACTGACACACGAAAGCTGAAAAATGATTTGGGGCGCCTGCAGGAGGAAGTACGAGCAAGCCAGGCTCGTTACCAAGCCCTCCAGATGAAGTATGAGCTGGCCAATGACCGCATTAATGAGTTGACCGCAAAACTAGCTGATGAGGAGTGAGTAATCTGAGTATTTTAATTTGTAACATATTAACCCCTTCTTAATGCCACTAAGGGATGTGTAAGGCTAGTCACTCACATCTTTAATGTCAGGACCAACTTGCCCAGCCCCAGGCTCCTATGCTCCCCATGGGACAACACAGGATTGGATGATGATGATGATTAACCCCTTCAGTCTGGTGATAGTTTTTTTTTTTTTCCCCCACCCCCCTAACCCCAGATAAATAGAATCATCTGGTTATAGCTAGTGACCTTTTGCCCAGTAAAGGGTTAAGGTTGGCTTTAACCCCTATCTCTTGTGGAAGATTTTTTTCTTTTTCTAAGCCTAGTAAAAAAATAAGGCATTAGTTATTATTTTCGCTGTTGCAACTACAGGCCCATTTGGCTGTGAACCTAGTAGACTGCAGGAAAATGGCCACCTCAGCTGGTTGTTACCATAGGTCTTTCACTGAGGTTATGTTGAAAGATTGTCTGTGTTGTGATAGTGTTATGCAGAACTTGATTGTGATGTGGTGTGTTGGGGTTGCATTAGCATGTGGTCATAGTAGATTGTTTCAGTTGTATTTGTATTGATACTGTAGCAGGGGAGAATGAGGACTGCATCACAGTCTGGCTGGGTGTGCTCATGTCACTCTGGGTAGGGTTGTTTCAGAGGAGTGGGTGCCCTGTGGTAGTTCATGAAGGATGGTATTTGGTTGAAGGTTTTGGTTGGATGTAGTGTCTGTGTGTTTATGTACTGTATGTATTTGGTACATGTAGTTTTGGTTAGAGGAGCAAGGATGTTGCTGAGGAACTCATTCTAGTGTTTGGTGTCCGTTCACTTTTGCTGTTTCTTTGTGGTGGAGGGTGATACAACATAAAGCTATAAGGGTACAACATAAAGTTATAAGGGTGGGATGAGTCATGAGCTGAAGCAATGAACGGGCTGCCTCTCACATTTTGTGTGTGTGTGTGTGTGTGTGTGTGTGTGTGTGTGTGTGTGTGTGTGTGTGTGTTTGTGTAATATGTAAGGTGATATCCAAAAGTTCTCGAAATTTGACTAAAGATGGAAAAAAAAAATGTTATGTCCTAATCACCAACATCTCCTTCAAAGTACAGTAATCCTCTTGAGCATGCAGACACTGATCCCAGTGCATCTTCCATGATCAGAATGCATTCTGGTAGTCCTTCAGCATCAGCTTGTTCAGGTCCATCTGCAGTTCCTCCTGGGTCTCCTCATTGGTGTCAGATTTTAGTCCTTTCAGCTGGGTTTTCATTTTTAGGAAAGAGGAAAAAATCAAGGGCCAGATCCAGTGAATACGGGTGGTGGGGACAACCGCCATGTTTTTTTGGTACCAAAAACAGCAGAACAACAAGGGCATTGTGTGCAGGTGCATTGTCATGGCAAAGCACCCATCTGTTTGTGCGCCACTTGTCTGGATGTTTTTGCCGAACAAAATGTGTTAGTAAGTTCCAAATGGTAGGCCAACAACGTCACAAACATCGTGGATTGTTTTTCTGCAATATTTGAGGATGGTTGCATGAACTTTGGCCACATTGTCAGAGTTGAAATGGTAGAAAGGCAACCAGAATGTGTATCATCTGTTGATGTTTGGCCTTTTTAAAAATGCTTAAACCAGTCGTAAGTTTGTGTGACTGCCAAAACATTGTCACCAAATGCTTGTTTTAATATTTTGTGAGTTTCTGCCATGTTCGTCCAGAGTTTCATACAAGACCTGATGCACACACATTGCTCTTTCACATCCTCCATTTTTTAAATCACAAAATTCACAAACTAAACCAAACAGAACGATAAAAAAAACAGACATGCAGTGAATGCATCCACCCTGCAGAATGTCACTTGACTCACTAACAAAGAAATGTGCGTGCACTGCCACCTAGCATCCACACACTGTACGACAAGTGGTTTCTGCCCTTCTTTCAAATTTCGGGGACTTTGGGGTAGAACCCCTATATATATAGGTGATTGATAATGTGATTTTTTGTTATCCTCGTAATATTCTCAAGCCTGTGATTTGTGTTTTGGTAGCTAATCTATGTTTGTGTTAGTTAACCCCTAAAAGATGGGTGTCCGCATAAGCTGTTCAGGGGCACTATAGTCGTTCTATTTTATGAAGGCAGTTTGGGTGGGGCGATTTGGGATCTCACACTGTTAGCTCTGTTGTCACATCGCCGCCGACACACGTGTAATTATTTGTGTTCACCTCTCTCTCTCTCACTCTATTTTAAGCTAGTAACTACTTATAAATGAATTTTAAACACTCTGTATAGATGTAATTCAATAAAAAAGCTATAGTATAGTATAAATCTCATAAGACTTGTCAGCGTTGCTTTTGCGACATTGTCAGGTGGTGACACGAGGGACAGCCCGGCGTGAGCGGGTCATACTCGGTCAGTCTCCCGCCGTGGAAGCTATAAAAAAAAAAAACGCACCTATAGACTTGTACCTCAGGGGTGGTGTTGAAAAAAAGTCGAAAACAAGGGAGAAAATACAGAAAATAAAATTAGTAGTAGTTAATATAAATATGACAGAGAGAGAGAGCACGTGTGTGGCTAACAGACAGACTTAACAGACTGAGGTCCCAGAGCGCCCCACCCAAACTGCCTTCATAAAATAGAACGACTATAGGGCCAAAAAGACGTGTCTGCATACGCAGTCACGCCCTCCCAACCCTCCACCACTACACCCCCCCCCCCCACCAATGTCCCCACCACCTAGCACAACCCCCCCCCTCCCCCACAAACGCCCCACCATATTGCACCAGCCGATTATGTCCATCCTGAGCGTGTCATGCCATTCCGATTCCCGTCTTTAAGGGGTTAACCCCTACACCGCGGGCTTGTTTACCAATGACTTGCGTGTGCCGCGGGGTTATTTGGGCTCCAACAGACTCTCAAAAAATATTTGCCAAAAATCAGTTATTAGTCCTAGAATAATAAAATTACATATGCTTATGGCACATACCTTCAGCTTTCTCCTGGAATGATTGTTGAGCCTTCGTCTGTTACCGTAGGACTTGTGGAGACCTCTGAAGTAGGGTAACGAAGTCTCCACTTTACACTTCCCGACAACCCGTAATATGATTACCACAGCCAGATACAAACACTATAAACACTATTCTACAATTTTCAAGTAGTTTGGGATCCATACTCAAAAAAAAAAAAACACTGTGAAAGCAATGGAAATTACGAGCACGTCTGATCGTCGCACTGGCATTAGTTCGCTCTTGGTAGTCTGTCATTTATTATTCATAAAACCCCTCACACTTTATATTTCTATTACTATATAACACTTATATATATCTACAGTCTTTATCCATAAGTTTCCTTCAGTAGTATTAGTTTATTGTCACTGTAGGGATTCAATTTCTTTCAGTAAAATACGTAGCATTCACTTTCTCGTCCTGTATACTGGCATTGAGAGTGAATGTCACTTTCATCTTCACTCTCATGACTCATAGCATTCAGACATGCTAGAGTGAAACTTTCACTTTCATTACTCCTAGGGTATATACTCGTATTCTTATAATACTACTCATTTACATTTCTATTTACGTTCTCTATTTTATTTACGTTATTTACATTTCTATTTTATTTACACTGTGTTGTGCACTGTCACTTGAAATAACTTATAAAACTATTTTCCATTGTTCACGTATATTTACATTCATTACTTTCACCTGCTGTTTACACATTATTTACAATTCCACTTGCACTGTTTTACTCAATAGAAAGATCGTAGTCACTCTTTTATCAATTGTCAGCCCTTTACCTCTTTCCACACGAGGTTTAGTAGGGGGTAAAGGTCACAGGGCCATTTGCATGGGGGTGAAAAAAGGCCTTGAAGTCAGCAAGAAGAAACATACGTACTCTCGCTTCGGGAGATGAGACTGAACTGAGGACCAGCGTGGAGGGCCTGGAGGCCTGCTAGGGGTTATTCAGAGTTACCAATATTACTTCTTGAAACAGCTAAGTCTAGCACTGATATGATTGGCAGGAAATCTAGACAATACATTATAAATTTGGTAGTTCCAGGTGAATGTAAATATCACTTAGGCTCCTCCCTTCCCTCCTTACATGTATATTTATTACGAAAATAGATTAGAGGCCTACTTAGGAGATATATAATCAGAGCTACCAATGTTAAATCTTGAAACAGCTTTGTGTAGCACTGATATGATTGGCAGGAAATCTAGACAATACATTATAAATTAGGTAGTTCCAGGTGAATGTAAATATCACTTAGGCTTCTCCCTTCCCTCCTTACATGTATATTTATTACGAAAATAGATTCTACGGCATATTTCAAGGGGAAAAAAATAGCGAAAATTAGCGAATGAGTGCACGTGAGGTGTTGTCAGGTGATAATTAGCCAATTCCAGGTGTATGGCACTCTCACTTACCTGATTTCTTTCTTGTATATATTATTTGGTATAAGAATACGACATAGGGCTTATTTCAATGGATGAAATCAGTGAAAAATTCCAGGGAAGATTTACTTAGCGTAGCATGGCCGGGCAGGCGAGAGGATAGGGTAATGGAGGGGGGGTAGGGAGGGGAGTCAAGAACGGGGAGAAATGGCTAAATTGTCAACAATGGATGGGAGTACAGATGAGATTAGGAGTGCTGACTAGTGTTGGACATTGTCAGTACTGATAGATGATACAAGCCCCCACTTGGAAGCCCGGGTGAATTCAAAATAACACAGAATCACAAAAGCGACGCCCCGCGGTATGATCCCTTGCTCCCAAGCGTCACGAAAGTGACGCCCCACGGTTAAGGGGTTAAGGTTGGGGTCTAGCTTGGGTTAGCATTATTCACAGTTGTTCTGATGAATTGTTTATTGACAGTTTTCTGGGATTCTTTCCATTGTCTAAAGGTGTAGCTATTGAGTGTCTTCAGAACGTTGAGATTATGAGATGCCTTTGCAGTGATGTTGTTTATATGCTGAGAAAAGGTGATGTTTGTGTCCAAAGTAAGTCCTAGAATTTTCAGTTGCCTCTATTGGGAGGGGTAGGTTTACCCCTGCCACGCTCATCGCCACATATGAGGTGATATGCAGGCCACCTCTGGCTGTGCTGATCACCTCATATGAGGCAATGGGTCTCTGTGCCATAATTTCAAGCACAAGGAAGCGTCATTGATTTCCACGGGAACGTTGGCTCTCCATCTACACCATCAGAGGTGTTGCCAAGAACTGCCTTACCTCATTTGCCAAATACCACATGTTTAGCAATTCAGGTATGCAGGCTACCCCTGGCCATGCTGATTGCCTTATATGAGGTGATGGGTCTCTGTGCCATAATATCAAGCACGAGGAAGCGTCGGTGGTTTCCACGGGAATGTTTAGTCCAACTTTATGTCACCAGAGCTGTTGCCAAGCCCTGCCACACCGCAGTTGCCAAATACCGCATATTTAGTCATTTAGTTCTCGTGCGTAGCCCAGCAATGGCAGATTCTGGCCTGTCTACCTCCCACAGTGCTGGTGACTTATCGCCGCCCTCACACCCACCAAAGAGGTGTAGATTACAAAAAGACGAGGGTGATGAAGAGTTCAGGCCCAGAAACACTTGATCTGATGACAAAAAAACAACTTAGTATTTAAAAAAAAAAAAAAAAAAAAAAAAAAAAAAAAAAAAAAACTGACTCGGAGAAGGTAATCAGGTTGATAAGAAGCAGTGTGGTGGGGGTTTAAGAGGGAATCTGGAGGATGTGTTAGAGATTTATATAAATTTGGAGTCAGGAAAGTTATGGTTGATTTATTTGGTGAGACAGTTATTCTGTCTTTCCTGAGCCAGTGTTCTAGTGAGTATAGGTAGTCAGAGATGGGCTGCTACTTATTGAGTCTTGGAGTGCTGTGAAGCTGTTGCCAAGCTGTCAGCATATGACAGTGCAGTACTTCTATTGAAGGTGAAGGGTTGGCAAGTTGTGGAGGATAAGGGTTAAAAAGTGAGGGTGAGAGGACTGTGCTCTGTGGGACACCATTGGATAGTATTTAAAATTTAGAAACGTGGGTTCAGGTTGGTGAGTGAATGGAGGTGTGGCCCATTGAATTGGGTAAATTTTGGCTGTCTGGATGTTGCTACTCCTTACCCTGTCCTAGGGTGGCAAAGGAGGTCCGGATAATGATGATGAATGAATGATGATGAAATTGTTTAAATTACAGGAAATTCAAATTAAACAACTTTTCTGGGACACAATCCTCCCAGAAATTGAGAGATATCTGTAATTGTACTTCCTGTTGGTGGTGTAAACAAGACCAGCTGAGGCAAAATAAATGGTTATTTCTACTTGCTTTGTGATACTGTGCTGAGAGAAAGTTATAGATAATTTCTTTCCCTACATATCAGTAAAAAAAAAACAAAAAGAAAAGAAAATAGAGAGAGAGAGAAAAATCATCATCATAATAGAAAAAAAAAGAAAAATAGAAATTAAAAAAATAAATAAAGAAAAGGTCACTGTAGCTCAGGAACGATTATATGAACGAATATGTTACCCTAACTCAGGCCGTGGGAGCTGCCTCTCACAGTCATGAAAACAGTTTGTGAACCATTTATTTTGCAGCCTATATAATTCCTTCTACTGACATACTTCTTTTTACCCAGTACTACTGAATTGTTGTACTTCCCGACAGTGGTGTAAACAAGACCAGCAAAAGTTTTTATAAAACAAACATATCGATTGTTATTTCGTGCATCCTGCACCATGTGATAACGAGCAGTTGGATTTTGGTTGGACGCTACTTTGTGTTAAATGATAACGTGCAGTTGGAATATGTTCCAACACTTCTTTCACAATAGGGTTAAGGAAAAGAACAATAGTACTGAGAACTGTGTACAGGATTTTTTGGTTGCTGCTATTGCTGTGCTGTCTTCATTGTTCATACAACCCACTTCCTTTTTGATTGACTTCTCACTGTTTTCCATTGTTACTTTTCAGAGAGGTGAACATGCAGCTAAAAGAAGAAACCATGAACCTTCAGGAGTCTCTAACCAGCAGCAGCCGTCGAGCTCATGAAGCTGAAGTTAAGTACCTCTGCATCAAAAAAGACCTGGTGGAAGAGAATCTTAACAGGTTAGTCACGATGCTAAGGTATTGGTTATAATATAAGCACGGAGTAGTAAACTTAACTCTTAATACAAGCAGGTCATGTTATATGAGCATGCACTGTGAGAAACTGATGACATGGGAATGGGAAATTTACTCCCATATTTTTAAACGTTTCCTTCCCTATTAGTTGCATGGGAAGGACACCTTTCACTGAACTGGTATTTAAAGAAAAAATCCTAGCTGCTCGAAGGGCAAGGCCTTCCCTTCAAGCAGCCGAGATTATAGGAAGCTAACTGAATCATATGACCCATCTCTTCAAAAATCCCTTACCAATTTTTGTTCGTTCTTTTGTAATTTATTGTCTTAAATATATTTAGAATGTTGATGAAAGGTACTTTACAGTTTTGTTGATACAATTTACAATGCTATACTGTACTGACTTTTAACCCCCTGACTGCGGTTAACCCGCGTGTGCTAGTGCTGTTTTAAAACGGTCTGACATAATGCCTGGGCCAGTGCCAGTGCCGTTTTAAAAAGGTTTAAAATAAAAATTTTACTGTGACCATATTTTTCAAGATTCGCGGGTAAAAACTGGCAGGCATGTGAGGTAACTGCTCCTCTACCATCCCCCAGGCTGTCAAGGCCATACACTCACTCGCTCCCCCCCTCACGCTCGCTCTGCCTCACTCTGTCTGTGTTTCTCACCCAGTGCTGTACATAGGGAAGGCATTTTGTAAATATTTTCATGTAAGTGTAAGTTGTAAATATTTTCTTGTAAGTGTAAGGACTATATAGTGAAGTCAAGTTGTAAATACCTTCATGTAAGTGCCAGGACTGTACGTAATGGAGTCAGGTTGTACCTGTCTTCAAGTAAGTGCAAGATAATGCATTCACAGTGAGAAAGACATGCAAATTGTGATAGATGCTAGAGTAGTACGTAATCAGAAAAGTGTACTGAACATTGTTATACCTTCCCAGCATAAATACCTGAGTATACCTTACATAGAAAACGGCTTTCTCACTTATGTGGTGAGTGTGAGAGAGTGGCTATACCTGTAAACGTGTATGCAGGACTCAATAAAACTTATTTCCGAGCCTCAGTGAGCATTTTAATGGCAAAATTCATTGTTTCCACATCAAAATCTATCATTTTAGCCAAAAAAAATAAAGGTCGAAAAATGGCCGGCACTGGAGTGACCCATAGAGCTAAAAATTGCCGGCACGCGGCAGGTTAAGGTGGTAAGAGCGATACCTCTGTTGCGACAGTCGACACAAAAGTTACCCACTTTCAGTGCAATAATTTTTGTATTAATAAACAAGATTAAAAAAAAAAATAGAACATGCTTAAGAAAGCAAAACCTTTCTTCTTACCTCTGAGCACATCAGTGAATGTTTAGATCCTCCTACAATGCCATAGAGAGAGTTGGAAGCAACATTATTTTCGGTGTTTTTTTTTGCATCGCTGTAGCTGTCCGTCATGCACCACCACCCACACCACCACTCACCACACTTCATTTCCCAATCACACACAGCTGTACGCATCACTTGCTTTGCATTATCTTAATTGGTTCACTTAGCACTTCAAAATCAGTATTTTACAATGTTATAAAATGAAATGTCTGGTTAGTACTTGGATGGGTGACCGCCTGGGAACACCAGATGCTGTTGGCATCCCTACGTGTCAAGTGGGGTTGGTGGAGGATTAGTGCCCCTCCCTGTAAAACAATTAACTCTAAGCCCTTGGCCACCCTGTCTGGGATACATGGCATCTGGCAATGAATGAATGAAAAAAAATGAATAAAATGAAATAGTGTGATACTGAACCTTGAAAAACTACTCGGTAATAGTAAATGACGCTAAACTCAGTGAAAGATACTTACATAGCCTACACCAGACACTTTCATTTTCCTTATATTTTAATCACTTACACCTACATTTACTCTCTATCACTTATTTACATTTGTTTAATCACTTTTCCAGAGGGGCTAGAAGTTGACGAGTGTGTGAAAGTTATGGTGGTGTAACATAGGTGGGTTGGTGCTGCTTGGAGCATGGTGTGCTGGCTTGTTTTTTCAGAGGTTTTATAGTATATTCCACACTAGAATCACTAGAACTGCTGTCACTAGTAGGTGCATACCTCCTTTTCTGTGGAATACAACCTCTAGCACCTCTTTTGGTATCCCCAAGTGAAGTTGAGGGCTGGGGCCAACGCAGCGAACCACCCGTAGACACCATGACTTCCTGAAGCAAACTCGGCTCATGTGATTATGTAAGGCATGCTGCTGTGTGGAGGATGCTAAAAAGACGACCTGGTAACCCCAGGCATGGGCAGATGAATATACAAAGTGCTCGCATCCAAATACGGGGCGCAACTCTTGCAGTCGATTTGTGGATTTAAAACGGAATAGCACAGCCTGTCAATTGGACCTTCTAAAGGGACTGTCACAGCCAAGGGGTTAAGTGCTATTTGTAGCACTTTAAAAGTGTTATTAATGTTGGCTGAGATGTTCAGCCAGACAAACAGTGCAGACAAAGTACTACCACCGATATTCATCCAGTCGTATATGATCTGACACTGACAGATACATTATGGCCAGGATCACACGATTTTTTTCAAGAAAAATTTTGCTTATTAATTTGCCCGGAAAAGGAAAATCTGCCATCAAGGTCGCACGAGTGGTTCGGCTCATGTCTTTCAGCTGAGAAAAAAACAAGTGAGTGCTGCCTGGCGAGTACATGAGATGGATTTTAACAAGTGATTCTTACATCTATGAATAACAACATTAAAGATACTAATATTCCTCGAATATAATTGATTATCAAAGTATTGTCTTTCGGAGTGAACACCACTGTGGTGTTGGCCTGAATGTCATTTATGGCTGAATACAAACCAACAGTTTGGATGTGGTGGCGACCTCCCACATCTCAAATGTGTTGTGCTTTCATTATCCAGCACAAGATTTGCATGCTTTGGTGTATTAGTTTATAAATCTAATGCTCCACCATACCAGATATCAGCAGGATGGGTCGTTTTAGCTTAACAGGGTTACCAACCTGAACATTTTCTCTTCCAAGGGAATCTGTTTGGATACTGATGGAAATTAAAACTCCTTCGATGGAAGGGAAAGTTTAGGGAAGAGATTATTTTTAAGGATACAGCTGTTAGACCCAAATTCATTGATGCGATCAGGGTCAGTTATCCTAACCCTTCTTTTCCCAGAAGTTATGTACCCTGTTTGACCAGTGTCTGCAGTCCCCCCCTTCCCATTCCGTTCTGCAAGTTTCTCTTATCCGAGCAGTTCTTCATTAACCTCTGAAGTACTATGACTGATGATCGTCAGTTTGCAAGTTTGTCACGTAGAGTCCTAAGACTGACGATCATAGAAGGTCTGTCAAAAACTGCTGAGCACTAAGCCAGTCCCTTTTATGACGTAAATGGTTCCTACCCGGTCAAAACTAGGAGATGAGTTGGTGGGAAGGAAGATCCCTAACCAGGTCTGTGGAGGGACCTCCCAGCCACTTCACCTTCCTCTGGCTGATTGGATACTGCCCACTCTGTCCCCTCCCACCACTACTCACCAGTACCACTTCCACATCGTTTGGGGGGCTGTCTAATGCCTGCTCAACCCCCCCTTCCACCTCCCTCCACTCTTCCTTTATTTCAAATGACGTGGCAATTTCTCTGCTATGATCGCTTTGTGTGTGTTTCCTCCCACCATAATACCCCACACACCACATCCCCTGCATTGGGGATGTCTCTTTCCTCCTCACCCCCACCAGAGATCCCCCACCCCACCTCCACCTTCCTCCCAATCCTTTGTCCAGAATATGATGCGGCAATTTCCCTGCCATGATTGGCCTGTGTATGTTTACTCTCACCATCCCCCCATCCCCCAGCCTGACCTCATGCTGACTCCTGCACCTACTTTCATCAATAGAAACATATTTTACATCGATTTCATTGAGTTTGGTGAGGCTCTTTAGCAAAAATACCCCCCCCCCCCCCCCCCGGTGAAAATTAGGATTGCACCGATATTTTCCTGTTTTCTGTTACTGCGAGGCGGGACATGTAATCTTTGATGGGTGGTTGTCTGATAACCATTAGGCCTAGGGGGCAGATATTTGCATTTTCAGGTGTGTAAATTCAAGCTCTTGAAATCTGTAAGAAAAATTTTTACCTCGATATAAACTGAAAAATTGACCCCGAGTTGCGGCTGGGGTGGAACATAGCTAAAGAAAAATGCTGTCTTTAGGAGTTAACATATCCCACCCGTATAACGAGAACCATCAGTATGTGGGGGAGATATAGGCCTTGGGCATAGCATGTGTAATATTTTTCCATTCATTATCACCAAGGACTTGCACTGAGGTATTTTCCTGAACTAGTAAACCACGTGTTTTCACATCACTTCTCCATTTTCTCATCTACCCTCTCTTGTCTCTTTCCAGTTTTGTATCAGTCTTCATGATTTATCATCCACCAGCTGTATAACTCATTCCACATACATACCCTCATATCTTTTATTATCCTCCCCTAGAATTGTTGAGAGGCTGACAGAGGAAGCTGGTCGCATGAAGCAGCTGCTGCCTTCTGCCTCAGAGAACACCCTACCTGACCGTGACACACTTGCACGCACCATCGTGGCGTGGGAGCAGACCATTAAGACACTTCTGGATCAGAAGAAATCTTTCATGGTTGGTCCATTTAACTTTTATACTGTATTTTTTAAAATACTGTATATACATTTGGCCCATTTTAGTAAGAATGATGTTTATAAGTCTCTCTCTCTATCTCTCTCTCGATGGGGAAAGAGGCCAGGATGGTGATAACAATATTTATATAAATGTACTTCAGAGAACCTTTTTAACTTGGAAAGCTTGAAACTAACAACGTGCCTAATTATGGTGTGTATTCTGATTCATGTAGGAGGTTTTGTAACCTTTTTTTTTTTTTTTTTTTTTTTAACGTATATTACCTTACTAAATACTTAGCAATAGTGGGTGTAATATGCAGAATAAATTTCCAAGAAAGATATGAAATTAAGAAGTGCCTAAGAATGTGACCCTGTGAATTAACCACCTGCAGTGGGTCTCGTGTAGTACATTCCTACTGTCGGTTCCCATACTGTCTATTGCATGAAGATGTAAGTTAAGATTTCACACCAGATGCTCAGGAAAATCTACAAGAACAAAATTTTACATAATGTTAAACTTCCACCTGGAGTATGTTTTTGGTAGGGTGGGATCAATGAAGATCCACATCGACACCTGGACTGGTGGTGAGGGTACACGCCATTCAAAGTTTAATGGAACCATGACAAGGGTTACTGGAGTAAGTGGTGTAGGTGAGTCAGCAGTGTAGGTGAGAGGGTGGTAGATGGATGGATGATGTAGGAGGATTGGCAATGTATGTGAGAGGGTGGTGTAGAAGGGTAGGTGGGTGAGTGGTGGAGGTGGGAGGTGGTGCAGGTGAGGCAGTGGAGTAACTCTTTATCAGTTAAAGTGATTAAAAGCTTATCACCATCACTATCATCATCGTCGTCGTCAATCAGTCAATCAACTGGACCCCCTTACCCACCCTATGTTGGAGTGAGGAGTAGCAGCATCCAGACAGCCAAAGTTTTCCCAGTTCAATGGGCCACACTTCCATTCACTCATCTTGCCCACGGAATCCTGGCTCCATCTGATAGGCCAAAAGGTTTCACCACATACTGTAGCTTCACAGATACCTATCCAATAGAGTCAATCCAAACACTGTCACGTTAAAAAGGGGTGTCAAATCCTGGTCATGCATTTCTTCACACAAAGTTCGTCCAGTCAGCTCGATCTCCTGTCAGTCCCTTAGCCTCACCAACTTCCCCACCTCTCTTCCTCAGATGCTCATCCACCAATCCACCATATCTCTTCACCTTCTTCTTGGCCTACCTTGCCTCCTCCCTCATTCAAATTCACTCAGATATAACTTTTTCACCACTCTGTTGTCATCCATTCCACTTGCCCATATCATCTCAGCCCACTCTCTTCGATTCTGGTGTCCACACACTTCCTCACTCCGCATCTTTCATGAATCACATTATTCCTTATCCTGTCCATTCTCTGTACTCCTCGTACATTCCTCAACAGTCCCATAACCATTGCTCTTACTTTACATTTTCATGCCACACCATAGTCTCATATTCATATGTCAAAGTTGGCACTAACACTCCTTCATGTAAGCCTTGTGCAGCTGCAACACTCAAGCCTGTTTCCTGTCAAGGCCTTCATTGCACTGGCTACTTTCCTTCCTTGTATCATTCTACTGTCCACTTCTTTTGCACATTTTCCTCTCTTAGCTACTCAGGTATTTAAACACTCACAAATTCTAGTCTCTCTCCATTCACTGTAACATCACACAGGAAGTCACCTTCTCTCTCAGTAACCATCACTATACTCTTTTCTACATTTACTTTCAAGGCACACCACTCACAGACATCTACAAAACTCTGCTTTAGTCTACCAAGCATGTGTCTGGTATTGCAAGTAGTACTGTATCATCAGCATCACCAAATTTGAGATAATCCATCCATCACCCTTCATTACCAACATCATCGCTTTCTCCATTACCCGTGTTTTTACGTCTCTCATCACCCCAACCATGTATACAGGTTGTCCCCAACATATGAATGGTTAAATTGTAATTTTTTGACATTACAGATGTGGAAACCTTACTTTGAAATCTGAATTTTGATCTTTTCCCTGGCTAGCGATATTCAGTAGAATGCAGCGGCAGTGAGCTGACTCGCATTCTGCCCAGGCAGTCATTACTGTAAGCAGTTGATGCACCGATGCTCTTCGGTGCTCTGTGTTGCTCCTTTATGTGTGTGTGTGTGTGTGTGTGTGTGTGTGTGTGTGTGTGCGCGCGCGCGCATCAATCATGTTTACGAAATGTCCACCTGTCTCTCCTGCTACTGGTGAGAAGAGGGAGGCAAGTACTCGTGAAATGAAACTCAGTTGCCCAGCATGAAGGCTGCATGCCTGCACTGTAGGTTCTGGGACAATTCCCCACCAGAAAGGATAATGGTAGGGCTTATGTCTCCACATGAATGGCAAAAATCGCAACTGGAACCTGTGTAATCAGAAGGGTCATTGCATGTGATATTTCTGCTACAGGAGGAAGGAGTGAAGCTGCTGGGTATGGTAAATCAAGGGCGTCCCCTGAATGCCCTCCCTCCAGGTGACCTCCAGGTCCCAGCACTGCCCACCTTGTCAGTTGCCCGATTACTCTGGCTCACGCAGGTAAAGAAACGGATATTTTGTTTATGGTGATGAGAATTTTAATTCTTTCTCTTTAATTTGGACTAGATTTTCATCCTTTCTCAGTTTATTTCACATAGCTTGGTGACAGAAATAGATGATGCATTGGCTCTACATCCTTTCCATGGCATGTCTCAGGGAGTATCTAGAGTTTATTCTTGTTGCAACGCAGCATTCAGGATAAAGATATGGCAATTTTAGACCAAGTTAAGGAAAAAGAGTTTAATTGATTTTACTTTAGTGTTGGAAGTAAGTTATACTGAAGATGTTATCAAGTATGTCTGTCAAACCCTTTAGTATACTGTAAATACTTTTATTCCTGCCTAGGAATTCCATTGTACTCAGTTTAGGACAAACTTGTTGTAGTGAAGTGGAAAAAAAAAAAATGTTTATTATTCAATGCTTGATTTTAACAAGTATGGATAGATCATGCCTTGTATGTGTACTGATTTTGTTGATAATTTTTCCTAGTATGGTATGAATATTACTGATCGATAGGTTTCTGTGTAGGTAAGTAATATATTGTGGACTGTAAATTCATTCATGTTATTGGTGTCCTTTCAGAAACCTGACAAACAGTCACTTCACATCCAGAATGACCCAAAGCAGGAAAAAACCAGCCAGCCTAGTCCTGCACCACAGCAACAGACACCATCATCTCAGCCAAAGCCACAGCCACAGGCAGTGTCTACCACAGCTGTGAAAGAACCACAGCTGACTGGAGTTCCTCTTATGTACCAGACACCACCACCACCACTGATGGCTAGCTCAGTGTTCATGGTTGGGCCTGGCACCCCTGCCTTAGTCACTTCTGCCCCACCTCCAACTGGCCTGGTCACCCCTGCTGCCCCACCCACTCTGGTAACCTCTCCCTCACCAGGCATGGTCACATCTGCCACACCTGGCATGGCCACCACTACCCCACCTGGGATGGTCACCTGTGCCCCACCTCCTGCTGCCCTTCCTGCTGCACCCTTCACCACTGGAGCCATACCAAAAGGCTCTACTAGCCCCCAGCAAACCAAGTCTCCTGGTGAGTTTATCAGGTTTAGATAATTTAAATCTATATAGTTCCACGTGCTGTCAGTATATATATATTTCTGTTTTAATTATCAAGTTTTTGTGGATGGATGGTTACCATTGACCCTAGGAAGTACTACCATAAGAGTGAAGTGTGTTTACAAGTTTGGTAGCTAGCCACACAGTTATCATTCTTAGGCAGGGAGCATTCATCCACAAGTTCAGTCACTCGGTGATCTTGCTTCTGGGTGACATTCACTCTTACAGTATTTTGTTTTGTTTCGTTCAAAGAGGACAACATATTCATATATAATCATATTTATCAGGTCAGGGACTAACCTCAATTCTGTATCATGTGAGGCTTTCAGTATTTGAGCTGTCAATTCAGACACACCTGCTGCCATCCCCACCTGCATCCTGCCTATTGCCCCAGTCACAGTAGCAGGGTCAATCAAGGGCCAAGGGACAAACACTGGATCTGCTGGCTCCAAACCTTCCCTGTCCTAGTCAAACTCCTCATTCAACAACTGGCTGTAATGCTCTCTCCATGCATCTTTAACCCGTTAATTGCTTTATACAGCCTGGGCTGTTTCGAGTGTGACTGCTCAATACAGCCCTGGCTGCGCAAGTGAATTTCTAATATAGTGCCATGGTGACCAAGGCCGATCCATGCAAGCATGTTTGAGCCTTCAAAACCAAAACTGAAAAAGAAAACGAAAGCCATACATTCCAATAGGGAATCTGACACTTCGATGTTCATCCATGGCATTAACAAGGTAAATATTGAGCTAAATTTCGTTACTATATACTGTACTTTGGCATGTGCTCTCTTGATTCCTAAGACAAAATTTGGCCTTTGGAAAATTTTATTTTTACCCCTATGTCTGTGCATCACGGACACCTCCAAAAAACTGCCATGCGCAGTTAACGGGTTAATATCCCTACTGCTCACCACTACCCTTCCTTCATCATTCTTCATACACTGCTCACCAATGATATCCGTATTCCCTCTTCATCTGATTTGCCACCTTGAATATTATATTCCTTTCCACATGGTTTAGGTTATCAAGTAAGAGTCTCTGCAACTCGGACTTCGCCTTAGCCCTGTAAACCTCTTTTCTACCCATATGCTTGGCAGCCAACTATTCCTTTCTGTTACCACCCTTCATCCATTCCCAGTAAAGCCTTCCTTTCTCCTTAACTGCAGCTTCTATACCCTCATCCCATCACCAAGTTACTTTATGTCTTGGTGGGCCTTTGGTCCATCCACACACTGAATCAGTAACTCGCAAAAGGTTGCTGTAGAGGGCTCTGTACTGTTCATTAACACTTCTTGCAACGTCTCCCTGTTCAGTCACCACTCTCCTCATCTCTCTGTAGGCATCCCTTACTGCTTGCTTGTCAGCTTCCATATTTTCCTTCTAGGTGCATAGGTCCTCTTTTTCATCACCCACTCCTTAAGCACCATGTCACATATCAATTACTTGTGTTGCTGCACACACTTCTCGCTCCCTATAACTATAACATCCCTCACTAACTTCCTATCAGCCCTTCTGACCTGGAAATAGTCTATCTGGCTGCTATTTTTTGCTGTCTCATAAGTAATCAACCTCTCTCTCTCTCTCTCTCTTCCCAATATGTACTGCACACACTCGTGTTCATTACCTCCTCAAACTTGAGTATCCTTTCTCCATCCTCATTTCTTGTACCATATGCACATCCCCTATGTACTCATTCATATCCTTGAGCTGCTTCAGCTACATGACCATTTAAGTCCCCTCACAAATCTGCAATCTCATCATCCTCCATACCACTTACTAACATATTAAGTCATCCCAAAATCTATCCTTCTCTACCTCATCCAGGCCTGCCTGTGGAGCATACGCCAAGATAAATGCAACCATTTTCCTGCGGAACAAAATTTTCACTACTATTCGTTTCATTTTTAAAGGCTCCAACATGCTTGCATGCATCGTCCTTGGTCACCTAATGGTGGCTCTCCATGCTGCACAATCTATTGCAGCCTCCCTGTTCAGTCCCTTAACCCTGAGGTCACACTTAATGACCTTGTCCCATGTCTCTCTCGGTCTACCCCTCATAACCCCACTACCAGTATTAACACTTCTCACCTTCCTCACCCAGTTGTTATCCCCCATCCTCTCCACATGCTCAAACCATCTCAATCTACCCCTCCTTATCACAGCACCAATACGGTCCAGTCCCGTCCTACCTCTCAACTCTTCCACTGTAAACCCAGCCCCCCCAGACCTTGCACGCAGGGACGCACTACACATCCGCCTAATCAGTCATTTCTGTACGTCTGAGCCTGCGAATATCCTTCTCCTTTACTGCCCAGGTCTCACTACTATACAGCATTACACTCCAAACACATGATATACAAAGACCCCATACCACATAGGGAAAGTCCTGTCAGTGTCAGGAGAGGCAAGAGCTCCCTGAACTTCTTCCAACCACTTCTCACCCTATCCACAGAGCTAGCTCCAGCCCCACCTCCAGCACACAACATGTCTCCCAAATAAAAAAACTCTTCCACACACTTAACCCCTAAAACGCGGCTGTGTACGCCCGACCCCCCCGCTGTGGCGGGGTTGTAGCGGGGTCTGAGTACCTGTGGGAAAATATTTGCCAAAAATCAGAGATTAACCCTAGAGCATTAAAATTTTTATGGCATATAGTACTTACATTCAGCTTTCTCCTGAGACACATGTTGAGCCTTCGTGGACTACCAAAGGACTTGTGAAGACTTGCAAAGTTGGGTAACAAAGTCTTCACTTTCACACCTCCAGAAACCCGGTTTTCTTTCTACCACAGCCTCAATCTGTCACCGTACACTTTATACAACAACGTACAGGTTGTTTGGAATCCGTATTTGTACAATAAGCACTGAAAATAAGGCTCAAATGAATGGAGCGCACGGCCGACATGCAGCGCGGTGGCGATCTTCCCGTCACTGTTGTCACATTTGCCTTTTCACGGCAAAAAACACGTATACTACATTATTTTCCATCATAGTACTTCGCAAACGTTCGCTTGTCACTATTACGGCCATAAAAATCACTGTCACTGCCAGTATTGTGGATCGGGACTGAGGAAGACCACCGCAGCACGAGTTTATTCAGCCTTACGGCAGGCACTTTATTCTCGCTCCGGTCGGCCACTCGCACTTCATTTCTATCGCTCACTTTCACTGTAGCTGTCCGTTTTTTGTCTTATTCATCAGTGTCACTGTCCATTGTTATAAAAATAATATTTTCTACACAACAAACTGTCACTGTCAGAACATAGAATAGGAACATATGCTTTCATCTTCTTACACTGGAGTGACTGTCACTCGCAATACTTATATTATTACTATGTACAATTATTTACACCAAAAAACACTGTCACTGTCAGTGCTTTTACAAGTACATACACTAATTTACACTCATCAGGCTGTCACTGTCAGCACGTAAAAGAAAACTAAACACTTGTATCACTGTCACTCTCAGTATTATTTCAAAGAATCTTATCCTTATTTTCAAAATCTAGTCAGGCTGTGGTAGTCAAAGAAACACAGGTAAGCACAGAGGGGAACTTTGCACTCTTTGCACTGCAAGGTGGTGCGCCTAAAGGTTCTGTCCTGCCTGGTAGTGTGGCTGCACACATGACACCTCCTCAGTGCTTTTCCCCTCTTGGCAGTGGCAGGCAGTGGCTCCAGGCGGTGTCGCTGAAGGTAGGCCTGACACTGTAGGCGGTCTGGAGGTGTCTGAGGGTGGCGTTTGGGACCTGTTGAAAGTACCTGGCCATAACGCTGAAGCAGCTGGTAGACACAAGTCTTGGAAAATCTTCGGAGAGAGTAGTTTGCTGGCTTCCTGTTCTTGATTTTATACAGGATGAAGGCGTTCAACATGCACATATCAATCAAGTGCAAGAACACCTTCCTGTACCAACGACGATTTTTCCTCAGGCAGTCAATCTCTCCGATCATCATATCAGACTTGTCCACCAGCCGCATATTGACGTTGTAGTCAACGACAGCATCAGGCTTCATCACAGGCTCGCCAGTCCTTCTGTCGACCTTCCCTGTTGCCAGCATTTCCCCCTTGTGTACTGCGGTGAGCATATTCACGACTCTCTTATCATGCCACCTGATCGCAAGCATCTTGTCAGATTTCTTCAGGTGCACGTCTCCCCGCTTTGACTTTTCAGCCTCAGGGAAGGCAGGGTAGTGTGCCCTATTGCTTCTGACAGTGCCACAGGATCCGACGCCGTGTTCAGAAAGGTACTTGGCGAGTTTAGGAGCTGTATAGTAATTGTCCGTATACAGGACATGATTCTCGCCAAAGTACTTTTCCAAAAGCACTTTCACCACAGAACCAGAGAATCCAAGGGGGTCAGTCTTGTCCAAATCGACATTGCTGGCGGTGTAAATGACGAAGTCTAAGATGAACCCCGTCTTGCAGTCGCACAGCACGAAAAACTTGATTCCAAAGCGGTGCCGTTTGCTTGGAATGTACTGCACAAACCGAAGACGGCCCCTGAACAAAACCAAGGACTCGTCAATCACCACTTTCTTGAAAGGGCGTGGGAACCTCGTAAACTTATCCTTGATCAAGTTCAGGATTCCCCTCACTTTCCATAATGAGTCAGTTTGGGAAGGCTCATCATTGTTCGCGAAGTGAAGGTAAGTCATGAGCTGCCTAAAACGATCGCGGCTCATGTATTTATTGAAAATTGGTGTTGGGCACAGATCGTCGGAACTCCAGTACAGTAATCCCTCTAATATCCGAACGCCCAATATCCGAACATCCCCACTAACCGGACATAATCCTCCTGGGATCCAATATTCCCAAAATGGGCCAAAAACTGCAAAAAATTCGAAAAAAATCTGACTTTTTTTCCCTCCCATAATTTGAAATTCCCGCCTGGCGCCAAACAGCTGTTACACCATGGTCCCTTCACCCCTTCCTTCCTTCCCCTCCCCCCTCCCCTGTCAGGTTGCCATTTGGTATTTTTCATTACCAAGTGTGGGCCAATTTGGTAATGAAAAATTCGTTTGGTAATGCATTAGAATAATGCATTACCAAATGGCTTTTTCACATGTATGAGGATACACAGGATGGAGATGGTGGATTGTTTGCTCTCTCTGATTAATCTGCTACCCTACATAGTGTGAAAATAATCAACATGGTGTTAGTTATAAGGAGAGTGATTACATGTATTTCCACTTGTATATATAATTACTGAAGAATATATGCTAGCTTTACGAAATTGGTAATGAAAAGTTATATTTGACAATGAAAGTTGAGGAGATTGGTAATGTGGCTGTTGCGATCTGGCAACTCTGTTACCCCACCAACATCAACAGTCACAGCTTAACTCCGATGGAGAGCAGATACTCATAACAGTGCAAGCCACAGGTGCTTGTTTTTGTGAATAAACTGCAATACCTTGCCACTAGAACACACAGGAATTTACAGTGTTGTGCAGTGTTAAGAAATTAGAATTTAGAGTGCAGAGGATTAACTGTGGACTGCAAACTGGCGGTTCAAACCAGTCCAAGACCAAGGGACTTGTAAGTACCCAGAATGTTTAATATTGTATAAACTCACCTCTAAAACCTCATTTTATGGTTCTTTTGCATTTATTTCAGTCTTTTATGTCCCTTATTGGTGTGATTTGGGTCTTAAATAGGTGCTATGCATGTCCAGAGGGAGTTGTATAGGTGTTTTTCAGAGTTAGGGTCCGTAAGTACTAGTCCATAAGCTGGGGCCCAATATCCGGACAGGACCACTATCCGGACCTGCCTATGGCTCTATTGATCCGGATATTGGAGGGGTTACTGTATTCTTCTAGCTTGTGTTTCCAATTGTGGGGCATCAATAACATCAACCCAATAAATACAAAAAGTTCCCTGATCGTTAGAGGCACCCATGCTGCCATCTGCGACGTGGATGGCGTGGCCGCCTCACCTTCTCCTTCGCGAACTGCAGCAGATTGCCCCTCGTACCTGTTTGTCTCGGTACAAATCTGCTCCATTACCTCGTTGTCAAGGAAGGCCAACAGGTAGTCCAAGCATTCACCATCCTCGTCGACAGGGAAGTCAGCCTGAACTCCACACCCACTGTCATCAAAGGGCAGATCCTCCGGCACAAAATCTGATCCCTCTGACCACACGAAGGCATCAAGAGTGCCCTGCCTAGGCTGGGAGGTGCTGGGGGCGACGGGGGGTGAGGCAGGTCGTGTGGGAGTGGGTGAGGCAGGCGGTGAGACAGTACGTGAGGCAGAGGCTATCCTAGGTCGTGTTGGTGTAGTGGTGGTGGTGGTGGTGGTGGGGACATTATCTGAGGGTTCAAGGTCACTCGCGGTGGCGTGACTGCCGAGTTGCCTAGTGCGAGTTTCCTTACGAGCTAGCCTTACACTAGGGGACAAAGTTCTAGCTCTACCAACACGAACACTTGGCCTACGAAAACCTCTAGTACGTAAAGTAGAACGTCTACTTCCCTTTCGAGGTGGTGAAGGCGACTCAGACGACTCAGGAGACAGGGCAGCAGAAGAGGAGGACGAGAGAATGGGGCTGGGAGTACGTGGCGGGCTGGCGGTGGCGTGATGTGGCGTAGGGGACAATGGCAGTGAGCTTGGGTCACCACTCCTTTTTCTCTTTGCCCCCTTCCCATATTCAAGGCCCCTTCTCACAGGAGCCTTCCCTGCTGAGGTGCTAGACACTGACACACTCGCTTCAGGCACAGAAACAGTCACTTCTGGCCCAGACTCTGCACTTGATTGCGTGTCAGACTCTGCCATGCTTGACCACACACCGACGTCACTGCCATAGTCCATCGAGGCTTTCAATAGTTCACTGGCTATTGCAGAGTCACTCAGGCCCTTAGTAGTTCCTGGTAAGGTTTTGAAGGGGGTTGAGGTCACAAAACCCTTTTTCGGAGGGCTGGAAGGCACAGACTCGGAAGAGCTCGAGTTGGACATGGTGTCACCGTGGAAGATTCGCGTGGACTGACGCTAATCAGGGGCAAACCGCGCGAAAAAATCACAGTGTGCCAATGGGGAAACAAGCGTTTCCCAATAGCAGAAAGTGCTTGCGAGATGACGGCGCAGATTGACACGTATGAGCCGTCCGCGCGTTGCCATATCGCACGACGAGGGAGGGCCGCGCATCGGTGCGTGGGTGGGTAAAAAAAATGATACTTGGCAACAACCGAGGTCAGTAGTACAAAGGTCAAGTGTGCTAAACGTGGCTCACGGGTGGCGGTACTGATAGACAATACCAGCTGGAGCCTGCTTGCCCGCGGTTATTCAAAATTAACTCAAATCGCAAACGCGACGATCCGCCGTTCTGTCCTTTGGGCCGACCGTCGCAAATGCGACGATCCGCATTTTAGGGGTTAAGAGACTCACCAGCAAGTGCAATCCTTTCACGCCTGACAATCTCCACCTGCTCTCCCCGACACACCGTGCACATAATATCAGCATTATCTCGCAGTCTACCTCTGATACCACTACATCTCTTGTGCACCCATTTATCACAACCACCGCACAAGATGGAATTACTTCCCATGCCCTTGTGGCAAACTGCACATGGCCACTCTTCCTCGTCTTTGACAGTACCGCCACCAACCCTAGATATCATCACTTCTGTTTTATCTGCATGTACCTTTAAGCCCTTGTGCCCCATATCATCTCTCCACATCCTAAATCTTTCCTCCGCCTTCCTGTCGTTGTCTGCAGTCAACACCAAATCATCAGCATACAACATCTCCCACGGAAGTCCGTTTCTGAAGTCATGTGAGAGGGCTTCAGGTACCATGATAAACAACATGGGACTCAAAACTGACCCCTGATGCACACCAACGTTCATGGAAAACTCATCACTCATATCTCCATTCACTCTTACCTGGGTGTGAGCACCCACATACATAGCCATAACCACCCTAACCAGCCACTCCTCCAAGGCAAGCTTTCTCATTGCCCACTTCACCACATTTCCTGTCATTTACTTTCATAACATTCATGACACATTCCACCCATTTCACCCCACCAACACACCCACATCACCATATCCATCTGTCCTACCCTGCCAGAACAACGTATAATAACATTCCCTCCCAGCAGTTTGCAGTTGTTGTTGTTGAATAACTCCAGTCTTAATGGCCAAGTGCAAGTAAGCAGTTTGCAGGACTGCCTCATGCAGCAAGCTGATGTTCCCTTGCATTACAGCAAGGCATGGGGAAGAGTGTTGAGGTTTGCTGCATTTGTCTCTCCACCTAGTTATCTTGAGCACCATAGTAGGCTCCACATCACCCCATTATTTGGGTGTGTGGTTATCACCCATCATTGTAAATAAATGCTGGGTTACAGGAAACCATTACGCCTGCCACCCAGTGAAGAGTTATCTTAAATAGACACGAGTAATAAAAAATGACATAATATCCTTCTTGTTATTACACAAACAAATAAATGTTTGTTAAAGAGAAAGCAGTGTTGCATATCAAGTACAGATGTAGTGATTTATTTTGCAAACTTGGCTGCTGAGCTGTCTCATACGAAGAGGTCTGGATGAGGGTGATGGTGATTATGGGAAGTAGGGTTTCCCGTGCTGTGTATAATTTGTAATTGATAACTTACCTAGACATTTCCTTATTTTTATTCATTCACAGTGTATTTGTTGTGAGTAAGGAAGATTGTTACCTTGTTTCAGAAATTTCTAGTCCAACTCAGTATCCAGACAACCATCAGCTGTTTGTTGGTCAACTGCCATGGAGTTATAATGAAAATGATCTTAAGGTGAGTGTGGCTAACTGATCTCACTTAAATTCTTCTTCCAGCTGGTTGTCATAACTTCTGTCCCTATTTCTCTTCATCACATCTTATTAGGCTACTTATCTTGATTAGTTAATATATTACCGGTACTGGCTTTAATAGGCAAGTGTTATTCATCCACTATAGCTTTCACATACAGCACACTGTTTTGTAATGTGTGTACGTATTGTAGTGGATACCTTGCAAAAGCTTGAGATGGGCAGACATCGTGTTATGTACTATTATGCTGTGTTTTATGGGTTATAAAGAGCAGCTGTTTACAGGGGTCAGGAACGCCAATCGTTGTCACTTGTGAAATGATTCGTCCCAACCAGTGCGTTACACTTGGGTATTGGTGTGGAAGACTTTTAGAGTGTAGGCTAGGAGGTTGTGTAAAATTTTTTTGTGCTGGAGAGAGAGAGAGAGAGTGTGTGTGTGTACTGTATCACTGACCTAACTGCAGGAAACTTCCACTTTGCGCTGTTGAAGAGATATAAGGAATGTGCCTCCTATACTTTGAATAAATGTAGAGAATTACGGGAAAATAAATAGAAAAGTTGAAGTACGTTGGAATTGTGTAAAGGAATTAGAGAACAAATTGGTTCAAGGAAGAAGGATGACTGATGCTTAGATATAAAACAGAGAACTTTGTGTGGACCTTAATAATAATAATAATAATAATCTGGCCTTTTGTTTCTCAAAAGCGCCAGTTCTTCCTTTTGGGAATTCACTAGCGCTCGACACACACACATTATTTTTACAATTACAAGAATTGTGACATTTCTTGTATATAATACAACCTACATCATATATACATGAAAGTGGCAATAATTAAACCCTATAATCATCCGTCATAGTACCTCTCTCCAGGTCATAGCATTTTGAAAAAAGAAAGGCTTTCAGCTGTCTCTTAAAGGATTCATCAGTAGAGAGTTGTCTTATGGACAATGGCAATCTGTTATATAATGTAGGGGCTCTATATGCAAAAGAACGATCAGAGAAAGATGACTGGTGAATGGCTCCTGGCTGATCAAGACGCAAGGAATCATCTTCACTGCGTAACATCACACCCGTGCGTGTCGATGGGAGTTTTAACAATTCAGCAAGATACTTTGGTTCACCAAACTTAAGAACCTTGAATGTAATAAGACACAATTTAAATTCAATACTAACCTTTACTGGTAACCAATGCAACTCAATCAGAAATGGGGTAGTTGAGGTTCTCGGGGGGAGACCAAAGATAAGCCGTGCCGCCCTGTTCACCACAGACTGAACTTTTGTTAGTATATTATTTGGAAGACCAACCCACAGTGAATTACAATAATCATCATGAGACAAGACCACTGCATGGACCACTATTAAGAGGCACCGTCTACTCAGGAATCTTCTCACAGAGTACAGATTTCTGATATGCAAGTTACACCCTCTTACAACCTGATTAATATGTTCTTTGTAATTTAACTTAGAATTAAAATAAACACCCAGATTTCGAACAGAACTGACTGGATGCAGCTGTGACATACCAATGTTCAAAGCCAGGGCATTGTCAGTGTCATCACCCCTTCTGTTTCCTCTGATGATGATGATCTCAGTTTTACCATCATTCAGCTTAAGTTTCCTCTTAGCCATCCAGATCTTAATATCAGACATTAGAGATTCAAACTTTGTCTTAGTATTGTTGATATCTGAAATCTTAACATAGAGCTGGGTGTCATCAGCATAAAAATGATAGGACACATCATGAGCATCAAGTAGAGACGATAAACTACTTGTGTAGATAGTAAATAGAATTGGACCCAAAACTGATCCTTGAGGGACTCCAAATAGAAGAGGAGTAGAATCAGAGCTAGCTAATCAACAAACACTCTCTGAGATCTGTCCGACAGATTCGACTTAAGGAGCAAAAGGGCACTATCTCGAACGCCATAAAAATACAGATCATCCAACAATAGTTTATGATCTACTGTATCAAAAGCTGCAGACAGATCCAAAAGAACTAGGAGAGAGGACATCCCACTACAAGTGTTTGCCACCAAGTCACTCTGAATCCTTGTTAGTGCAGTTTCAGTTGAATGGTATTTTCTGTATGCTGATTGAACAACAGGAACAACTCTGTTGTGTTCCAGTAGTGGTAAGAGTTGATCGAGTATGGCCTGCTCAATAATCTTGGATAAAAAAGACAGGTTAGAGACAGGACGATAATTTGTCATGGTCTCGACATCAGGGCCAGGTTTCTTAATTAGAGGCCTAAGCAAAGCACGTTTCTCAGACTGCACAAAATTACTTTCTAAGAAGCATCTATTTATTATGTTGCAGATAAAGTCTGCAGCATGCTCATACACATCAGGCAGTTGTGACATGTTACATGGATCGAGTGAGCAAAATGTTTTATTAAGTTCTCTGATGTAACATTTGACTTTGTTTACATCCAGCGGATGAAATGTTGAAAGCAGATGATCCCCGGTGCACAGTGGCTGGAAGTCAACTGAGTACACTTCACTAGGAGAACTGCTGTCTAAATCACTTCTTATGTGAGATATCTTACTTGTAAAAAATGAAGCAAAATCAGAAGCCAATTGGGCATCAGATACAGAAGTTGGTTTAACAATTACATTCCTCCGACCAACCAAATTGTTCACAACTGCAGACAGTTTTTTTTGATCACCACCACATGAATCAACTTTATTTTGATAATACCTAGCCTTTTGGGCTTTTACAGTGTGAACGACTGCTCCTTGCAAAAACATAACGCAAACGAGTTACTTCGGTCCGCTGCAAGCGCCACTCACGTTCTGCCCTTCTCTGTTGTCTACGCAAAGAATTAATGGATGGACCATACCACGGAGAATTATCACGTACAGTGATTGTTTTTATTATCTCAGGACAATAATGGTCAAAAATTGACCTGAGCTCGTTGTTGTAAATATCAACCAATTCACCAGAAGAAAGACTTGAAGAATCGATGGAGTTTAAACGTTGATCAATTTCAAAACACATCAACTGGCGGTCAACATTGTTGTAATTTCTGAACCTGATGACCTTTTTATATGAAGGGGATTTCGGGACATCAAAACTAAGAGTGATCAGAGCATGATCAGAGATGAGGGGGTCAAATGAGTCAACCTCCACATCTGATACGCGCCTGCAACCAACAGGGGACAAGATCAAGTCAAGGACATGTCCTGAGACATGAGTTGGATTACTCACATGATTGAAAAAATTGTTCTGGGTGATCAACTCAAGGAATTCTGAAGAAAATGGTTTTGACTCTGGACTGTCAAACCAATAATTGAAATCACCACAAACAAGAAGTCCTCCAGGTTTAAGAGAAAACCCTTCAAGAAACTGCCCAAACTCCTCCATAAAACCTCGATCTCTGCCCAGATGACCTGGTCGATAGACCATTGCAATTCTAATGGTACAGTATTCTGATGGAAATTTATTAATACTTCCATAAATTCAAATGAAGATGGGGTCAGGTCTGAGTCAATGAGAGAAACGTTTGCAAGTGCTGCCGAGTAGATGAGTGCTACGCCTCCTTCCGGATAGTCAGCAGCAGGCCTGGGAATACTAATAATAGAATGTGTCTTAGGCAAAGCATTACGAATAATATCGATATCAGACTCATACAACCAGGTTTCAGTCAAGCACAATATGTCAAGCTCGTGCTGATTTAGGGTTTCATTGATATAGTCTATCCTATTACGGATGGAACGAATATTTAAAAGACCCATCCTTAACTGGTTCAAAAGGGACGTAGTCAGTTTTTTGAATGGTCAAAATTGGTGTTTTCAATCAATCTATTCCTATGAGAAATCATAATTGGACATTCTCTACTTGATGCAAAATGGGCAACTGCCTGTGACTTTGAATTAGCATCTTGATGTCTTAAAGAGGAGCAGTTGATGCATTGGGGAGAATTTCTGTTACTACAGCCCTTAGATTTATGGGCTTCAGCACAAAAGACACATTTAGGTTCATCACTTTTCCTAGAACATCTCTCAAATGTATGACCAAAGCCTTGACAGTGATGACAATGTGTAACCTAGAATCTATCAAAAGCACGGCAGCTTGTGAGATCCACATAGATGTAATTGCCCTGTTCTACAATGGAGTATCTCACCTCTGGCGACATCTTCAAGACAGCAGTTTTGGTGTCATTCCTTGTCCTTGTGAAGAGAAGGTTGAGGGTACAACCTCGATCAACGAGCATCTTAATTTTATTGTTTTTTCTCAGAATATTTGGGATGATGTCAGAGTCATCCAAGGAAGAGGAAAGGCCTGTCACGGTCATTTTAGGCAACATTTTCTTTGGCTCTGATATGCAAAAAGTGCCCTCAGAGCCAAAATGATCAATCAGCACCCCAGTTGCTTCACCCTTGGCCTCAGCTGATGGAAACTTCATTACCAGCCCACCAGCCTTGGTCTTAAGGCAGCTGTCAACCGGTACCGAGTTAAGTACGCCTCTGATGTCTTCTGGTCCCATCTGATTTGTCAGGGCATCAGTGCCACTCTCTGGTTTCACAATCAGTACATGCTGACTATGAATGGCTTTTTTCTGGCCATGAGCACTGATCTCAATCACGCCCCCAGGCAGATCCTTCCCTCCCCCCACGAGAGACCCACGAACAGCATCCGCAAATGACTTGGCCTGATCTTGCGTGACTGCCATGGGTGATGAGACCTTGGACTCTAGTGCCTCCAGTCTATTTGATACGTCTCTGATTGCTTGAAAGATCGGCCCAATAACTTTATCTTCAAACTCCTTCTTGGTACTACTTCCTCCACCAGCCAAGACCTCGTCTGCTGGTGCAACACACTGGCTACACAGCCAGCGAAATCCCAGCTGGTGGCTCCTCTTCATGAATGGATAGTCACCTGCATCCAAATTTTCACAAGCTATATGAATCCACTCGCTGCAGTAGGCGCACTTCAGTGCTTGTGCACTTTTTGCTACAGACCTACTGCAGCGAGGGCACTGGTGTTGTTTACTCATGATAAGGGAGAACAAAAAACAAAACAAAATGACAACAACAGCAAAACGTATATACAATACTACCCGGGAAAAACCCGGGTAGCGCCGCCCCCGTTTGTGTCACCCTAATTTAGGAGAAAAAAAGAAAACCGAAAGAAAAAAAAGCACAAAAAACAGAAATGGAAAAAAAAACAAAAAAACAGGGTGTCTGCGAGGTCACCACGAGCAGGTGGGGTACGACTTGACTACCCTTCTAGGAAAGGTAACCCAAACCGAGGTGCCGCAAAAGTGCTGAGATGGTATTGGAACTTTTCCCAATTCGAGCTTTATAGCAGCAGCAAATACATCACTTAGGCAAGATCTCATTGGTTTCGATACTGCCACTACAAGAGGATTTACAGAGAGTGTATGAGTTTGTGACTGATGTGGCATGAAACCCAAAAGTCAGTTGTAGAAATGAGTGTGGTTTGCATTGAGTGGGTGGGATATGAAAGAAGAGGAAGGTGATACATGATAGGTGAGAGTACTTGGATGAATCAAGTCATAAGGAGGTAGAAAGAAAAAGAATATGTTGTCATGCTGAATGGTTAATGTTGGAGTATAGTAAATCCTCCTCCTCCTCCCCCTCCCCCTCCCTCTCCTCTTCCTCCTCCTCCTCCTCCTCCCCTTCCTCCTCCTCCAAATGCATTACTGTTTCTTCTCAAATTTGCAAAATGTAAGTCCATAGGGTTAGTTGCTGACAGTGCTACTTGGAGGAGAGTTACGGTTATTCATTTTTAAATGTCTGGACTAAATGAAGTATCTTAGCTCTGACTTCTGTGCTTCAGATGGGTCAGTAAAGGATTGGTTGGATAGATAGACATATATTTCTTAGGTGATCACCTTCCTAGACATGTATTGCTTAGCTGATAATCTTCCTAGACATGTACAGTATTTCTTAGCTGATCATCTTCCTAGCTGACCATCTTCCTGTACATGTATTTGTTAGCTGATCATCTTCCTTTTTTCTCCATGGTGACTTGCTGTAATTATGCCATTGCAGGTCTTCACACAGTTGTACTGTATGAGGGTACTATTTTTCCCTCATCCAAAATCTTCCTATGTTCATTTTCCATTCATTTTCATATCATAAGACACTTTCTATTTGCAAATTAATATTACCTGCCTCATTGAAGATTTGGCCCCATTTGCACAAAAACTCAAACTATGATTAATACTGGTATGTATAAAGTTACATTGCTTTACTTGATTGTTGAAAGTAATTTTGATTTACGGTATTAGATATTCTGATATGATAAATGCTTGAACTTTGTAGAGGTAGTTGGATTTCAGAATTTAACAAGAGTGATATTCAATTCAGTTACATAGTGTGTAGAGTTTGTTTGGATTAATTTATCATTCAAGAAAATACATTTATTCGACATCTGAATAAAGCAATATAAAGGAACTTCCAAATATGTTAGGGTTCATTATAAATTTTTAATATTTTATCACAGGAATGATATGCAACCATTACAGATCTTCGCCACCAGGATATCACTGTTAATTGAATCAGTTTGTGGGAAATGTATAAAAGTGTATGTTACCATTATTTGTTAATTTGCCATCAATACTTTCCTATTATTTATTGACTTTCAGTATGATGTAACATTGTTTATTTTACATACTCCATACTGTATTACTTTTTATTTTTATTATTGGCATTAATTTTGACTGATTTACCCTTTGATATCTCTGCATGTGATTCAGTCCTGCTGTGTGTGTAATTGTTTTGCTGATGCTGTTGAATTTAACTAGTGTGAGAATAATGTAGGTGCAGCTTCTATTTTAATATAATTATGCTGGGTTAGCTGCATCATGTGTTGCCATGGGCCTGTATAATATACAGTATATATATGTCACTCAGGGTATGTCTGTTTTTCCATACAGCGTTGTATTTCACTAAAACTAAGATATTTTGTGCCAGACTGTACTGTTCTGTGGTATAATGGTACTGTATTGGTGTATCTAAAACTGGACAGTAGTAATGTGCTCTGAACCTAAATTATTAAAACTAAGATTATAATGATAGAAGAACAAAGACAGCATTAAGATTAATATCAGTACATGTACAGCATTGACTTTACAACACCTTTGGTTCCAGAGCATTGCCAGATTATCCGTCTTGCCTGACCAGCTGAGACCAGTAATACAAAACACATCTGATATGACCCACTAATTATATGCCTCAGGTTCTTAGAAACTCTGTGGGCTGCTAGAAACTTGTATTAACCTGTAATATGTGGCATTGGGTATTATGGGTGTACCCCTGGAGGGGGGGCGAGGGGCTTTTTGATGTGCAATAGCACTTATTCATCCTGGAAATAAAAGAGATTTGTTGAAGTATGGCATGTTCAATTTAAATATTTTTCTTAATTCAGCAGTTAAGCATTTAGGGTCAAGGATTTTTGTCCCTTTTCAAAAAAAATCACAATTTTTATTTTCAACTCAGCTTTTAGTCTCATAAGGTGAAAGAGCTTACCTTAAAGTTGTAGTATGCCATATTTTTAGTAAGTACAGTGGCCTAGTTAGGCATGTATTTCAAGATTACAGTTCTGGGGATTAATGGGAAAAAAAAAGAAAGAAAAAAAAAAAGCTATATAGGTAGAGGTGGAGAGATGAGAAGGGATAGTACAATACCTTCCATAGAAGCCATAACTTGAGTAAAATGTTTGCAAAATAAGCCAGGAATCATACAAGATTAAGGGAACACAAACCGTAACTGTAGTGTATCCAATTAAGTGATGGCATGGAACCCACAGTGCCTTGTGTGGCCACCCAGTTAACTAGTGTGGCAGTTGCAGGAATTTCTAGTGCCCTCATATAATTTTAGCTGGATTAAACGAGATGCTGGACCATCAGTTGCCAAAAAGTCAATAGTGTACCTGTATTGTATGTTTTGACAAGTATGAATTAAAAACCTGCAAGTTCTCTGGAGTATTTCATGCTTAAGAGGTCAGTGACCTTAAAGAGTGTGTGTGTGTTTGTATACTTGCATATAATGTGTATACAGTATAATGTTCTACTTCCCAGTTCTGGAACATTCAAACTTCAGTCAGATCAGCCCTATTGTTGTATTTGTTTATTGGCAGCAATATGATTCAGCTACTTGGCCCATTGATTTGCTTGCATGGAGTAATGTATGACTGTCATTACCCGCATGGCAGAACCTGTTCAGTATGCACTTTGGTGAGGTGGTGTCTGCGACAGTCTTTGACCAAGGTCGTAATGCAGAAGGCAGGCAGGTTCCCAAGTACGGCTTTGTCACGTTTCGTTATGCCTCGGACTGTGCAAAAGCTTTGGCTGCGCGGGTGAGTTGCGATAAAACCTTAGACAGTAACTACCACTTGGGACCACATGAGAAAGAGACTGGAAAACTCAAACCTATTCATACAAGGGTTGCTCTGTAAATTGATTTGTTTACAAAATACTGGATCTCGGAGAGTAACTGTTAGTCATTCTGCACATTTTGCATTTGAAGCTAAAATGAGTGGTTTATACCAAGAATGAGAGTTGTCCAACCTCTTGTGCTACATGATCTCGAGTGACCACCGGTTTGAGTACACTGTGAAGACAGCATGACTGCACTTGTAAAAGGTGGAGGAATGAAGATACTGGTGATGTAATAAATATTAAGAATAACGAATGATGGAGGGAATAAAAAATGTTGAAATGGGAATATTACAAGAAATATTTCTGAACTTAATATAATCATGGGTATATCCATGCATGGTGATGGGATTGAAGATACAGTATAATTTATTCTTAAAGAATTGGCACTTCTTTACAGTATATATATATATATATATATATATATATATGTATATATATATATATATGTATATATATATATATATATGTATATATATATATATTTGTGTCTTATAAGTAAGCTTCCACTTATTGAATGGAAGCCAGAGTAAAATCGGTAATCACTTGCTCTTTTTACAGCCTATAGTAATCGATAATCATGCGCTCAATATTCAACCGAAGGAATCCAGAAAAAGCAACAAAACTACTACGAGCAGTGGAGGAGTAGTAGGAGGAGGTGTAGTTGTTGGTGGAGGGAAGGGAGTGGGAGGGGGCAGTGAGGTGGCTGTGAATGCTGGCCAGGGGGTTAGTTCTGCCTATGGATTGAGCGACATCTCACTTGATAGTGAAGTGTCCAATCTCTCGGCCAAGGCTGCCCAGCGCCCTACCCCGCCACCTCTTGTGCCCAACTCTGCCACTCCAAACACACCCTCTTCTACCATGACCAAGCCAAACTTCAAGGTAAGTTGATGGCCGGTGGGGATGGAGGGAACAGGCTGTAGGAAACTGTTTATCCTTTCAGTTTAATTTTTAAATGAGTTTTCTTAGAATGAGGAGAGAAGAGAAGGAATATAGGCTGAGATTTTTTTTTTCCTTTTAATGCAAATTATAAGTGTAAGAATATTTCTTGGAGTCTTTGTCTCTTGGCAAGATAAAAAACTATCTTACCAGCCCTGGTATTTTATTTTTATCAGTTAATAATCAGTGAGGCACTGACGAGGAGCTTACACGTGGTCGTGCTATGCATCCTCGGTGGAGCAGCTGCAGTGTCCACCTGGGAGCTAAACTTCCAAATATTTCCCTGCACCTCTTTGTGGGCAGGACTGTGAGGTGCTGTCTACCACAAAGGGGTTCCAGATTCGTACAAGGTGTCTATCTATCTATTTATTGCCAGACGCCATAGTCCCATAAGGGGTGGCCATTTGACTTATGAGTTATTTGTTTTACGGGGAGGGGCACTAACCCTCCACCAACTCACTTGTTGATACTTAGGGAGCACTTATGGTTATGGTTACCACCCAGCGTTGTAAATGGTTTCTTGGCTTACAGGAAACCATTTGGCTTGTCACTCAATGTAAAGCCACCTGCAAAGGAAAGAGAGCAGTAAGAAGTGACAGGTGTATTATATATATATATAGTTTACTGTATAGTACCTGTAGGACAACCTCACATAAGCAGTTGCTTACTTGTCAATGGGTCTGCTCATCCAGACAGAACTGGGGTTTAGCAGCAACAACAAATACTCAGTGATGAATAAATCAGCCTGTACAAGTTTAGCCCATTTGGATCAGTGACCTATCAAAAGAGAAAAATTTAACACCAGGTAGGTTTGCTTGCCATACCTTCTGAGTATAGACTAGTATTTTTGCTTGGCTAGATACCTCCATCATATACCAATATTTTAAGTTTTGGCTGATTTTTAATAGCATATATGTTTGCCTAGTTGCCTGATATGTGTGTTTTTGTTGATACATATCCTAAGTTTTATAGTACAGTATTAGGTTTCTCTGTCCATGTTATTATTTTATTGTATGATACAGGTGATAGATTTATTTTACATATTCGTGCATTGACAGTATTTCTTCATCATCCATAAATAGTAGTATTGTATGTTTCTCGTTTCTCTTGCGACCAAATACTTGTCTAACCTTTGTCTCTGCTACGTGTACAGTATTTAAGCTTATTTTAATTAACTGAGTAAACAATAACCTTTGGCCATTTATGAGAGAGGCTTGCAGGAACTTATGAGTCCAAAAGGTCTTTTCAAGCAAGTTAAAGTGCAATTATTACATTGCAGTTTTTTTTTCTGACCAGTGAGATACCACCTGCCTAATTACTCAGCCATTACCAACTTGTTTCAGGGTTGTACTGTATGTTATTGAGGTTTGTGAGTATATAACATAGGGTTTACTTAGCTATGAGATTAGATTAAATATATGTGGCTTATTTTTTACCAAGCCATATTCTTGTTGTGGCCTTAAACTTGTCTGGACAGGAATCCAGTGGATTGCAGCCTAAAATTTTCCATTCTCCTGCAATCCACCATCCTTTGGGACAGGGAAGGACTAGAGGGATGTATGTATAACCAGGCAGTAGAGTGGCCTAGTTATAGTATAATGGTGCCACTGTATGAAGGCATCCCACTCCAGCTTAAGTGATAGACAAATGGATTTTGTATTTATATATGGGACTGTTTTTGGAACTTCAACTCTTCTTGTAAGATATTATACATACATACATACATATATATATATATATATATATATATATATATATATATCATCATCATCATCATCAACCATTGAGGTCCACTGCATGACCGGCCTATCCCTACCGAAGCAGGGACGATATAGCCAATGTATCTCTACCCAGTGGCTTAGGCTGTCTAGTAGAGACTGTATGTAGGGTGAGAAGTGCTTGTGAGTGTGAGCAGTATTGTAGTGGCTTTGGATGTGTGTGTAGTCTGTGAACCAAGTGTAATCGGCCCGCCTTTAGCCGACTGGGTGCAAGCATACTAGTATGCAACACTGGTTCAACCACAGCACCCGTTGTGTCCGCCAAAGTGGTTAGTGGCTCGGTGAACGCTTCCCGAAGTTTTTACAACTCTGGCGGGAGGTGAACCCGTGCTCACCAGCGTGCGAGATGCACACTCTACCACAGAGGCTCCATATATATATATATATATTATCGTATACATTTACACACACACACACATATGAAACTTATTCATATTGGAGTTATAATATTCTGTGAGTTTTGTATTTTAGTCCAAATCACACAGCTAGATCTGTCAACATATAATGTTTGATACTAATACAGTTTGCAGTTAAATATTGTGCAGTTTTATACTGTATTACACATACAGTAATGTATTAAAACTGTCCAAGTTTAACAATTGCCCTTTTCATACTCTGCGTCATTGCAGCTTGACCATCATCATTATCATCATCAACATCACCACCATCATCAATCAGTCAGTCATTCAGTCATCATCATCATATATATATATATATATATATATATATATATATGATCAAGAGACAGATAGAGGGAGACCTAACCAGCAATTTGCCCAGTAATGTGGGCCACATAATCATTCACTTACATTCAAGCCCTCAAGAATCTTGATCCCATATCATAGACATAAACATCCATACATACATGCTTCGTAATGCACGTAAGAAAGGGTCGATTCTGAACACTCTCAAGTTATAAAGGGGTGTTTGACCCTTTTCGTGGACTCCAATTTACAAAATTTGTCCAACCAGTTTTGTCCCATGCTAGTTCTGTAGCCTCCTAAATCTCCATACCTAGCTTTCTTACACACTCGTTTGCTTCACTTATTGTTTGTCATGGTGCTTGAAGCTCTCCCACATGACTTCAGAAATGGATTCCCATGGGAGAAGTTGTATGTTGATGACTTGGTGTTGATTGCAGAGAATGAAAGGGAGGCAGAGGAAGTTTTAGCAAGTGAGGGTATAGAATGGTGCACAAGAGTTTAAGAGTAAATGTGGATACAAGGAGCTATGATATCTAGGGCAGGTAGCTGTACTGTTAAAGCAAAGGGAGTGTCCATGTACAGTTTGCCACAAGGATGTGGGAAGTAACTCCATCTTGTGTAGTGTTTGTGATAAGTGGGTGCATAATGGATGAGGTATTAGAGGTTGGCTGCAAAATAATGGTAAGTTTGTGCATGTGGTGTGTTGGAGAGAGCATGTAGAGATTGTCAGGCGTAAAAGGATTAATCTTGCTGGAGAGTCTCTTGAGTGCGTGGAGAAGTTTCTTTCTTTGGTGAACATGTTATGTGCTGGAGGTGGGGCTGGAGCTAGCTCTGTGGCAAGGGTGAGGAGTGGTTGGAGGAAGTTCAGGGAGCTGTTGCCTCTCCCAACATTGACAAGACTTTCCCTCCATTCTAAGGGATCTTTGTATGCAGCATGTGTTAGGAGTGGAATGCTGTACAGTAGTGGGACCTGGGCAGTAGAGGAGGAGGATATTTGTTGGGTCAGATATACAGAAATGACATTGACTAGATGAATGTAAGGCTTGGGGGCTAGGATTGCAGTTAGAGTTGAGAGGAAGGATAGAGACCTGAATGTATTGGTGTTGTGATGAGGAGGGTTAGATTGAGATGGTTTGGGCATGTTGAGAGGATGGAAGATGACAATTGTGTGCACAAGGTGAAAGGTATGAACATTGAGGGTAGGGTTGCGAGCGACAGACCAGAAAATGTAATGGACACTACAGTGGCCATCGGACTTTTAGTGGGTATAACGTACAGTGTCATAAATGGGGAGCAGTGGGTCACAGTACATGTGTTTCCTACCCTTTTTACTCCAGCCTGGCTAGAAATCGCCCACTAACCATTGTGATTGCTGAGCTGTAATAACAGACAATAGTAATACTGTACTAGTCACAAAGAAGTGCTATGACAAGGATGTAAAATACATTGGGCAAAATTATGGGACATGTTGGAGTAAAATGGGTATAATTTTCGTTGTTAGTACTAGAATATGCTATTGTATACATTTATTTTCAAACAGGTCCGAAATCCCATCTTAAGGAGACCCTCGAATATGACAGACAGTTGGCCATATCAGATCAGGCTTCCCTCACTTAGTCCATTATAGCAAGGCCCTACTGTGTGTGTGTGTTCTTACCTAATTCTTACCTAATTGTATCTTTACAGGAATGAGTCAAGCTCGTACTGTCCCGTGTCTTAAACCATATTTATCGTACATATCCTTAAATTTGTGAATTGTTTTGACACACACTATTTCATTCGGTAGTGCATTCCATTGATCAGTTGCTCTGTTTGGGAAACTGAATTTCCTTACGTCTTTATCACCTCTCTTCTTATGCAGTTTTTTGCAGTGTCCTCTTGCTGATGCTTCTCCATATGTTAAGTAATCATTTATGTCTAGTTTCTCCTTCCCTGATATGCACTTATATAGCATTATCATGTCACTACTTTTCCTTCGCTCCTGTAGTGTTGGTAGATTCAGTTTATTTAGTCTTTCTTCGTAGCTTAGGTCACTTAAGCTTGGTATCCATCTTGTAGTGGCCCTTTGAACTTTTTCAATCTTGTCTATGTGCTTTTTGAGAAGAGGACTCCAGACTACTGATGCATATTCCAGGGTTGGTCTAATGAATGATGTTATTATCCTTCTTAGCATGTCTTCATTTATGTATGTGAATCCTATTCTCATATTTGCAAGCAGTGTATACATGTTCCGTACCTTCTCGCTGATGTGGTCAGCCGGAGATAGTCTGTTATTGATGATCACACCTAGGTCTTTCTCTCTTTCTGATGTGTATAGGGTTTTATTTCCTAACTTATAATCCCAATCAGGTCTTTTTCCACTTTTACCAAACTTAATTACATGACACTTGTCCACATTGAATTCCATTTGCCATGTACTACTCCATTCTTGAAGTTTATTTAATTCTTCTTGTAGCTCTTTACAAGAGTCTGTGTTAGTAATTCTCCTTTGTATTTTTGCATCATCTGCAAACATATTCAGATAGCTCTCATTTCCAGTGTTACTGTTTATATAATTTATATACACTAAAAACATGATTGGTGCCAGCACTGAACCCTGTGGTACTCCACTAGTCACTTCTTTCCATGATGAGTAGTTTCCTCTTAGTACTGTTCTCATTTCTCTTTTTATGAGAAAGTCTTGCATCCAACAAAACAGTTTGCCTCGAATTCCTCCTTGATGGTACAGTTTCCATAAAAGTCTTTGGTGTGGTACTGTGTCAAAAGCTTTCTTGAAATCTAAATAGATACTGTCCACCCATCCTTCCCTTTCCTGTATTGTGTTTGTTACTCTGTCATAGTAGCTCAACAGATTAGTAACACATGATTTTCCTTTTCTGAAACCAAACTGTCTTTCTGTTATCTTACTGTGTTCTTCTAGATGATTTACCCAAGCTTTTCTTTTAAGCTTTTCTAATACCTTGCTTACAACACTGGTCAGTGATACTGGTCGGTAGTTGAGTGGATTTTGTCTATTTCCTTTCTTGAATAAGGGGACAGTATTTGCTTTTTTCCAAATATCAGGTAGTTTACCTTGACTCGGATTTCTTGAAAATTAAAAATAATGGTTTACTTAACTCCTTTGCACATTCTCGTAGTACCCAACATGAAATTTCATCAGGACCACTTGCTTTTCCTCTGTCTAATCTACTTAACTCCTCCTGTATTACTTTTTCTGCTATTTGTATATCTGGTAGTATGTGTGGACATGCATGTTCCACATAGTCCCTCTCAAAATTATATTCTTCCGTAAAAACTAATTGGAAATTCTTATTTAGTGCTTCACAAATATCTTTCTCTTGTGTATAAGTGATTCGCTCGTCTGTAATTGATTGTATTATATCTTTTACTTTGGTTTTGCTTCTGATATAGCTGTAAAACAGATTTGGTTGATCACTGCTTTTATTTATTATATCCTCCTCAAACTTTTTTGGGCATCCCTCCTTATTCTTGTTTAATCGTTTCTTGCATGTTTGTAATTATTATACGCCCTTTCACTATTATGTCTTCTGTATCTATTCCACAACAAATCTCTTCTTTCTTTTGATTTTTTACATTCTGTATTGAACCATTTCTGTATTTTCTTATCTGCTTCTTTGTGCTGTGGGATGTACTTCTGGACTCCTATTTCATAAAATTCACAGAATTTTTTATATACAGCATTTAAATCTTGTCCTCTAAGCTCATTTTCCCAATCAACTTCTAAGAAATACTTCTTTAGGTCTTGATAATTTCCCTTTTTATAGTTAGGCTCTTTTTGTAACTGTCATTGCTGTTTATTATGTCATATGCTATCCTGAAGTTACAATTTAGTACTGCATGATCGCTTTTGCTGAGTGGAGGGTGATATATTAAACTGTCAATATCATTTTCTTGCCTAGTAAATATTAGATCTAGCACTGAAGGTACATCAAGTCCTCTTTTTCTGGTGGTTTCCCTCACATGTTGTGTTAGGAAGAACTCTTGTACGAGATCCTGGAGCTTTTGGTCCCAACAGCTTTCTTGGCTAATTATATCTAGAGTATTGCAATTTATATTTGTATTGAAATCCCCAGTTAGTATAATTCTTTCTGATTTCTCTTCCATTTTAAGTAGAAATGATCTTAAACTCTGAATTGTACTCTCTGCCAGGTCCTCATATTTGTCTCTTTCCCATGTGTTTGATCTGGGTGGCATGTACAAATTGGCTACAATTATTTTACCTTCAGATGTGTTGATCTCTACTGCATTCATTTCTACTTGTGATGGTATATCTAGTTTTATTTCATTGACTTTTAGATTTTTCTTAGTTAATATTATAATTCCTCCTCCTTTTTTTAAATTTCTGTCTCTTCTCCATATATTGTATTCCTCTAAGTTTAGTATGTCATTGGATATCCTTGGTGTTAATTTTGTTTCAGTTAGGCATATTATTTGTGGTTCATTATCTCTGACATAATCATTCATCTCTAATAATTTAGATACCATTCCATCCACATTTGAGTACATCAACTTTATCATCTTGTTTATATACTTGTCATGACATGGTTCTACTACCTTCCTCCTTTTTATTCCTTCCTGTTTGTGTACCACTTTCGTACCTGCAATCCTGTTACTTTGTAAAAAAATTTCTTCTTCTCCTCTTCTGATCTTCCCTCATTTTTTGTTTTTGCTCCCTCCCTTTTCTCTTTCAGTAATTCCAGTTCCTCTTGTGTTAGGCATCTTTTTATCCATACATTTTTGAACTCCTCTTTTGCCATAAGATTCTTTGCATTTTTTAGTATCTCTTCCACAGTGTTTACACTCTGGAAAGTCACCTTTAGAGGTCTTGTCTTGCTTTTCTCATATTTCCCTAACCTTTTGTGTTCCTCTGTGTCTTTACTACAGATTTCCTCTGATACTTCCTTCAGTAAGCTCATTACATTTGCCATCGCCTTTTTGTCTCTTGTGATCTTGTTTTTTACTTCTTCCTCTTCTATACCAGTGATTACTATAGATTTGTTTCTATCTACTGAATCTCTGACTAACTTTGGATTGTTTTGGATTATTCTTTTCACTTCCTTTTTAATGCTTTTTTCCTCCACCCTTGTTTTTAAGTCTTTCTTTACTTTCACCATTTCAGCATACGTGGTGTGTGTGTGTGTGTGTGTGTGTGTGTGTGTGTGTGTGTGTGTGTGTGTGTGTGTGTGTGTGTGTGTGTATATATATATATATATATATATATATATACTGTACTGTACTGTATTTGCAGTGAGACAGATAGCAGAGAAGGCTTGAGAGAAGGACCATAAGGTGTTTATGGCATTCATGGATCTGGAAAAGGCATTCTACAAAGTAGACAGAGAGGGATTGTGGAAAGTTTTGCACATGTATGGTGTAGATGGTAAGCTGCTAGGTGCTGTCAAGAGTTTTTATGATGGTAGTGAAGCATATGTAAGAGTTAATGGGCATCTAAGTGAATGGTTCACAATCGGTGTGGGCGTGCAACAAGGTTGTGTGATGTCCCCATGGTTGTTCAAAATATATATGGATGGGGTGATGAGGGAAGTGAAAGCATGAGTAATGGAGAGAGGGATGGCATTGGTAATGAATGGTGTTGGGTGGAATATCTCAAATTTGTAGTATGCTCATGATGCAGTACTGCTTGCAAGTACCGGACAGGAGCTTGGTAGGCTAGTGCAGAGCTTTGTTGATGTCTGTGAGCGTTGTGCCTTGAGAGTAAATGTAGAGAAGAGTAAAATGATGGTTATTGAGAGAGAAGGTGACTCCCAGTGTGATGTCACAGTGAATGGAGAGAGACTGGAATTGGTGAGAGTTCAAATACTTGGGTGCAGTGATAGAAAAGAGAGGAAAATGTGCAAGAGAAGTTGAAAGTAGAGTGACACAAGGAAGAAAAGTAGCTCGTGCAATGAAGGCCTTGATAAGGTACAGAGGCTTGAGTGTTGCAGCTGGACGAGACTTACATGAGGGAGTGTTAGTGCCAACTCTAACTTAAGGGTGTGAGACTATGGTGTGGCATGAAAATGAAAAGGCAATAGTAAGAGCAGTGGAGATGGGACTGTTGAGGAATATATGTGGAGTACAGAGGGTGGATATGATACGAAATGTTGTAATTTGTGAAAGGTGTGGAGTGAGGAAGTCGGTGGACACCAGAATCGAGGAGAGTGTCCTGAGATGGTATGGTCATGTGGAAAGAATGGATAACAATAGTGTGGTGAAAAAGGTTTACCTGAGTGAATTTGAAGGAGGGAGGAGACGAGGTAGGCCAAGGAGAAGGTGGAGAGATGTGGTGGATGAGTGTTTAGAGTGGTTTGGAAGTTGGTGAGACTAGGGAACTGAGAAGCGATCGAGCTGGCTGGATGAATGTTGTGAGGAGAAATGCATGATCAGGGATTTTGGCACCCCTTGTGAGCATGGCAGCGTCTGGATTGACTCAATTGGATACGTTTGTGTGAAGCTGCAGAATGTGGTGAATGTTTTTTGGCATATGCAGTAGAGCCAGGATTCCGGGGGCTTGAATGATGAGTGAATGGAGGTGTGGCCTATTTGGATTGGGCAAGTTTGTGCTGTCTGGACATTGCTACTCCTCACCCTGCCCTTTGGTGGGAAAGGAGGTCGAGATGATGATGATATACTGTGTGTGTGTGTGTGTGTGTGTGTGTGTGTGTGTGTGTGTGTGTGTGTGTGTTTTTCACACAATGCTGTTAATGTATACTTTTAAATGTACACTCGGATCAGAAATTATCTTTACGCTAATGCCGTTGAATATCTGCAACCTTGTACGTCGATATTGTCAGATGTATATCTCATTGGCACCTGCATATGTCCATATCTCACTCAGGCATGCCAACCTTACAGACGAGGATGATATAAAACACATTTCGTTCACACACATATGCAGAGGTCACCAGTATAAAGGTAATTTCTGACCAGAGTGTATGCAGAGGCCACCAATATAAAGATAATTTCTGACCGGAGTGTATGCAGAGGCCACCAATATAAAGATCATTTCTGACCAGAGTGTACCTCATAATCATCATCATCATTATCACTTTTTTTCTTGCCCTTTGACTGTGTGAAGTAGGGAAGAGAGAGAGAGTAGACAGACAGTCAGAGATTATCCAGAAATCTGCCCAGTTGAATAGGCCACACTGTCATTCACCCATCCTTCAAGTCTGTGGAATCTTGACTCCACCTTACAGTCATGCATATTCCCATCATCTAAGTGCATCATATCACTTATTAGCTAGAGTCATCCGACGACTGTCACTTCAGCTGGAAAGAACACGGGTGCCAGACCCTTGTCACACACTCCATACAAAATTGTTCCATCCAGCTCAATCTGCTATCGGTTCCACATCCCTATGACTCTCCATAACTCACTTCCACAGTCATTTACCATATGTATACACCTTCTTCTTGGCTTACCATGCCTCATTGCACCTTCTGACTCACTCAAATATAACTTTTTCACCATTTGATCCATGGCTGTTCACTCCACATGCCTATACCATCTGGACGCTTGGTCTTTGACTCCAAGTCCACGAATTCCTACTCCACATCTATCTCAAAGTACCACTCAATATTCAGTCGATTCTCTCCATTCCACATATATTTATTAAGAGCCCCGTTTCTGACTCTATTGACTTTCATGCCACACCATTGTCGTACACCCATATATTGAATCAGGCATCAAAGCTCTTCCATGCAAGCCTCCCACACCCACATGCAGACCTGTTTCCTATTTATCAAGGCTGTTAAAGCACCAGTCACTTCCCTCCCCTGTCCTACTCAACTTTTGACTCCCTCTACACATTTAACCTCTCGTCTGTCACAGCACCCAGGTACTTAAACTCTTTCAGTAATTCAAGTTTTTCTCCATTCTCTGTAACACCACACAGGGAGTCACCTTGTCACTCAGCAGCCATCACTTGTATCAGCATTTACTTTCAAGGCATGACATGCACAAACATCCACAAAACTGTGTACTGGCCCATCAAGTTCTTGTCAGCTATTTCCAAACAGCATTACATAATCAGCATACATCAGATTTGAGACTTCATCATTCAGCATCAGTGCTATCCCTCTTTCCATGACTTTTTACTACTCATAACCAGATAAACATATATGTATATATATATATATATATATATCAGTCGTGGCTTAGTGGGTTAGCACGCTTTGCTCTGATCGAAGGGTCGGAGGATCGAATCCACTCGAGGGTCATTAGTAGACATCAGGAAGGGCATCCGGTCATAAAATGCTACACGCTCCAGTCCAAAAGTCCTCTACTCAGGGGCAATGCCTTAGCCGTTCAGGGATACCAGGTGTAAAACCAAATTACATATATATATATATAACGGCCATACCACGTTGAGTACACCGCTTCCCGTCCGATCAGCGAAGTTAAGCAACGTTGGGTCTGGTTAGTACTTGGATGGGTGACCGCCTGGGAACACCAGATGCTGTTGGCATCCCTACGTGTCAAGTGGGGTTGGTGGAGGATTAGTGCCCCTCCCTGTAAAACAATTAACTCTAAGCCCTTGGCCACCCCGTTTGGGATACATGGCGTCTGGCAATGAATGAATGAACGAATATATATATATATATATATATATATATATATATATATATATATACATACATACATACATACAGTATATATATATACATACAGTATATATATATATATATATATATACACACACACACACACACACACACGTATCAGTGGTGGGCATTAACGTGTTAATCGTTAATCTGTAAACAACGGAGCTAACTTTTTTTGTTAACACGTTAATCCATTGTTGTTGTTCTTGTTTTTTTTTTTACATTATCATTAACTTCTGTTAAAATTTCTGTTGATTTCTGTTAATCTCTTATTTATTTTCTGTTACAGGTCACTTTAGGTCAAAAGAGTTTTAAATCGTCATTTAAATCGTCAAATCGATAGTGTCATATTGACTCTTAGCCAACAGAACTTTGGATTGTGGAGTGATCATAGACTCATAGTCATGGCGTCTCAGTCAAGTACATCACAAGAGTCTATCCCCGTGTCTCAGTTGATTGTAAGTGAGACTGTAAGTCGGCCAGGACTGACTGGACAGTAAGGAAACTTGTGGCTAGTGAGAGTGATGTTGGCGAGGCCGAGGTGGATAATGACTTTGAGCTGCCTGAGAACCCCTGGCTGCATCTTGACAAGTTTATGTCCTACAGGAAGACAGAGGGCAGTAATTATATTTTTCATTGTAAGGTCTGCCTGCCCAAGCAGCATGAGGTCAGGGTCCATAAGAGCAGCAACAACAACATTAAGAGCTGCTACAAGAAGCATCCTGTCAAGTACAGCGTTGGGGGAGGCTTGCAAGGCAGCATCGAATCGTGGCATTTGCATTTCTATTAATTTTTAATTTTGACTATTTTAAAAATATTTTGTGGTATTAATGAAACTTTTCTAGTTTTGAGTGTCTTTTATAAAGGAAAACCGAGTTTCATATGTAAAAAACAAAAAGTAGCAAGTAGCAGATTAGCAGACTATCATATTACTGATTAGCCAAGTTAACGATTTAAAAAAACTTGTGGATTAACGGTTAATTTCTGTTAATTTAACGGTGGAATTAGCTGATTAACCTTAATGGAGCTACTTGACAGATCAACGGTTAACGAAGCTAACATTTCTCATTAACTTGCCCACCACTGATACACACACACACACACTGTATGGTATGGTATGTCATTGTTAGTCAAGCTTCATTCTTCATAAACCACCTTCAGAAATACATCCCAGAGAAACTGACCTTCTTAACTCCTAAAGCGCGGCCAATGGACAGCCGACCCCCCCCGGGTGGCGGGGTTGTATCGTGGTCTGAGTACCTGTAGGAAAATATTAGCCAAAAATCAGAGATTAACCCTAGAACATTATACTTGGTATGGCAGATAGTACTTACATTCAGCTTTCTCCAGAGACAGGTGTTGAGCCTTTGTGGACTACCCAAGGACTTGTGGAGACTTGCAAAGTTGGGTAACAAAATCTTCACTTTCACACCTTCAGCAACCTGGTTTCCCCTCTACCACAGCCTCATTCTGTCACAGTAAACTTTATACTACAACGTACAGGTAGTTTGGAATCCGTATTTGTACAATAAGCACTGAAAATAAGGCTAAAATCAACAAAGCGTACGGCCGACATGCAGCGTGGCGGCGGTCTTCCCGTCACTCAACAAACATTTCCATTTTCACAGCTAAAAACACGTATACTACATTATTTTCAATCATATTACTTCCCAAAAGATCACCGCGGCGCGCTTTTTATTCTGCCTTATGCCCGTCACTTTATTCTCGTTCTTGCCGGCCGCTCGCACTGACTCGGAAGAGCTAGAACTCGCCATAATGTCACTTTGAAAGCCTGCGGTAGACTGATGCTAAACAGGGGCAAACCGTGCGAAAAAAAGCTAGTGTGGCAACTGGGGAAACAAGCGTTTCATATTAGCTTAAACTGCTTGTGAGAGGAGAGCACAGATTTACAGTTCTGAGCAGTCAGAGCGCTGCCATGTATCACAGCCAGGCTGGCCGGGCCGTGTGTGTGGGGGGGAGGGGGGGAAAATGATACTTGGCAACAACGGAGGTCAGTAGTAGAAAGGTAAAGTATGCTAATTGTAGCTAAAGGGTGGTGGTACTGATAGACAATACCAGCTGGAACATCCTTGCCCGCATTTATTCAAAATTAACTCGAATCGCAAACGCGACGATCCGCCGTTATGTCCTTTTTGGCGAGCATCGCAAACGCGATGACCCGCGCTTTAGGGGTTAATGATAAACAAAGACATCTTTCCAAACTGCATTGTTGCCATTACCCTTGTCTACTTTAGTACCGTCACAACCACTAAGTAGTCATGAACATTCCATTTTATACACATTGTTATACTGCATCTCACAATACACTTGCCTCATGCACCTCATTCTCACAACACACACAATCTTTCAGTGTTAACTCTACAGAGGATTTCTGAGCGTGTGAGTAGCTGAATTTCTGCAGTCCATCATTTTCACATCCGTGTGGGTAAAGAGCAACAACAGCTGCAGTAACATCATATATTTTTGTCTTTTAGTTTGTAGTTGTGTATAAGGGTTCTTCCTTTAGAAAGCCAACTTCATCCATAGTTTATTCTGTTTCTTTAGTCCAAAGGTAATAGTCTTTTTGTGTGGTATTCTTCAGCTTTGACATTGGGTCCATCCCCCCCCCCCTCCCCGTGAGCTGTGGCAAGAAATTATTACAAGAAAATAGCATTAGTCACAAATAATTCCTTTGGAAAGGATGTTGGCCAGTAGTATTGTTAATTTGCCTTTGAACTGCAGGAAAGAAACTGGCAATGATGAAAATCTTTACCAAGTTAAGGTGAATGAACTATAACCTTCACTCCTTGACCCTCCACAGAATCTGACCAGTACCACCAATGTAGGGGCCATTGGAACGTTGCCACCAAAGCTGATCCGCCCCCAGCCCAAACACGCACAACCACCCATCAAGCCGTGAGTTGCATTTCATATGAACTATTGATAGTTCGTATTCTATAGTAGGTAGGATAGTTGGTGTCATAGCACCTATTTCTTGGTGATTAATAAAGTCCTTTACAACTTGATATCTTTCTGTGCTATATATTTTTAGTGCATTTCTTAGTTTCTCCCCAGTATCTTACAAGTGGATAAAATTTTGTAATGTGCAAACTACAAGAGGTGCCCAGAAGTCCCCAATCCCACTAAGAATACAGCCTTGTACTCTTCATGTCACTATGTCAGGAAAAAAAAAAAAAAGTTTGAGATACTTGTGGGAATTTTAAAATTCTTTATCCCCCCCCCCCTCCACTTCATGATTTTGTTATTACTGTATTCACTTTAGGAGGTGGTGGTGACCATCATCCACTCACTTGATGTAGTGCTGCCTACTTCCTTAGCTTTTATCATTCTTTTTCTGTGCCTGCCCTCCTCTCTTCCTATTTCTCCTATCTTTCCTGTCACTTCTTATTCCTTTTCTTTCCTTTACGGGTGGCTTTACATTGAGTGACAACCCAAATGGTTTCCTGTAAGCCAAGAAACCATTTACAACGCTGGGTGGTAACCACATAACCAAACCATACGTGCTCCCTATGCGTCAACAAGTGGGTTGGTGGAGGGTTGGTGCCCCTCCCTGTAAAACAACTAACTCAGTGTCAAATGGCCACCCTTTACGGGATTATGGTGTCTGCCAATAGATAGATAGACTTTAGGATTGACATGTTCACAGTGGAGGGGAGGGATAGAAGCAGTCTTCATTGGCCCCTTCACTTTAGCCTTTTCAGTCTCGTCTGAAAAGAGACGAGCCTTCAGCTTTTGAAAGCTGGCAGCTGGTTGGTTGTCTGAGTGCATTCATAATTAACAACACATTTAAAATTATTTTCATTACAAGGGTTATGATAACCGTGTGATGACAAGATTGCCCAAATATTACCATATACAGTATACTGGTATAGTTTTTTGCATAGATTGATTTAAAACAGGGCCTTGCAGAGTTTATCGGATGATCTAGGTACATGCAAAATTTTGAATTCTCGGGACAAATCAACACTTGCCCGGGTAAAGTTTACAAGTGCCTTGATCCCCCCCCCCCCCATGTCAACTATTCACCAGAATTCAGGAAATATGTCATATTTCATTGGAATTCCAATGTTTTGCTAGGTTAGATTTTATTACCATAATGACAATTTTTCTTAATTTGCCTGAATGTGGGGGGGGTGTCAAGGTACTGTACTCATAAAGCTATATCTGGATGTGTTTTGATTTGTCCCAAGAATGAAGAATTTTACATGTATCAAGGCCATCTGAAAAACTTTGTAAGGCCTCATTTTTAATCTACTGTATGAAAATAACTGCCATATGCTAATTTACTTGGGTAATCCTATCATCAAACGGCTATTGTAACCTTGACGATAAAAATAATATAAAATGTGTTGTCAATAATGATTGCACTTACAACCAATCAGCTGCCGACTTTCGAAAGCTTAAGGCTTGTCTTTTCTCAGATGAGAGCAAATAGGCTATAATTGGTAGAGGTCTGTACTAAGCTGAATAAAATCATCTGGAGATGGGAATGATCATCCATTAAAATTTGTCACTGAATTGAAGGAGTTAACAGTCTCTGGCTTAGAGAAATCAGCTGCTTTGCCCCATATATAAAACTAATGAAGTTAATGTTCCACCCCCCCCCCTCTTCTTCTCTCTCTCTCTCTCTCTCTCTTTTTTTTTTTTTTTTTTTTTTTTTTTTTTTATACTGGCTTACAAAGAATGTGATGAAGAATAATGTTTGTGTATACATTTTGAGACTGACTGGTGCCATAGTTTTTCCATTGCCGCTTCCTGGAAATGATTGTCTTGCAGCAAATGGCAAATGATCCCGAAAAAATGGTGTGAGATGGAAGAGAGACAAAAATAAGACAGAAATGATATAAAATAGAAGATGGCATGCTCAGATATGGGTATACATTTCCATGTTAGTATCTTCTGTACTTTAGCAGTACAGGCAACAGTCAAAATGTGGTGAGAAATTAAATTTTAATTGAGATGTGTAGTCTAAAGCACTATAGCAGTACACAGTGTGAGACCCGACTTTAATTACCTTGCCAACATCACAATATATTGTAAAATTCACTAATGCCATCACAGTAATCCTGAATACTACAGCCTTACCATTATTGCAGTGCAGTACAATACAGAATTGTATTAGGTAACATTTGAAGTGATATTGGTGGGTAGCACATGAAAGGGTATTGTGAGCCCTCCCTCAAGGTGGTGAGTGAACTACTTTATCTTTGGAATCAGCATGTTTATAGAGTTGGATGGAAAAAAAAAAAAACATATATATATATATATATAAAATATATTTTTACCTTACAGAGGAGCCCCAGCAAATGCCCCAAAGGAGGACCTAGTAGCCAGTGCACCTTCCTACAAGCGTCTTATAGATATCTGCAAGCAGCGTCTTGGAAAGGAATTTACCTCGTTAGTATTTGGTTGGTTGTTCAGTATACTTTCTCTCTCTCTCTCTCTCTCTCTCTCTCTCAGTCTTTATAACACCGACAGCTTTATTGTCATCATCATCATTCATCACACTTTCTTTTTCTCTTTCCATCCATTTAATGCATTACTAAAGAATCCATCCATCCATCGTCTAATCCACTGTTGCCTCATGAGGAACGTAGGAGCCTGGGGCTAGGCAAGTTGGTCCTGACATTTAAGATGAAAGTGACCAGCCTCACTCAACCCTAAATGGCATTACCATCCATCATCCAATCCTACATTGTCCCAAGAGGAGCGTAGGAGCCTGGGGCTAGGCAGTTGGTCTCTACATTTAAGATGAGAGTGACCAGCCTCACTCATTCCTGAGTGGCATTACTTGAACAATCAACCCCAACCACCCCTTGGATATAAACCTTCACCGGCTCAATCCGACTGGAGTGCAGTAATTACCCACTAACCCACCAGGTGCCAAAATTTGGTTATACAGTATGGTTACCACCCAGTGTAGTAAATGGTTTCCTGGTGTACAGGAAACCATTTGGCTTGTCACTCAGTGTAGAGTCACCCACAGGCAGAAGGAAAAGGAAAGAATGAAGGATAGAAAGACAGAAAAGGGAGTGTAAAGTTACCTGTAGGCAGTTGGAAGAGGAAAGAATGAAGGAAAATTGGTATTCATCAGGTGTCAAGTCTTTTATTATTTGCAGTGATGCTTGAAGCTCTCTCTCTCTCTTGATTTTATATATGGACTCCCATGGGAGGATGTTATATGCTTATGACTTGGTATTCATTGTGCAGAATGAGAGGGTAACAAGAAAGATTTAGGAAGTGGAGAGAAGGAATGAGGTAGAAAGGTTTGAGAGTAAGCATGGATAAAAATGGAGGTGGTGATAGCTAGGGTAGGTGGTAGTACTGTCATAGCAGAAGGATTGTGTCCTTGTGGAGTTTGCTGCAGGTATGTGGGAAAAAATTTGATTTTGTGCAGTGTTTATGATGTGGGTTCATAAGAGAATTAGTGGTATCAGAGGTTGGCAGCAAGTTAATGCTGATTTTGAGTGTGGAGCATGTAAGGGAGGCAGGAAAGGATTCATCTTGCTGGAGAGTCTCAAGTGTGTGCAGGAGTTTTCTTTGGGAGACATATGTGCTGGAGGTGGTGCTGGAGCTAGCTTGGGGGAGAAGATAAGAGGGAGATGTTGAGGGAGTTGTTGCCTTTCCTGACATTGAGAGGGCTTTACCTCCTTGCCAAGGGGTCGTTGTACACAGCATGTGTTCGGTGTGTATTTCTGTACAGTATTACACCTAGGTTAGTCAAAGAGGATATTCATAGAGTGGAACATACAGAGATGAGAATGATCAGATGCATTTATAGTATGTCCTTGAATAACAGGCCTGGCTGGGTTAGGATTGCAAGTGAAGAGTTGAGAGGAAGGCTGAGACTTGAATGTATATGATGATAATTGGCAGATTGCGATTGTTTGGGTTTGTGGAGAGGATGGAGAATGACAGTTGGGTGTGAAGGGTGAGAGCTGTGATTGTTGAGGGTGGAGTTGTAAGAGGCAAATTGAAAAAGAGTTGAGACTTGGTCACGGAGTGTAACATCAGGGATATGGGACTGAGTAAAGAGACTCTTAGAGATCAAGCAGCTTGAAAAGTTGTTATTCAGTGATCAGGGTCTATGCATACACACATTGAAGCTTATATAAAAGATACAGTAAGAGCCTACCTCAGTACAGTATGGAATATACGTGCCTGTTTTGTAATGAATTATTAGTATATTACTACACATATCAGGTAGATCATGTTTTTTCAGTTAACAGTTCATGTCAGTCAAACAGTTTAGGTTTGTTCTAGGATTCAGATGCTGCTTACTTGCATAATGGGCCCATTTCTGCCATTTATGTGGTGCATGGTCAGCGAAAATGCATGTGCATGCTAAAAATGATGCCTGTGTGGTAGTGCTGTATGTGTGAATGTTGACTGCTTATTATGTTTACCTGCTATTTTAGTGAGTTAATAAAACACCTGGTTGCTGGAGGTACAGATTATCTGCCATTGGTAAATGGCCTGTCATTAATTTTCAAACCTTTTGATATTAGTACAGTCTTACTGGCAGCTGTATAAAGCCATCTGATTCCAGATATTTCTCTCTCTCTCTCTTTTAATCTGGGAAGAAGGAACTAAAGGCCAGGAGCCCGCAAACTGTTCCTTCCAAGAAAAAAACAGAAACAATACAAGAGAGTGCCAAATTCAAGATCCGATTATTTCAAAATGCCTGAACACACTGCTTTTGAAAGACTGGAGATCATAAGATGCAGGAAATACAGAAAGAGGGAGACAGTTCCAGAGTTGACATTTACATCCACTGTGCTGGGTGTGATGTAGATAGCCATTAAAAAAATCCAGTATGCAAGGATATGTGTTTGTTTTATACGGTAATCCCTCTACTTTCCGGATGCCCACGTTCCGGACATACCCACTAACCAGACATAATCGTCCTGGGATCCAGTATTCCCAAAAATGGTCCCCCGGGGGGGGGGGGGGATCCAGCCTGTAATTTCAACTTGACGTGCACAGCGCGGGACAGCTTTGTTGTAGCGCGTCATTCCTCCGACGTCCGCTAGAGCACCCCTGCATCCTCCTCACTTTCCGCCTGTCTCTTGTTGTGAGTGAATGCTCGTTGTCATGGCTGCCCACGTTCTCGCTTTTGTGGTGGTGCCTTACCTGCTGCAGGCACTCCTGCTGCTTTCATGCCTCTCCTTCGTGTGTGTGATGATGGCCCCGCCGCCTGAGAAGAGGAAGAGAGTGGTATTGACTCTGGAGAAGAAACGGGAGATATTGGAGAGAGTAGATGTGGGATGGCCTTCTTCACGCATCCTCCGTGAGTTTAACCTGGCCCGATCTACTTTGTTTGATATTAAGAGATCCCGAGATAAACTCAGGCAGTACACTGCTGACTTCTCGTCGAAAAGCAAACGCAACGTGGAGAGGACGATGATGTTTACTCCCAAGTTTGCTGAAGTCAACTGCTCCACATTGATTTGGTATCGACAGCACTGTGCTGCTGGTGTAATGGTACGTGGTACGGAGCTGAAGGCTGCTGCTGAGAAGTTCGCAAGGCTTCACAACGCCCTAGACTTCAAGGCATCCGAGGGTTGGCTCTTCGAGTTTAAGTTATGGCATGGCCTTACCAACTGTAAGTCTCATGGCGAAGCTTTGGACGCTAAAGAGGATGGAGTAGAGGAGTTTCGGCACAATGTGAAGGGCTTGATCGACAGGGAGGGCCTCACTCTCGGTCAAGTCTACAAAGCTGACGAAACTGGTTTATTCTATCGCTCTTTGCCTACGAACACTCTAGCCGAGGAGACAGAGAAATGCGTACCTGGCTGCAAGCTCTCCAAGGAACGGCTATCTGCTTTGTGTTGTGCCAATGCTAACGGCATGCACCGGCCATGCAAAGCAGCCTCGGTGTCTTCGTGGGGTGATGGATGTCCTGCCGTCTGGTACCATTACTTGTAGGCATGGTTCACAGCCCAGATCTTCAAAGACTGGTTCCACTGCCATTTCGTCAAGGAAGTCATACATTACCAGACGGAGAAACTGGGAATCCCACGCGACCAGGTAAAGGCCCTCCTCCTCGACAATGCACCTGCCCACCCGTGCGACAAGGACTTGGTGGCTGAGAATGGCCGCATTAGGTGCATGTTTCTGCCAGCTAATACTACTGCTCTCATCCAACCAATGGACCAAGGAGTGATCGTGGCAATCGAAGCGCCTATACCGACGGAAGTTCCTGGACGAGGTGATGGTTGTTCTCGAGGACGAGCGCAGGGAGGGACGTGATACGTGAGGCCAGCGGACTTTGGAAAACCTTCGCCGCTACATCAAGTCTGCCATTTACAACTGGGCTAGTGCATGGAAGGTAATCCCTGTCAAGACTCAAGAAAATGGTTGGTCTCGTCTGCTTCTTGGAACGGATGTGGAGTACGATTTCCTAGGTTTTGACGTGGATGACTTCCATGCACGTCTACGTGTGCACGGCGACGGTGTTGATGTGGATGAAGTGCTTGAGTGGTTGGATGACGACGAGGGCGATCCTGGGTATCAGACCCTGTCTGATATCAAGACCGCATCTTAAGTTGCAGGTGTCAGTACCCAGCTTGAAGATTCTGACGAGGATGGCGACGATGATGTGGACTCCTCTCAGCATGACACGACTCTAGCCATCCCCAAGCTGAGTGCACTCCGGGAACACCTAGAGTTCGTTCTGGACTACCTGGAACACCCTGACTGCAACAGGGAGATGGGGCCCTTGGGACTTGTGGAGGAAGTGCGTTTTCAGGCAGCACATCATAAATCGTCAGAAACGTCGTTCCTTGCGTCAATCAACGATTGACAGCTTTTTTAGGCCCGTGACCCCCGCTGTGCCCAGCCCTGGCTTCACTCCGTTGCCTCCCCAAGACAGGCCCTCATGCTCCTAGCCACAGCCCAGCACATCAGTCACGGCAGAGTCACCGCTCGACGTGAGTTTGCGTCTATCTTCTGAGTCGTCTGCAGTGGGTACGCCATCACCACGACCCAGCGACGCACCCCTAGGTCACCTGCCAGCGATACTTTCAGACTCTGACAGTGATTAAACAGCAAGAACGTCTCCACTAGACCACACGGGAATTTAGTATTGTGCAGTGAAAGAAAAACAGTGCATACAGTATTGTAAAGAAAGTAGAAATTTGAGTGAAAAGACAAAATTTTTGGACTGAATTTAACATAAATAAACTTGTGATTTGTTTTGAAATTGGTTTTATGAGTGGAAAGACTTAAAGTGCAGAGTGCAACACTTATTAAGTTACAATAGAGCATAAGTAAGACAAACAGTGCGGAGTGTGAAGAGAATGGACTTTTGAGTGCGAATGACTAAGTTCAGTGCAAGACTTCAGGAAATCCTTCTTACTGTCAGAGTCTGAGAGGAGGCGGTTATTCATTGAGATGGCCATGGACTTGCTTTAAGTAGGCAGAATCTTTCATACTGTACTATACTTTATTTTCCATACTATACTTACCTCAAACACCTCATTTCACTATTTTATGTCCCTTATTGGTGTGAATATGTTGTGTCTTAGGTGCTATGCATGTGCAATAGGGAGGTGTTTTTCTGAGTTAGACTAGGTTAGGGTCCATAACTAGTCCAGCAGCCAGGGACTTGTAAGTACCCAGAATGTTTAATATTGTATGAACCTACCTCAAAAACCCCATTTTATGCTTCTTTTGCATTTATTTCAGTCTTTTATGTCCCTTATTGGTGTGATTTGGGTCTTAAACAGGTGCTATGAGTGTCCAGAGGGAGTTGTATAGGTGTTTTTCTGAGTTAGGGTCCATAAGTACAAGTCCAGGAGGCTGGTGCCCACTATCTGGACAGGACCACTTTCCAGACATGCCTATGGCTCTATTACGTCGGATAGTGGAGGGATTACTGTATATAGGAAAGAGAAAAAGTAGTTTGGTCATGTGGAGAGTATGAAGAATGAGAGACTGACAAGAGGAATGTTATATGAGTAAGGATGAGAAGGGAAGGAGGAGGGGTTGACCAAGGATGAGAAGGAGGGTTGGGGTGAAGAGATATATGAGAGAGAGGGGTGTGAATTGAAGAAAGGGCTGCCAAATGGCAAAGGACAGGTTTTTTGTGAAAGCAGTTGAATTATGGCTGTCCCTTATTAGATTAAGGCATCTGGCAAAAGACAGGTACAGGTGGCCCTCCAAAATTGCAGATTCAACTTTTGCAGGTCTCGCAGATTCACGGAGTGCCCCTCTGTGGAGCCAAGATTCTGTTTACAGCTCCAAAGTGTAGCAGTGTTGGACGCTTACAGGTCATTTCGCGTCAAACCAGGCTCTTACCAAACCACCCAACTTCCCTGTCTCTCCTTTAGTCTGTGTCCTGCCACTGTCACAGTCGTTTTGCTGCCTTTGTGCGGCTCTGCCAAACCTACTGTAATTTCATTATTGTGCCCCCCAAATTGTCCTCTCATGTGTTCAAAGGTAACAAGTGCATTGCTGTGCTATTAGGTGAGTAAATTAGCGCCCAATTGTGCGAACCACAACCCGTGTGTGATCCTGAATCTGTTCACCGATTCTGATGACACATCATCCTCTCCACCTGCCTCTGAGGGCAATACCGATGATCCACCACCACTTGATGATGATGCTAGCAGTGGAGATGAGGCAGAGTCTGCACACATGTAGACTTCTCATGCCATACAGTTACGCTCCACACCATCTCACCCAGTCATCTGTCATCAGTAACTGCATGGCTAATCACCTTCAGTGTCATCGATGTCATGTTACACTCCACGTCATCTCATCCAGTCATCTGTCATCGGTAACTGCATGGCTAATCATCTTCAACGTCATCAGTGTCATGTTCATCATCATCATCACAAGTCGTCAGAGTTTGTCCACCAAATCTTCAAGGACATTGTTGAGTTAACTCTGAATTTAATGGGTATCGTTGTAAGAAGTAGGGGTAAATATGTAGCTAATGACTTGCCTACACTCAAATGGATGTGCACGAGATGCACTCAGTCGCGGGAATCTGTGGAAGTACATATTTACCCTACAGTAACTCGGTACAGCCATACCCAGTCAAATTTTATTTGTTATTAAACTTTTTTTTTTTTACAGTTGGTCTTTTACTCTTTGTGATATTTTATGCTGCTTTAGGTCCCAGATATGGTTTATTAGGTACAGTATGTGCACACTTGCTCACAATGGGTGACTTGCAGATGTAGAGGCATTTACAGGAGGGTGCACCAAACATTCGCGGAAATTCCACATACACGGGGGTCTTCCCCCCCCAACCTCCGCGAATGTGGAGGACCACTTGTAGATTTATTACAGGACACACACACACACACACACACACACACACACACACACACACACACACACACACACACACACACACACACACACACACACACACACACACACACACACACACACACACACACACACACACACACACACACACACACACACACACACACACACACACACACACACACACACAAAAAAGGACTGCATTTTAAATAGTATGAGAAAGGAAAGGAGCAGATTGTGAGTTACCAGTATGTAACTGGGAATAGAGATCATATGCATGAATAAGATGTTTGTTTTTTCCAGACCTGAGATATGCAGTGCACTTCGTGAAGTTCGTGCTAACAACAACAACAGCCTTTCGGGAATGAGTACAGATAAGATTGTGGAGAAGGTGCGGGCCACTAAGCGTGGGCGTCGGCCGATAGCTGGACCAGCCACAGTGGCACCATGGGCTGGAATGGCACAGGGTGGAGGCAGTGGTGGGCCTGAATGGCATGGGCCAAAGCAGGAGGAGAGTGGAGCCAAAGAAGAGACATGTTCCATCTGCCTGGATGTGCTCGCTGCCAGCCCTACTGTGCCCCTTAAATGTCAACATCTCTTCCATGAGAACTGCATTAAGGACTGGCTCAAGCGGCAGTCTAATTGTCCTAACTGCCGCACCTTTGCACTCATGACCGATGAATACCCTGAGCTGCCCCAAGCTTGAGCTGCTCACACATGCTGGAAGGGACACTTCAGGACCAGAGTTAACATTGTGCTTTGTGCCTTGGTGGTGGTCAGCTTGTGTTGTTATGCAAATATTATAATCCTCTTTACACTTAATGGTGATATAGTTATGAGTTTTACCAGTGCGAATTTTTTACATTGACAAATGGCTATTTTGACAAAGTTAGTTTACTAAAGTGGAACAGAATTTCTATAATTTACACATTTCCATTTTTTTTTTTTTTTTTTTTTTTTTTTTTAATCAGTCACAGCAGTTTAAGCAATTTCAATAATGTGCCTTTGTAGGGTAAGATAGATAAAGAATATTTTTCTATGTGAAGCAATTAAGTACTTAAGTTCAAAAGTACAGGTTTTGTTATCTTTAATGGAAGTCTTAAATAAAAAGTAAAAAAAATATATATATACATATATATATCATTCAGTTACCAGCCACCAGTCTATGCATGGAAATCCATCCATCTATCATCCAATCCTACATTGCCCCATGAGGAGCATAGGAGCCCGGGGCTAGGCAGTTGGTCCCAACATTTAAGATAAGAGTGACCAGCCTCACTCATCCCTGAGTAGCATTACATGAGCAATCAACCCCAACCATCCCTCGGATATAAACCTTCACCAGCTCAATCCAAGTGGAATGCAACAATTACCCACTAAACCACCAGGTGCCAAAATTTGGTTATATGGTTACCACCCAGCATAGTAAATGGTTTCCTGGTGTACAGGAAACTCTTTCTTTTTCCCTCCAGGATGGTAGTTACAAAAATTTCCACTCATCCTGGTCTGTCATCTGCATTTTTTATTTCATCCCATTTTCCACACATATACCATGCCATTCAGTCTCATCCTATTATTTCTTCTGTTGGTTACAGTTGGAAACTCATTTTTTATACTCTAGTTATCCCCATATTTTATATGATCAAACTTTTAGTGTACCTTTGTTAATACTGTATAGTATTTATGCAATACATCCGACATTCGCGCCTTTTGAAATCAGCAGATGAATCCAGAAAATTTAGTGCCATGTTCCACTGTGCAGCTTATGAAAGCAACAACGAAGCTAAGAACAGTGTTCCAATTGCATTACCATGGTGGAGGCGATGAGGGGGGTATTTCAATATGGCGGTTGAAGTCACATGCTTGCTGGGGAGATAGACCCTCCATATGATACAGCTCAGTGGATGTCTGTTCATTGTTGTAGGCGAGGGTTATGGAAGAGTAAAAATATAAAAGAATAACAAATCTACAGTGAGTGATGGACGAGGGAGTGTTAGGAATGAGGGGAACAACTAAACTGAAGAAAAACTGTTGTTGGATATGGTCTACGGTAGGATTTTTATAAAGTAAGGAAGCAACAATGTCTGGCCTAACGGAGTTCAGGACAATGGTTTAAACCTCGGGTTTGAGCCTGGTTCAGACCATAGATTGGAGATTACTCGATCCCTGATTATAGCCAAGGGTTTTAATTATTCAGTCACCGTGTTGTATCACAGATGATCCGGGACTGAGTAATTGGTGACTTAAAACTCAAGAGTGAAGCACACATTCGGACACAGTGATCTCAGCTAATCAGCTCGTGGTTTTTGCCTAACTGGGATTTGAATGTAGCGGGAAAACCAGCCACTGAACAAAAATGTCACTCCCTGCCGAGTTTGAATTAATATGACAAAAAAAGAATTGAAAATACAGTGACACTGCTAACATGAGTCAGTAAATCCATGACTCTATGAATAATGCAGTATAGGTAAATTAGTACGCTTTATTGGGATGGATGAACACTTCATACTGTATTTGCAGTTCATTATTTCTATATTACCATGCAAATATAAAGCATTTATCCACCCCAATAGAGTGTACAGTACTAACTTACCGATAAACGCTTCATATCTGCAGTTCGTTATTTCTATACCATGCAAATATGAAGTGTTTATTCACCCCAATAAAGCTTACAAACTTAATGATACTGCATTATTCATGAAGTTGTTTTTTTTTTTTATTCACTCGTGTTCGCGGGTTCAATTTTTTTTTTTTTCTTTTTTTGTCATATTAATCCAAACTAAGCAGGGAATGATGGTTCTTTTTGTTCAGTGGCTGGTTTTCCCACCACATTCAAATCCCAGTTTAAAAAAAAAAAAAAAAAAAAAAAAAAAAAAAAAAAAGTGCACTGATCAGCTGAGATCACTGTGTCCAAATGTGTGCTTCAGTCTGAGGTTTAAGTCATGGATTATCTGTGATACACTTCAGCAACTGAATGATTAACCCACTGCATGCCAGTGCCGTTTTAAAATGGTCCGACATAATTCCGCAGCCAGTGCCAGTGCCGTTTTAAAACAGTCTAAAATAAAAACATTCACTGTGACTGCATTTTCCCAAGATTCGCAGGTAAAAATTGGCAGGCACGTAAGGTAACTATTCCTCTACCATCCCCCAGGCTGTCAAGGCCATACTCACTCGCTTCCCCCCTCACAGTCGCTCTGCCTCATTCTGCCTGTGTGCCTCACCCAGTGCTGTACATAGTGAAGGCATTTTGTAAATATTTTCTTGCAAGTGTAAGGACTATATAGTGAAGTTGTAAACACCTTGTAAGTTCCAGGATTGTATGTAATGAAGTCAGGTTGTACCTGTCTTCAAGGAAGTGTAAGATAATGCATTCACAGTGAGAAAGACACGCAATTTGTGATAGATGCTGAAGTAATAAGTAATCAGAAAAGTGTACTGAACATTGCTATACCTTCCCAGCATAAATACCTGAGTATACCTTACACAGAAAACGGCTTTCTCTCACATATGTGGTGAACGTGAGAGCGGCTATACCTGTATACGAGTATGCAGAACTCAATAAAACTCATTTCCGAGTCTCGGTTAGCATTTTAATGGTGAAATTCGTTGTTTCCACATCAAAATCTATCATTTTAGCCCCCCCCCCAAAAAAAAAAAAAAAAAAAAAGTCAAAAAAGGCCGGCACCGAGGCGACCCACAGGGCTAAAAATAGCTGGCACACAGCAGGTTAAACCCTTGGTTATAGTCCAGAATTGAGTAATCCCCAATCTGTGGGCTAACCCATGCTCAAATCCGAGGTTTAAACCATCGTCCTTAATTCCGTTAGGCCAGACACTCGGCTCACCAGACATTATACTTCCTTCTTTATAATCATCCTTCCATAGACCTTATCCGACAGCAATTTTTCCTCAGTTTAGCCGTCCCCCTCACTCCTAAAACTCCCTTGTCCTTCACTCTGTTGGTTTGTTACATTCTTTTATATTACAGTATTACTCTTCCATAACCCTCGCCTAGAACAATGAATAGACCTATCCACTGAGCTCTATCATATGGAGGGGCTATCTCCCCAGTGAGCATGTGACTTTAACTGCCATATTGAAATACCCCACTCACTGCCTCCACCATGGTAATGCAACTGGAACACCGTTCTTACTATGTTGTTTCAGTTTTGCTGCTGCTTTCATAAGCTGCGCAGTGGACCATGGCACTAAATTTTCCGGATTCATTGGCTGATTTAAAAAAGAGTAAGCGTTGGGTGCAGTGCATATACATCATCAGCACTGCCTTGGGCTCTTGGCGGTGGGCACACACACGAAGCAGTGCTACCCATGAGAAAACCTCTCCATATGACAGAGCTCAGTGGACTTATCCCACCGTAATTTTTGCACCCTTTTGTAGCAAGACATACTGTACAGCTTATTTTTCACTCCTCTGGTACAACTCCAATTACCCAAGCTTTGTGGAATACTTTCAACTAACGTTTCACTTTAAGCATGGGACCATTTGTTACAGGCAGGAATGAGTCCTCTCGGTCATTATTTAAATCAGTCCTCAAATCTCGCTACATTTGGCCATCAGGGATCTTCATCAGGTTGGAACAAACTTGCAAGAGTAATGAACTGAAGGTACCAAATATCAGAAGAAAGTAGGTTGTTGTGAGGCACTGATATTTATTAGTTTGCATATGCATCGCCACATTCCAAGTATACGAAGGCGGCACATGCTTGCTTGTTGTTTTGTTGATAATTCCATCTTCCTGCTTCTGGGAAAAGACATTGACTTTTGTTGTACCCACACCGGTTAGCCAACAGCACCCATCTTCACATTGTGCATTACTACCCTAACCTACCATCCATCACCATCGCAGTCCATCCTGACCACTCCGTTTTCATCATTTTCATTTTTAAAGGCTCCAACATGCTTGCATGTGTCGGCCTTGGTCACCTAATGGCGGCTCTCCATGCTGCGCGATCCATTGCAGCCTCCCTGTTCAGTCCCTTAACCCCGAGGTCACACTTAATGACCTCGTCCCATGTCTTTCTCTTTCTACCCCTCGTAACCCCACCCCCAGTATTAACACTTCTCACCTTCCTCACCCAATTATCATCCCCCATCCTCTCCACATGTCCAAACCATCTCAATCTACCTCTCCTCATCACAACACCAATACACTCCAGTCCCATCCTACCTCCCAACTCTTCCATCTGTACGTCTGAGCCGGCGAATATCTTCCTTCTTCACTGCCCATGTCTCACTACCATACAGCATTACACTCCTAACACATGCTGCATACAAAGACCCCTTAGCACGTAGGGAGAGTCCTCTCAATCTCAGGAGAGGCAAGAGCTCCCTGAACTTCTTCCAACCACTTCTCACCCTAGCCACAGAGCTAGCTCCAGCCCCACCTCCAGCACACAACATGTCTCCCAAATAACAAAACTCTTCCACACACTCAAGAGATTCACCAGCAAGTTCAATCCTTTCACGCCTGACAATCTCCACCTGCTCACCCCAACACACCGTACACATAAAATCAGTATTATCTTGCAGTCTACCTCTTGATACCACTACATCTCTTATGCACCCATTTATCACACACACCGCACAAGATGGAATTACTTCCCACGCCCTTGTGGCAAACTGCACGTGGCCACTCTCCCTCGTCTTTGACAGTACCGCCACCAACTCTAGATATCACTTTTGTTTTATCTGCATTTACCCTTAAACCCTTGTGCCTCACACCATCTCTCCACTTCCTAAACCTTTCCTCCGCCTCCCTTTCGTTCTCTGCAATCAACACCAAATCATCAGCATACAACAACTCCCACGGGAGTCCGTTTCTAAAGTCACGTGAAAGGGCTTCAAGTACCGTGATAAACCAACATTCACGGAAAACTCATCACTCAAATCTCCATTTACTCTTACCTGTGTGTGAGCACCCACATACATAGCCATAACCACCCTAATCAGCCACTCTTCCAAGCCAAGCTTTCTCATTGCCCACTTCACCACCTCTCTAGGGACTCTGTCAAAGGCCTTTTCCAAATATACAAAAACAAAATAAAGATCCCTTCTCCTACCAATATATATTTCCTGAAGCTGACGAACAGTGACTATAGCATCAGTGGTCCCCCTACCTGGCATAAACCCAAACTTCATCTCATCAATATTCACTCTTTCTCTAATCATACCTTCTAAAACTCTCTCCATTACCTTCATTATCTGATCTAAAAGCTTTATACCTCTATAATTTCCTCTTTCCAGGGCATCACCCTTCCCTTCATACACATTTACAATTACACTCTTCAGCCAATCATTTGGGACAACACACTCATAAATAATCCTATTTATCAGGCCAGTGACTAAACTCACCTCTGTATCGCCTGAGGCCTTCAACATTTCGGCAGTCAACCCAGACACACCTGCTGCCTTCCCCGCCCTCATCCTGCCTATTGCCTCACTCACAGTAGCAGTATCAATCAAAAGCCAAGGGCCAGACACTGGATCTGCTGGCTCCAAACCTTCCCTGTCCCAGTCAAGCTCCTCATTCAACAACCGGTTATAATGCTTTCTCCGTGCATCTTTAATATCCTCACAGTTGACCACTACCCTTCCTTCATCATTCTTCACACACTGCTCACCTATAATATCCCGATTATCCCTCTTCACTTGACATGCCACCCTAAATATCATATTTTTTCTTTCCCCATGATTTAGGTTATCAAGTAATAGTCTCTGTGACTCAGACTTTGCCCTGTATACCTCTCTTCTAGCCCTACACTTGGCAGCCAAATATTCCTCTTTGCTACTACCCTTCTTCCATTCCCGGAAAAACCTTCTTTTCTCCTTAACTGCAGCTTCTACACCCTCATCCCACCACCAAGTGACTTTATGTCTTGGTGGTCCTTTTGTCCAACCGCATGTTTAATCAGTAACTCTCAAGAAATTGTTCTTGAGGGCTCTGTACTGTTCATTAACGCCTCTGTCTACAGCTCCCTGTTCAGCCACCACTCCTCAACTCGCTATAGAAGGCATCCCTTACTACTGTACTTGGTTTTTTAGCTTCCATATTTTCCTCCTAGGTACATAAGTCCTCTTTTTCATGACTTGTTCTTTAAGCACCATATCACAAATCAATAGTTTGTGCTGCTGCACACACTCCTCGCTTCCTATAACTTTAACATCCCTCACCAACCTCCTATCAGCCCTCCTAACCAGAAAATAATCTATCTGACTGCTATTTCCCCCAGACTCATACGTAATTAACCTACTGTCTCTTTTCCTAAAATATGTGTTGCACACAATCATGTCCGTTGCCTCCCCAACCTCGAGTATCCTTTCCCCTTCTGCATTCATTAGACTATACGCACATCCCCCATGCACTCCTTCAAAACCTTGTGCTGCTTCACCTACATGACCATTTAAGTCCCCTCCCAAAATCACTATCTCATCATCCCGCATACCACCCACTACACGTATTAAATCATCCCAAAATATATCTTTCTCTGCTTCATCCAATCCTGCCTGTGGAGCATATGCCGATATAATCGCAACTATCTTTCTACCCAACAGAATTTTCACTACCAATATCCATATCAGATAATAAAAAAATCAGTAATATTACCCTCACTGCAAATGCTGCCCTTAGGACAGCACCCATCTTAACAGATTTCATTCTTCTCACCTGCTGCACCACCCATGTCCCTCACAGCTCATCCCACCCAATCCAGTCTCACCACCTGTTGGAGTTTGTGTTTGCGCGGGAACTTTTCTCGCCAAGCGGAGTTCCCGCACGCGTGCCCCCGGCCTGCGCCTGGGGGTTGGTGGACAATCTGACTCGGGCCACGCTAGTGATACTATGCGCCCATGCCTGGACCTCTTACAATAAATCTCAAGCTGGCCTCGCTGTTTCTATCTCCCTCCTGGTCCTCACCCCAACATGGCGCAGTGGAGTTCTATGGACGATCCAAGGGCGGTGCCGCCAGTGCTCAAGCAGGCAAGCCCAGAGTCAAAGGACTGGTTCTGCTGCATGGCACCAGGAGACCAAGTGCACAGCAACATGCACAGTGTGCCACCACCCCAGCTACGACTTCCACAAATGGGGACAGGCTATCAGCCGGTGTGCCCAGCCCTTCACCCAGAGACACTGGTCTGGTGGTGAGTGCTGGCACCACCTGCAACTCCCGGTGAGGTTACTATGGGAAAGTCACCATTCCGGTTTGAGGCATGGGCCCTCAGCATCGGGTGCTACAGCAGTGGTTGCAGGTGGGTCCAACCCTTGGCCACAGGTTACGTGAGCTTGCTGTGTGATCCTGAAGTGCAGCAGTGCGTGGATGCACAGGTGGCCAAGCATCGATTCGAGGCCATGCGCATGGAGGAAGCCGTCGGCGTGGTAAGGAACGAGGTGGTGGGCCCTAAGTGCACTGTGGGAGCATGGTTGGGCTTCTTCACATACATGCAGAAGCCCAATGATAATGTGTGTTCATATGTGGTAAAATGTAAAGCCAAAGCGGCGGTGTGTGATTTTAAGTGCCCCCAGCATTCTGTAAATCTCAACAATTTCCTGCTATTGAAAAAGCTTGTGATGGGGCTGCGCAACCTCAATATGAAAACAAAAGTGCTGCGCCGACTTCCAGTGTTGAGATTTGTGGAAGAAATTACAAATGCCTGCAAAGTGTTTGAATTGGCAAAGAAAACTGTGGGAGTGCATGGCCATAGTGGTATGACAGGTCCTTCAGTGAGTGGCGAGGAGGAAGCAGAAGTGGCCAATGCCACTTGGTTGTGGCAGGCATGTGCAGCAGCAGCAAATGAAGTGGGCAGCGTCAGTGCCCTGCCGTCAAGACCACCTGCTGCAGGTATAGGAAGGTTGGCCATTTCCAGTAAGTGTGTACATCGCCGAAGCAGCCCAGTCCCACCAAGACCACTGGCAGTGTCATGATGGCCAGCGCCGAGGTGTCAGCGTGCCTCAGAGTGGAGGTGAAGTGTGACAACCCGCCTGCAGCATGCGAGGTGACAGCGGTAGCTGATACGGGCGCACAGGTATGCACAATGGAATGCCACCTCATGCAGGGCCTCGGGCTGACCTCACGAAGTCTACAGGGAACTACCGTGAGTATTAATCACCTTGCAGGCGGGAGCATATGCATTGTGGGATGTAAGGAATGGCGCTTTAATGAATGGTCTGCTGTGGCTAGTCTGTACTTTGCTGATGCGATGTAGCTGCTGTACCTGTCACTGCAGGTGTGCAAAATGCCGGAAGAGGTGCCACACAACTTCCCCAGCGTGCTGGTGACTGTAGAGGCCATTGAACAAGTGGAAGAGCTCTAAACCCCGCCCAACCTGCAACTCCCCCCATACTCCCTGGCGGCAGAAAATGTAAACCTGCTTGAAAAGTGGTTTCTGGAGCACTTCGGGCATACAATATTTGCAGTGAACTGCACCCCCCTGCCAGAGATGGAAGAGCCAGCCCACCACATCTTACTGTGCCATGGTTCCAAGCCCTACACAGTGCACATGCCAACGTCCGTCCCCCACCACGACTACGATGAAGTTCACCAGCAGTTGGATGAGGACATGAGGTAGGGTATTATCAAGCCTGTACTGGCTGCAGAACCCATGGAGTGGTGTTCCTGTATGGTGGTGGTTCCAAAGAAGGACAGGCAGCCACGCAGAACAGTGGACTACCAGCGGCTCAACCAAGCCAGCCAGCAGGAGACCCACTACACCCACCCACCATTCGACACGATTACCAGCGTGCTGAAGCACACGTTCAAAACAGTGGTGGATGCTTATTTGGGGTACCACCAGATCCCCCTGGATGAGCAATGCAAGAAGCTGACCGACTTCATCACCCCATGGGACCACTTCCGCTAGCAGTGCAGAGCAAGACGCCTTTACCAAATGCTTCGACGACAACAGCAGAGATCCCCAGGAAACTGAAATGTGTCAACAACACGCTCCTGCATGACCGTAGCATTGCCAATGCTTTCTGGCACACATACCAGTTCCTGCGAACATGTGTGGAAAATGGGATCATGCTCTGCCCTGACAAATTCTGCTTCTGCTGGAGAAGCACGACCTTCACAAGTTATCTGTTCGGCTGGGAGGAGTATCAGCCTGGCCAGGACTTGCTAAGCAGTATAATTAATTTCCAGATGCCGCCACGTCCCACCCTCCCGTATATCCAGTCATGGTTCAGGCTGGTGAACCAGGTGGTGCCATTCCTCACCACTGCACCACTCATGAAGCCCTTCCGAGAATTACTGAAAAAACCATCAGGGAAAGTGGTGTACTGGGATGGCCAACTCCAGTTCATCTTGAGTCTACAAAGGAGGCTATAGGCAAGCTTGGGGCAAAGGGCCTCCAATATTATGATGCCACACAGCCCACAGCAGTATTCACCAACTTCAGAAGGCTTGGCATCGGTTTCGTGGTCATGCAGCAGTACTGCCAGTGTGTGTCTCAAGAGACCCCCCAGTGCTGCGAGGGCTGCTGGAAACTGGCCCTGTGCGGCAACCGCCATCTAACATCCACTGAGTAGAGCTACTCAACATTGGAGGGGGAGTCCCTGGCCACTGTATGGTGCCTGAAAAAGGCGTGCCTGTTCCTGGGATGTCCGGAGCTCACCTTTATCACAGATCACTGTGCACTCGTCTTCAAAGACAGAGAGATGAAAGACATCAGGAACCCCCACATACTCAGCCTCAACGAGATGACACTGATGTACAGTACTTGTTTCACATAAAGTACCTGAAGGGGGAGGCAAACCGCACAGCAGACAAACTCTCAAGATAACCCCTGCTATGGGGCGAACCGGACGAAACAGACATGGTGGAAGACGAGGCTACATGCGTTGCGGTCGCGACAGCAATGGCCTGTGCCCTAGAAAAAGAAGACGACGCCATCGTGGACCTATGTCAAGTGGAGGAGGACGCACACCTGGACAAGGACTACAGACTCCTCCATAAGCGCGTGAGCGCCGGGGACTGGGCTGACTGTAAGGACGTGGAACCGATAGCACTTTGCCCACACTACAGGATGAGGAGGCACCTGTCCTGCCAGGGGGACACTATCATGTATGCCAACGACAAGGGGCACCTGCGACTCGTGATTCCCATAGCCCTTCGACAAGCGGTCCTTGCGAACCTCCACGCAGGTCACCAGGGCAGGGATTCCATGCTCAGGTGCACCTAGCAATGCATGTGCTGGCCTGGCACAGATGCTAAGGTGAGGCAGAAGAGGAGGCAGTGTCAAGTATGCAAAATCAATGCCCCATCACAACCTGTGGAAAACTTGCTGCCCACACCCCAATGGAGTACCTCTTCCAGCAAGCAGTGGCTGACCTGTTTCAACTGGAGGAGGAGTACAGTCACGCGTACTAATTTCTGCTCAGGGGTTACCCCTTCCTGCCCCCCTCTACCCTGGACAGAGGGAAGGGGGGAATTGCGAACAAGTCTACCCCGCCTTCTGCCCCCCAACTCCCCCACCCTCCACCTCCAGCTGCCAGTTACTGATTAGACGCAAATTTTCTCATGTCCTGTAAACATGACTAAACTGTCGTCGCACACGCTTTCAACGGCCAAGATTTGGACTATATTTTTAGAATAAATTATTTCCGTATTGAGCTGCATTCTCAAACTGAAAATATTCACCATCATTGTAATCCAGTGTCGTCCGCTGCACAATTCTGGGTTCCAGTGCTTACCTTTTCACTTCCCCCAGCTCTCTCTCTCTCTCTGAATTAACTTTTCCCACTCACTCTTTCTTTTTAAATTTATATAACTTTCTCTTTGCTTCTCTCCCCCTTCTCTCTCGTTCTTTGTCTTAAGTCTTCCCCGCCTCTCACCCCTCCCCTCCTCCACCCTAGGCCTGATCAGTAGTCAGTTATACCGTCACCGCTCCTTCGTATATCGTGTGCAGGCAACATTTATCACACACACTTAGGTCAGATGTATGGAAAGCTAATTTTATATATATATATATATAATTGTATTTCTCATTATGTGCCAAGTTCAAGTAGAGAACACCAGACCAATATTCGTAATTTTTATTAGAGTGACCGTTCCGCTTCACATAGCTGGGTAGCTGGGCTTATAAACTGCACACACACACACACACGACTTAAATTTTGCACTGACAGCGTGGCGACTACAAATATAGTCATTCTAACAACTGGATCTGCTGGCTCCAAACCTTCGCTGTCCCAGTCAAACTCCTCATTCAGTAACCGGTTACTGGTGTTCTCTATTTGAACTTGGCACATAATGAGAAATACAATTATATATAAAAAAAAATTAGCTTTCCATACATCTGACCTAAGTGTGTGTGACAAATGTTGCCTGCACACGATATACGAAGGAGCGGTGACGGTATAACTGACTGCTGATCAGGCCTAAGGTGGGGGGAGGGGAGGGGTGAGAGGCGGGGAAGACTTAAGACAAAGAACGAGAGAGAAGGGGGAGTGGAGGTGAGAAACAAAGAGAAAGTTATATAAATTTAAAAAGGAAGAGTGAGTGGGAAAAGTAATTTCAGAGAGAGAGAGAGAGAGAGAGAGAGAGAGAGAGAGCTGGGAGAAGTGAAAAGGTAAGCACTGGAACCCAGAATTGTGCAGCGGACGACACTGGATTACAATGATGGTGAATATTTTCAATTTGAGAAAGCAGTTCAATACGGTAATATTTTATTCTAAAAATATAGTCCAAATCTTGGCCGTTGAAAGCGTGTGCGACGACAGGTTAGTCATGTTTACAGGACATGAGAAAATTTGCGTCTAATCAGTAACTGGCAGCTGGAGGTGGAGGGTGGGGGAGTTGGGGGCAGAAGGCGGGGTAGACTTGTTCGCGATTCCCCCCTTCCCTCTGTCCAGGGTAGAGGGGGGAAGGAAGGGGTAACCCCTGAGCAGAAATTAGTACGCGTGACTGTACATCGCTTACGTAGACAGGTTAACTGGCTGACTGGTGATGGAGCATCTGCCCAGGGGCACCGCCAGCTCATGGCTCTTAACGGCCTTTCATGAGTGGTTCAGAAGGTTCGGTATCCCGGATGTCCTGCCTTGTGACAGGGTTATGAACGTCATGAGTGTGGAGATGAGGGCGTTCCTATCCACGTGGCATGTGCAGCCGAGTGTCGTCGGCTCATTACCCACAGTCCAACAGCTGAGTGGAGGCTGCAGTCAAGTCTGCCAAGGGGCTACTGAGGAACACCACCTGGCAGGGGGCTCCCTGGATTTGGATGCAGCTGCCAGGGCCACATTGCAGTACCTTAACACCCTGCTACCCAACACCGACGCGTTCCCCACTCAGCTGCTGCTGGAGCGTCAACTAAGAGACTCCGTACCCACTGCCAGAGAACACTACGGGATCAGCAGACAGTGGGCCAGGATGCTGAGAAGCAGGGAACGGGCCATGGCCCACACTGGTGATGCAACGGCCATGAGATTGAACCAGATGGCACACGCCTTTGCCCCTCTCAACCCATGCCAGCAGATGTGCCTACAGAACCAGGAGACAGGACGTTGGAACCGTGCAGGGATTATTGTTGACACACCAGCCCCAAGGCAATACCTGGTGCGACTGGATGGCAGTGGGCGAGCCTGCCTCGGGAATCACTGCCACCTCTGCCCCTACGAGGAGATGGGAAAAGACACCCACCACACACATTGAGGGTGGTCCCCAGCGGAAGGATGACTGCAGGGGGGAGGCCCCTCAACCTCTCCCTCCCCAGGAGAGGCCGCGGTGCACTAGGTGCACCCCAAGACACCTAAAAAACTATGTACCATGACATTGCAGTTTTTTGTACCCCTAGGCAAGTCAAGTTTTGTAATGTGTACAACTTGTTGCACTTGTACAAGGCTACCAGAGCAATGGTTGCTCCAGTGCATGTAACTGAATTCCTTACTGTTGTGCCAATTATGCCATGCTTGAGTCAGCACATATGTAACATGTAAATTTTGCCAGCATTGTGTCATGTAATGCATAGTCTTTAAGTTATTATGAGTGTATCAGCCCACTGTATTGCTATTGCAGTGACCTCCCTCCTCCTCAACAAATTTGCTTTGTATATTGCTGCAGAGAGTGGGGAATTCACTGCAATGGAGTGGGGGTGGAGTTTGTATTTGCCTGGGAACTTATCCCGCCAAGCGGAGTTCCTGCGTGTGCGTCCCCCGGCCCGTACCTGGGGCTTGGGGGGCAGTGTGACTCAGGCCGCGCTAGCAATAGGACGTGCCCATTCCTGGACCTCTTAGAATATATCTCAAGCTGGCCTCATTGTTTCTATCTCCCTCCTGGTCCTCACCCCAACACCACCCAATCTACTGTGTTGCTTCCTCACTTTTAACCACTTCAGAACAATGGTGGATTTGGGGGGGATTCATTCTTGTTAGCTCCAAACGACATTTTAGCATAGGATCAGAGTTATTTTTACTCATATTTCCAACAGTAAGGGTTAGATATGGCCTTTATGAACCCCTTTACTACTAGGCTGATCTTACTAAGCTACATAGTTAATATAATAAAAAGGTGTCCTTGGGCACTGAGTAGATGAGTAATTTTTCATAATGAATATTATTTCAGGCATGTGTAATTACGTTTACATAAAGATCTTTAGGTTAGATATGTTTTAGTGTGGTGTAGAACTGTATGGTGTGGGGTGGTGTACTGTGTTTTCCAGTGTGATATGGTGTGGATTTTTAGTTGTAAATTTGTATTTGTTAGGCATGTGAGGTACAGCCGGCAATCCGTGGCCTTGAATGATGTGTAGACCATTTCACTGAGCATGCTGCTGATAGTTCTTACACTCTGATACTTTATTTCCTTGTTTCTGGATCTTGAATGATGGTAGTGGTGGTGGTGATAATGATGATGATGGTGTATTTGTGTGGTATATTTTTCATTTACCTTAACAGACGATTTTTTTTTTTTATCGTAATTAGTGGTTCAGCTTTAAACACGTTGTCCGATGGTGTAATTTTACATTTTACT